>NC_092874.1:439571156-439918031 GCF_028372415.1 Notamacropus eugenii
GTCGAGGAGGGAGAGGGGTGCCCCATGGCTCGGGCCCCCTCGGGAGACAGAAGCTGAGGGGCAGCGGCAGACCAGGGCTCTCCAAGCAGGCAGGAGCCTGGATCCATTGTTGAAGGTCTGTGCATAAACTCCCTGAGGGAACTGAGCCTGAGAGGCAGCCCTGCCCTCACCTGAGCATCTGAATTTAATCTCACACTGAATAGCAGCCCTGCCCCCGCCCAAAGCCCTGAGGCTGGAAGCAGCATTTGAATCTCAGACCCCAAACACTGGCTGGGAGGATCAGGAGGTGAGGTGGGTGTGAGGAAAATATTCAGAGGTCAAGTCACTGGCTGGGAAAATGCCCAGAAAAGGGAAAAGAAATAAGACTATAGAAGGTTACTTTCTTGGTGAACAGGCATTTCCTCCCTTCCTTTCTGATGAGGAAGAACAATGCTTACCATCAGGCAAAGACACAGAAATCAAGGCTTCTGTGTCCCAGCCCACTCAATGGGCACAGGCCATGGAAGAGCTCAAAAAGAATTTTGAAAATCAAGTTAGAGAGGTGGAGGAAAAGCTGGGAAGAGAAATGAGAGACATGAAGTCAAAGCATGAACAGCAAATCAGCTCCCTGCTAAAGGAGACCCAAAAAAATGTTGAAGAAAATAACACCTTGAAAACTAGCCTAACTCAATTGGCAAAAGAGGTTCAAAAAGCCAATGAGGAGAAGAATGCTTTCAAAAGCAGAATTAGCCAAATGGAAAAGGAGATTCAAAAGCTCACTGAAGAAAATAGTTCTTTCAAAATTAGAATGGAACAGATGGAGGCTAATGACTTTATGAGAAACCAAGAAATCACAAAACAAAACCAAAAGAATGAAAAAATGGAAGATAATGTGAAATATCTCATTGGAAAAACAACTGACCTGGAAAATAGAGCCAGGAGAGACAATTTAAAAATTATGGGCCTACCTGAAAGCCATGATCAGAAAAAGAGCCTAGACATCATCTTTCATGAAATTATCAAGGAAAACTGCCCTGAGATTCTAGAACCAGAGGGCAAAATAAATATTCAAGGAATCCACAGAACACCGCCTGAAAGAGATCCAAAAAGAGAAACTCCTAGGAACATTGTGGCCAAATTCCAGAACTCCCAGGTGAAAGAGAAAATATTGCAAGCAGCTAGAAAGAAACAATTCAAGTATTGTGGAAATACAATCAGGATAACACAAGATCTAGCAGCTTCTACATTAAGGGATCGAAGGGCATGGAATAGGATATTCCAGAAGTCAAAGGAACTAGGACTAAAACCAAGAATCACCTACCCAGCAAAACTGAGTATAATACTTCAGGGGAAAAATTGGTCTTTCAATGAAATAGAGGATTTTCAAGCATTCTTGATGAAAAGACCAGAGCTGAAAAGAAAATTTGACTTCCAAACACAAGAATGAAGAGAACCATGAAAAGGTGAACAGCAAAGAGAAGTCATAAGGGACTTACTAAAGTTGAACTGTTTACATTCCTACATGGAAAGACAATATTTGTAACTCTTGAAACATTTCAGTATCTGGGTACTGGGTGGGATTACACACACACACATGCACACACGCCCACACACATAGAGACAGAGTGCACAGAGTGAATTGAAGAGGATGGGATCATATCTTAAAAAAAAATGAAATCAAGCAGTGAGAGAGAAAGATATTGGGAGGAGAAAGGGAGAATTGAATGGGGCAAATTATCTCTCATAAAAGAGGCAAGCAAAAGACTCATTAGTGGAGGGATAAAGAGGGGAGGTGAGAGAAAAACATGAAGTCTACTCTCATCACATTCCACTAAAGGAAAGAATAAAATGCCTACTCATTTTGGTATGAAAACCTATCTTACAATACAGGAAAGTGGAGGATAAGGGGATAAGCAGAGTGGGGGGGGGATGATAGAAGGGAGGGCATGGGGAGGAGAGTGCAATTTGAGGTCAACACTCATGGGGAGGGATAGGATCAAAAGAGAATAGAAGTAATGGGGGACAGGATAGGATGGAGGGAAATATAGTTAGTCCTATACAACACAACTATTATGGAAGTCATTTGCAAAACTACACAGATTTGGCCTATATTGAATTGCTTGCCTTCCAAAGGGAAGGGGTGGAGAGGGAGGGAGCTAAAGAAGTTGGAACTCAAAGTGTTAGGATCAACTGTAATGTTCTTACCACTAGGAAATAAGAAATACAGGTAAAGGGGTATAGAAAGCTATCTGGCCCTACAGGACAAAAGAGAAGACAGAGACAAGGGCAGAGAGGGATGATAGAAGAGAGAGCAGATTGGTCATAGGGGCAATTAGAATGCTTGGCGTTTGGGGGGGGAGGGGAGAAAGGGGGAAAAATTTGTAACCCAAAATTTTGTGAAAATGAATGTTAAAAGCTAAATAAAAAAAAATGGAAAAAAAATGAAAAAACAAAAAAAAATTAAGAAAATTGCTTTCACATGTAATCGAGGAAAAATAAAATATTATATAAAGTGTTAAAAATATTTTTGGGGGAGGAAAGAATTAAAAGGAAGTCATTACTAAAACAATAAAATGGTAGACCATGGCCTGAAGACAAGTTGTGGAGCACTAAATGAAGCCAACATGGTGCTGATGGATGAAAAGGGAAGAAGAGGGATTGATTAGACAATGTATTAGGGGTCATGTTAATAACTAAGAATACATTTTTGTGAGAAAGAGGGCGGAAGACAAGGAAAATAGGTTGTGGTCAAAAATTTCATTTTAAGACTTCTATATCAGAAATGTTCTTAATTCCAAAGATATGGCAAGGTCTGTGATAGTTATGGTAATGTACTGGTAAAGTTGAAAAGGGCTTTATTGGAGTTGCATAGGATTTGTTTGAGGGGTTACCAAATTAAGCATAAAAGTCCATTATCATGATAGCATGGTATGGGACAGAGAAGAGGTTTTTAAGTCTGGTACTAAAGTCACTGAAAAAATTGTGTAAATTATCTGGAGGTTGATAGATGCTAACAACATGGATGAAGGGGAAAAAGTATGAAATAAACTTCCAAAAAGAAAATAAACATTGAGGAATAGTGGGTAAATGGTTGATGTAATAGGGAGACCAAGGAGTACAATGACCTTTCCTGGCCTTTTGAACAGTATCTCAAAAAGAAATGAGAGGGAAGTAAGAGAATTATGAAAAAAGAAGACTCAACAATTTGGAAAACTGCTTAAAAAGTAGAATTGGTGGGGGAGGAGCCAAGATGGCGAAGTAGAAAGACACACATATGCTAGCTCCTAACCCACAGCCCATAAAATACCTGTAAAGAAGAATTCCCAACAAGTTCTGGAGCAGCAGAAGCCACAGAACAATGGAGTGGAGGAGATTTCTTTTCCAGAGAGACCTGAAAAACTGACACCAAAGGTCTATCGCACACCAGACCTGGGGCAGAGCCCAGCCCTGCCTTGGCTGTGTGGTATGGAGACGAGCAGATCTGAGCAGGTTTCAGGGACAGAATCTCCAGTGGCAGCGCAGGTCCCTCCACCCACAGGCACCAAAGGTCAGTGAGAGGGTCTTTTCAGCTCACTGAGAGGGGAGTGGGGTATCCCCATAACTCAGGCCCCCTCAGGAGGCAGCAGAAGAGGCAGCAGCAGACAAGGGCTCCCAAAGCAGGCAGGAGCTCTGATCCATTGTTGAAGGTCTCTGCCTAAACCCCCTGAGGGAACTGAACCCAATGTGGCAGCCCTGCCCCCACCTGAGCACCTGAACTTAATCTCACACTTAATAGCTGCCTTGCACCTCCTAAATCCCTGAGTCTGGGAAGCAGCATTTGAATCTCAGCCCCTAAGCACTAGCTGGGGGGATCTGGAGGTGAGGTGGCTGTGGAGACGAAACTCAGAAGTCAAGGAACTGACTAGGAAAATGCCCAGAAAAGCAGGAAAAGACCATAGAAGGTTACTTTCTTGGGGAACAGGTGTCTCCTCCCATCCTTTTGTATGAGAAAGAACAAGGAATACTGTCAGAGGAAGTCAAGGCCCTTGCCTCCAAAGGGAACTTAAACTTGGCTCAGGAAATAGAAGACCTTAAAAAAACAAGTTAGCAGCTTACTAAAGGAGTACCCAAAAAAAGGTGAGGAAAATAGCAGCTTTAAAAAGAGGCTAACTCAATTGGAAAAAGAGGTCCAAAAAGCTAATGAGGAGAAGGAGGTTTTAAAATGCAGAATTAGCCAAATGAAGGAGAAGGTTCAAAAACTCACTGAACAAAATAATTCATTGAAAGAGAGAATTGAGTCCAGGGAAAAGAATGACTATGAGTTAAACCAAGAAGTTAGTAAACCAAACCAAATATTTAAAAAAATAAAAGATGATGTGAAAGAACTCATTGGAGAAACAACTGACCTGGAAAATAGATCCAGGAGAAATAATTTAAAAATTATTGGACTACCTGAAAGCCATGATCAAAAAAAGAGCCTAGACACTATCTTCCATGAAATTATCGAGGAAAACTGCCCTGATGTTATAGAATCGGAGGGGAAAATGGATATTGAGAAAATTCATCACTCACCCCCTGAAAGAAATCGGATCAGAGAAACTCCTAGGAATATTGTGGCCAAATTTCAGAGTTCCCAGATCAAGGAGAAAATACTGCAAGCAGCTAGAAAGAAACAATTTGAGTACTGTGAAAATAAAATCAGGATAACACAGGATCTGGAAGCTTCAACATTAAATGAAGGAAGAGCTTGGAGTAGGATATTTCAGAAGTCAAAGGAACTGGGATTGAAGCCAAGAATCACCTACCCAGCATATCTGAATATAATACTTCAAGGGAGAAAATGGACATTCAGTGATAGAGATAAATTTGAAGATTTCATGTTGAGGAAAAGACCAGATCTGTATTTAAAACTTTGACTTCCCAAGACACGAATCAAGACAAGCACAAAAAGGTAAACAGGAGAAAAAAATAAAAAATAAAAAAAGACTCTCTAAAGCTGAACTGTTTACATTAATATATGGAAAGAAAATATTTTTAACTCGAATCTTTTCTCAGCATTTGGTTAGTTGGAGAGATTGTACACACACGCTCACATACATACACATAGATAGATAGAGAGTACAGGGTGTTATATCAGAAGGGATGATATCCACATACACACACACAGAGAGAAAATATAAAGAAATAAATAAAATAAAATAAAAATTAAGGGGTGAAGGAGGAAAATACCTGGAAGAGAAAGGGAGTAATGAAATGGGGCAGGCTATAACTCATAAAAGAGATAAGAAAAATCTTATTCAATAGAGGAGATAAGGGAGAAGGGGAGGAGGGGAATAAAGCTATTCTCCCCACATGTGGCTGAAGGAAGGAATAACATGCTCACTAAATTTGATATGAAAATTTATATCACATCACAGGAAAGTAGGAGAGGAGACAACAAGTGGAGCAAAGGGAATGTTAGAAGGGAGGGCAAATGGGAGAAGGGAGTCACTAGAAATAAACACTTTTGAGAAGGGACAAGGTCAACTGTAGGGGGGAAAATAAGGGGAATAGGGTAGGTCAGAGGGCAATATAATTAGTATTACACAACATGATTACTATGGAAGTCTTTTGCAAAACAACACATGTTTAGTCTGTATTGAATTGCTTCCCTTCTTAGTGGGGCTGGGGAGGGAGGAGAGAGGGAGAGAAGTTGAAATTCAAAGTAGTAGAAATGAATATTGAGAATTTTTACTGCATATAATCGGGAAATAAGAATTACAGGGATAGGGGTACAGAAATTTATCTTGCCCTGCAAGAAAAGAGAGAAGATGGGGATAGGACATGGGCGGGGTGTGATGGAGGGGAGGGTACATTGAGGAAAGGAGCAACCAGAAGGCAAGGTATTAGAAGTGGGGGGAGGGGGGTGCTGGGGAGAAAAACTGGTCATGTTACAAAGTGAGGTAAAAACAATTAGTACTAAAACAATACACTGAATTAATTACTGAGAATAAATCAATGTCATCTTTAGTTTGGAGAAAAGAATTTCAATCTAGCTTTCCAAGAGGAAGGTAACCTCTGATAAAATTTGGCATTGATGGAAAAGTCAAGGTTTAAATGGTAAATTTGATTTTAGGATTGCCTTTTAATCAGGAACTAGAACATGTATAGAAAGACATGTAAGCCACTTAAGACTTGTCTAAAAGATGTTCCTTAGGCAAAGAGAAACTATAATTATATTTTAAACCTGATTATAGGAACTTGCCATTTTTAGGTGCTATGGGACTACTAAGTGACTGTTATTCTGAGTCTAACTCTAGGTATGGGAAGCAAGAAAGGCGATCCAAGCCTCCATTACATGATGCCAGTATGCTCATGAGATGCTGGTATGAATTGCATAGGTAATCTCAAGGGAAGAGTGGGAGAGCAGCTGTTCAGCGTGGGCTGAGGTGGGATTCTCCAGACTCAGTTTCCCCACTGACACCTGGCAGACTTTAAGCCTGATTGAATGCAAGTGGACAGTCTACTCCTGCCTGGAATAGACATGAAGTTGGGGAGATATTGTTTCCCTGCAATGTCCCTACTCTTGGTGGCAATTTCCTATAGTCAAAAGGTTTGCAAGCTTAATACCAGATCTATTTAATTATAGATTATGGGTAAAGGAACATCCAAGGATGTCTAAAATTAAGCTATTAGGCATAGGACTTTAGACCAACAACATTAAGTTAGGGTCCTTTTATTCTTAGTCATACTGTGGGGACAATTAGATCAAGAGATTGTGAAGTTAGCAACATAAATATCATCTGTGTCTCAGTTGGCTTATATTTAAAAAAAATTCTTTTGTGTTCCATATTGTAAATGCTTTAAAAAGATGTATCACCTGACCAAGAGTTTGAATTGCTTTATCTGTTATAAACTGTGTTAAAAAATTTTAAAAAAAGTAGAATTGGCAAAATGGAAAAAAGATTGCAAAAGCTAATTTAGGAAAATAACTCCTTAAAAGTTAGAATGGGGCAAATGGAAGTAAATGACTCTACATGGCATCTATGAGACATTTAATGAATCAATCAAACAAATTCAAAAGATTGAAAAAAAGAAGAAAATGTAAAATCCCTCATGGGAAAAACAACTGACCAGGAAAATACATGCAGGAGACACAGTGTCAAAATCATTAGTAACCTGATTATTAATTACTAGGAGTAGTAACCTGAAAGCCACAAGCAAAAGAAGGACCTGAACAGCATCTTTCAAGAAATTATCAAGAAAATTGTCTTGATATCATGGATCCAGAGGGCAAAATAGGCATTGAAGGACTCTACCAGTCACCTCAGGAAAGAGATCCTGAAATAAAAACCCCAAGGAAAATTATCAAGAAATTTCAGATCTATCAGATAAAGAAAAAGGCATAAATGGCTAAAAAGAAGTCACAATCTGAATCACACAGAATTTGGCAGCTGCAACATTAAAAGACTGGAGGTCATGAAACATGATATTCTAGAAGGTAAAGTAGCTAGAACTACAATCAAACATCATTTACTCACCAAAATTAATTACAATACTCAAAGGGAAAAAATAGTCATTTAATGAAAGATAAAAGTTTCAAGCCTTTATAAGGAGAAGACCAGAACTAAATGAAAAAATTTATTCTCCAATATCAAGACACAAGAGAAGCATAAACAAGTAAAAAGGAAAAAGAAAATATAAGGGATTCAATGAAACTAAAATATTTACATCCCATGTTGGAAGACAATTCTTTTAAGTCTTAAAAATTGTATCACTAACAGGACAGATAGAAAGAATATACATTGACAGAGGGTATAGGAATAAGGTGAATTTGAGGGAATGACATTAAAAACTTAAAGGATGAAAAAGAGGAGTACAATGGGTGAAGAAGGAAGGGAGAGGTAAAATGGGATAAATTTTCCCCCATGAAGAGGCAAGAAAAAGTTATCTTTCTTGACAGATAAAGGCAAAGATGGCAGATGGTGACTGGCATTGCTTAAGCCTAATTCTCATAAGTACTGGCTCAAAGAGATAATAATAGACACAATCAGTTGAATATAGAAATCTATCTTATTCAAAAGGAAAATAGAAGGGGAGAAGATTAAGTAAAAGTAGACAGGGGTAGGGAGGTTGATCATAGGTAGGGCAGATCAGGGGACAGAAGCAAAACACTGATGAAACAGGAACTGATGAGGGTGAAAGGAGGAAGAGGATAAGCAAGAGGAAGAATAGCATGGAGGGAAATACACAGGTATTAATCATAATCGTGAATAAGAATGGAATTCTGTCATAAAATGGAAGCAGATACAGAGTGGGTCAAAAACAGAAGCTTGCAATAAGTTGTTTACCAGAAACACACTTGAAGTAGAAAGACATATACAGAGTAAAGGTATCTATTAACCTTCAGCTGAAGTAAAAAAAAAAAAAAAAAGCAGGGGTAGTAATCTTGATGTCAGCTAGGGCAAAAATAGACCTAATTAAAAGAGACAAGGAAGGAAACTACATCTTGCTGAAAGGTACCATAGACAATGAAGCAATCATATTAGAAAAGAAAGGAATAGTCTTTACTTGTAGAATTTATGGAAGAGGAAAGAGAAGCATTCATGACAGAACAAGAGATAGAGAGCACTGAATAGATCACTTTGATCATATTACACTGAAAAGCTTTTGATCATCACAAAACTAAAGCTACCAGGATTAGAAGTAAAGCAGAAAGCTAGGAAACAATCTTTACAGCAAGTGTCTCTGATAAAGGTCTCATTTCTCAAATATATAGAGAACTCGATCAAAATATATGAGAATATAAGTCAATCAACAATTACTAAGTGGCAAAAATATATGGACAGGCAGTTTTCAGATGAAGAAATCAAAAATATATATAGACATATAAAAAAGTGCTCTAAATCACTTTTGATTAGAGAAACACAAATTAAAACAACTCTGATATACCATCTCATACCAATCAGGTTAGCTAATACGACAAAAATAAGGAAAATGACAAATGTTGGAGGGCATGAGGAAAAATTGGGACACTAATTTATTGTTGTTACAGTTGAGAACTGATTCAACCACTCTGGAGAGCAGTTTGTAACTGTGACCAAAGGATTATAAAAAATGTCCATACCTTTGATCCAGCAGAGTCATTACTAAATCTTTATTTCAAAGAGATAATTAAAAAGGAAAAAGGAACTGCATGTGCAAAAATATTTATACCAGACCTATTGGAAACTGAGAGGATGGCCATCAATTTGGAAATGGCTGAACTAACTGTGGTATATGAATGTAATGGAATGCTATTGTGCAGTAAAAAATGATGAGTGGCACATTCCGAAAAAACCTGGAAAGACTGTACAAACTGATACAAAGTGACATGAGCAGAAGCCTGGAAAACACTGTACACACTATCATAACATTGTGTGATGATCAACTATGAATGACTCAGCTCTTCTCAGCATCATAATGATCCAAAACAAATGCAAAGGACTCACAAAGGAAAACGCTATCCCTATCCAGATAAAGAACTAACGGCCTCTGAATTCATATGGAAGCATATTTTTTCACTTACTTAAAACTTTCTCATGTTTTCTTTCCCTTTTTGATCTGTTTCTTCTTTCACAACTATGATAAATATGGAAATGTATTTTACATGATTGCATATGTATAAACTATACCAAACTGCCTACCATTTTCAGAAGATGGGAAGGCAGAGAAGGAAGGAGAACAAACTGGAATTTACAATCTTGTAAAATGAATGCTAAAAGTATTCTTAATATTTAATTGTGGGGAAGATATTATTTAGAGCAAAAAATAGTATTCAAATTCAGAGAAATGCAAGAAATGTAGTATCCTCAAAAGATAGCAAGTTTTCAATTAAAGTGAAGAAGAGGAAATAATATTCTTTGAAAATATTTAGAGTAGAAGACAAATTATTGAAAACAGAGGAAATTCCAGGATGGATAGTTGAACAGCTTAGAAAATATTGAATCCATATTTGAGACTATATAGAAAGGAGTTGTAGTGGTTAGAGGAAAGCTGAGAATTTACAAAGATATGACTTCTCCCAACTAGGCTTCAGATTAATAGTAGAGAATCTACTCTGATCTCTGAAGTCATTTCTAAATCTCAGATGTGAAGATGTTATAAATTGAGATGCAGGACCACACTGAAGGAAAACGGGTGCTTTGCTTTATGAATCAAAGCAATATATCTACTTCTTACTGGTAACCAGGCAACTATCTTTTCAAATCAATTGAATACAGCATGGGGTTGAGCAGTGAACAGTATACATAGTCAGAAGATGTGGCTTTCAATCTAACTCCAACTTTGTGACTATGTTATTTTGGAAAGATCTATGTAACCTTTCTGAGATTCAGTTCCCTTGTTGGCAAAATGTGTACAATAATATTTCCACTATCCATGTCACAGGGTCATTGTGAGGAATACACTTTAAGTCAACTGTTGTATATAGATGTAAGCTATGATTAATACTGAGGATTGATTAAGTTTCTCCTACATCTAGCTGTATGCTCTAGAAAGGATTATGGAGAATAGAGATGAGGGAGGAGAGATAGATTCAAAAGAAATATAAAGAACTAGAATCTAATTGAGGTGGTAAGAAAGATACATGAAGCAACCAAGGAAGACAAAGCAATCTCCAATTACTAGCATAAGCTAGGGTGGGCAGAAGAGATAAAGAAAACTCAGAAAAGTCTGAGAGGGTTCATATGTCTGGAGTTTCACAGAGGAAGTGAGACTACAGCTTAGAATTAAAAGATGATTAGAAGTTGCTTAGGTAGATGGCTAAGTAAAAGTAGATACTTGCTTGAACTCTCCCCCAAGACCTGTAAAAATTGACTTTAAACAAATTTTGGAGTCACATAATCCACAGAATGACAGTGTGAAACAAATCTCAAGCCCAAGACAGACTGGAATGTCAATGGGAAGCATCTATAGAGCTGGGCTGGGAAAGGAACACAGTCAAGGGTGATCTATGCAGGCACACACCAGGCCCGAGCTAGCCTGGAGGAAATAAATCACTGGCAATGGTAGCAGTTCCCAGATATCTTGACCACAAAACTCAGAGGACAACTTGGAAGGTTAAGGGAAAAAAATCTGCCTGACCTGTAGGAGAGTAGCATGATCCATCCCCAGCTGAGGGTGGCAGAGTGGCAGAGGAACCCACAGCAATGGCTGGAGCAGCAGTGGCAGAGACTGTTTCTGTACTTCTAGGTCCCCAGACTGTTGTGGAATAGAGCGGCTGACAGTATACAGCCCACCCCTAGTGGAAACAGAGAGTTACCTCAACAAAGAATTCAAATGTCAAATAATTGGCTGGGAAAATGAACAAAACTGGGGAAAAAAATCAGACTATAGAATCTTACTATAGTGACAAAGAGGATCAAAACACATACAACTAGTAGAAGACAACAAAGTCAAAACTCCTACATCCAAAGTCTCCCAGAAAAATATGAATTGGTCTCAGGTCATGAAAGAGCTCAAAATGGATTTTGAAAATCAAGTAAGAGAAGTAGAGGGAAAAAAATGGAAAGAGAAATGAGAGTGAGGCATGAAAAATCATGGTAAACAAGTCTACTTGCTAAAGGAGACCCCAAAATGCTGAAGAAAATAACACCTTAAAAATAGACTAACCCAAATGGCAAAAGAGATCCAAAAAGCCAATGAGGAGAAGAATGTCTTAAAAAGCAGAACTGGCCAAATGGAAAAGGAAGTCCAAAAGCTCTCTGAAGAAATTAATTCCTATGACATTAGCATGAAGCAAATGGAAGCTAAAGACATTATGAGAAATCAAGAAATTATACAACAAAAGCAAAAGAATGAAAAAATAGAATCATTGGAAATACAACTGACCTGGAAAATAGATCCAGGAGAGACAACTTTAAAGTTATTGAACTACTTGAAAGCCACTATAAAAAAAAGGCTAGACATCATCTTTCAAGAAATTATCAAGGAAAACTGCCCTGATATTCTAGAACAAGGGGGTAAAATAGATATTGAAAGAATCTACTGATTGCCTCCTTAAAGAGATCCAAAAAAAAAAAAAACCTACTAGGAATATTGTAGAAAAATTGTAGAGTACCCAGGTCAACGAGAAAATATTGCAAGCAACCAGAAAGAAACAATTCAAATATTGTGGAAACACAATTATGATAACACAAGATCTAGTAGCTTCTATATTAAGGAATCAGAGGGCTTGGAATATGATATTACAGAGCTCAAAGAAGATAGGATTAAAACCAAGAATCACCTATCTAGCAAAACTGAGAATAATACTTTGGGGAAAAGTGGTCAATGAAATAGAAGACTTTCAAGCATTCTTGGTGAAAAGACTACAACCTAACAGAAAATTTACCTTTTAAAACAAGAATAAAGAGAAGCATGAAAAGGTAAACAGTAAAGATAAATCATGAGACTTACTAAAGTTCAACTATTAACATTCCTACATGGAAAGATAATATTTGCAACTCTTGATAAATTTCTCAGTATTAGGGTAGTTGGAGGGATTATATATGTAGACAGATGGCACAGAATGACTTGAATATAAAGAATGATATCTAAAAAAATAAAATTATGGGGTGAGAGAGGAACATATTAGGAGAAGAAGAATGGGAGAAATGGAATGGGGTAAATTATCTCTCAAAAAAAGAGGAAAGAAAAGGCTTTTACAATGGAAGGGAATAGAGGGGGAGATGAAAGGGAAAGAATGAACCTTACTGTCATCAGATTTGGCTTAAGGAAGGAATAACATGTGTGCTTAATCTGGTATGAAAAATCTATCACCGTATAGGAAAGTGGGGGGAGGTGATAGAAGGGAGGGAAAATGGGAGGAGAGAGTAACATGGATAACCTGTATTGAATTTCTTACCTTCTCAATGGAGGTTGTTGTGGAGAGAGGAAGAAAGAGAAGCTGGTACTCAAAATTTTGAAAACAAAAGTTAAAAATTGTTTTTTACATACTACTAGGAAATAAGACATACAGGCAATGGGGTACAGAAATCTACCTAGCCCTACAAGAAAATAGAGAGGAAGGGGATAAGACAAAGGAGGAGTGGGATAGAAGGGAGGACAAATTGGGGGAAGGTGTAATGAAAATGCACTTTTTCTTGGGGTGAGGGGAGGGAAAAGAAGAGGAGAAAATTTGAAACTCAAAATCTTGTGGAAGTGAATGTTGCAAACTAAAAATTAACCAATTAGGGAAAAAGTTGCCTAGGTAAAGAAATGAGAACAGTTTCTCCATGTCAGGGAAATTATGAGTGAAATGGTCAGTACATGTGAGGCCTTAAGAATACCAAAACAAAGAATGAATCAGTTCCTAATCTCAAGGAGCATAAATTCTAAAAAACAAAAAAACAAGGAAGATAAAAAAAGAAAAGACAAAAAAGAAAAGTGAGAATCAATATGGTATGTGACATTACTAAAGGAAATGGATTTAACTACAGTTTGCTTTAGGTACCAGTGACCCAGCTCATTATTAATCATTCCAAATTTTCCCTTGGTATTCAGTAGTGCCTTTAATTTCAGCTCTTTATAAGCCTAAATAAAACTTGGTAACCTTCACATAATTTGTTTGTTAGGTGGAAAATTGAATTACAAATTTTGCCATTTAAAAAAAAATCAATGTATAAGATAGCTTGACAATAGTTTATGTGATAAAACAATTCAGTTTTATTTTTTTAATTAGACTTACCCCAGCGATTTCATTCTTGGAGGAATCTTCTGCTGAGGAACTTCGCCTACATTTAGTTACTACTAAAAGATTAATACCTTTTTTCCCATTTAGAGTCTTATTAACTGGAACACTAAGGAACTTGTCCAGAGTTATACGGCCAGTAGGAGGTAGGATTTGAACCCACAGATTCTTAAAACAAAAACCATCTCTTTATGCACAATTGGAAGCCTCCTGTTGGCTAATACGGACAAGGAGGTAGTAGCTGCTGCATAGAAAGGGAATATAAACTTAAGTGACTTTCATAATAACTGTGTAGAATCTAGATAACAGAAAGTATATTGAAATTTACACTAGTCAGACCCCATTTGGAGCTTGGCATTCAATTCTAACTACCAGAATTTTCTTCAGGGATAAACTGAACTGCATTTAAGAAAAGGTGAATAGGATGTAGAGAAGCTCTAAACTATGGAATATGAGGAAAAGCTATGTAAACTGTACACTTTTGTCCAAAGAAAGAGAAAACAAAAACAATACCTACATTCAAGTTCTAGAGCCATCATGAAAAATATGGCTAAAATGCTTTGTTAGTACACTCTCTAAAGCTGTTTTCCTGTGTCCACTCCCACAATTACCCTCCACTGCTTGGAACTTGTAGCAAAGGGCTGAAGTTACAGAAGGGCAAATTTTGGATCAATATAAGAAAATAGAGGGAGTTGTCGTATAAGGGAACTAGCTTAGCACCATTGGAAGTAGTTTCAAAGATGCTGGATGGTTATCTCTCCATTGGAGATGCTATAGAAATGTCTTCTTTTTTAAGAGGTTGCATGGCTCTTAAGAGTTTATCTACCTCCTCTGAATTTCTCTGTCTGCAAAACCTTGATTCATTGTCACAAAAAATTCTGGATTTGGGAATTTGAGCACAGGTTCTAATACAGGTTCAGTATAATTTAGCAAGGATTTATTAAATGAGCTCTGAGAGATGCAAGGACAAAAGCAAACCAGTCCCTGCACTCAAGAAATTTATATTCTAAATAGAAAAAGCAGCACATACACTGCAACATATGGTTCTCTGACCATACTCCCTTTGTGGCCTTTCATAAGTCATTAACCTCTATGAATGTCAGTTTTTCCATCTATCAAATAAAAACTCTATGGTTCCTTCCTGCTCTAATTCCCAAGAACTTGATGATTCTAATGTCTGTAATAGGGAGATGTTCAAGAACATATCCAGAGAATATCTCAGGATCTCACATAGCTCTGGAAATGGGAGGGACCTTAGAAGCCACCTAGCTTAACCCCTCATATTATGAATGAGCAGTCAGGGCCCAGCGAAGATAAATGACGTACCCAATGTCACACATAAAATAAATAGTGGAAGAAGTCTTTAAACCTAGGACCTTTGATTCTAAAGTCAGAATCACACCTTCCTTCCTTCCCCCCTCCCCCACATAGGAATTGTGAGCTATTCCTAGTTCCCCCATGACTAGCTACCTGGACTTTCCTCCACATTTCAACTTTATTTAATCTATTTACATACCAATTCCGTTTTAATTGGTATTCTAGTACTTGGATTTGTGTTATTTGTTTTCACTTCATCCCCTGTCATCTCATTTCTCATCTCCATTTCCTACGGTGGCTGCCCTGTTTTAATAGCATCCTATGATGTTTCAGCAAAGCTGCTTTCTTGTTGCTGCTAATTTAACACTAGCTAGCTTTCGCCTCCTTACCAGACACTATGTCCAGTGACTGACTTTTTTTTTCCCCATTTCTTATAGACCACAATCTTCAATTCCAATCCCTTGTGAAAACTATTTTGCCATATTGCAGAAACTCATGATTATTTGAACTCTAATTTGCTTAGGGAAAATTCCTTCCCAATGAATGTGAACTTTATTAAAATAAGAGAAAGACTTCCATTTTTGTTCACCCCAGAGAATTTCATCTTTCAAATTACACATGTTTGTGGCTCTGTCATTTCAAGTGGGGGAGAAAAAAACAGGTTGCCTTCCCACCTCTCTGGCCATTGTGGTTTGATCATGGAGAGACATTTCCCCATTCATTCCTATGTGAACCAACTAGGTCTAGGCTCTGAACAGTGCAGGTCTGTCAGTTTTGAGGGAAGGTAATTTGAAAGTTTCAGCTGTGCTCCCCAGTAGGCAGAAGCCTGCCTTTAACACAGAGCCCTTGCTTTGGCAGAGTGCCCAAGTGGTGAGTAGGAACAACCTGCTTTTATGCACCTGTGACATTGTTATAGAATCATAATTGTGGCATTACGTAAGGTGGGGGAAGAGGGATCATTGTATTTAACAGATACTTTTAGACTTCTGGAAATCACACTGACTTTCAAAGGTGTTAGTCTTCTTTGTAGAAAAAAGGGAAATCTTTTTAATCCATGTTTTTTGACAACTTAACCCTGGGGCAGACTGAAAATACTAAGGAATGAATTTACAGGAAAATTAATAGCACAAAACAATGTGAACAAAATGTAAATGAGAAATATTCTCATAGAACTTAATTTAACCATGAATATAGAAAGAACTTGCAGGCCTACCAAGATTTTGTTTGTTTTGCTTCATTCAATCCCTCCTTATCTATATCCTCCCAAGTAGTCAGTTATTGGTCACCCTTTCCATTTTAAATCAATTTTAATCTACTGATTCAACTTCTTTAAATTTTACTTCAATATGCCAGTGCTGGAAGTATCTGTGATTTTATTGATGTGTATATTCCAGTCTTCTCTGTCTCAATATATGATCTTTATGAATTTTTTTATTTTTTAAAATTTATTTTATTTTTAATTTATGGAATAAAACAAGCATTACCGTAACACAGTATAAAAAAAAAGATGATTTCCCAGGAAACTGCAAATAGCTGAACAGTTCATCAGCCGAGGTACAATATCATGAAGATCTCCATGTTTACATGGGTCCGTTGATCCATATGTAATAAGTGTATGTGTTTCTACTAGGCTCATATAACAGTTCTGGATGTGTCTGATGGAATTTGTTCACCTATCAATTAGTCGGTCCATGTTAAACTCTTACTATGAGACAGGCACTGTGCTAAGTCCTGGGGAAACAGAGAGTGAAAAAACAGTCCATGATCTCAAGGACCTCCCAGTATAATGAGCAAGACAATACGCAAAGACATATGCACAAAAATGTATAGACAGAATAAGTAGGAAATAATCAATGTAAGAGGGTGCTAGAAATAAGAGGGATCAAAAAATATTTTCTATAGGAGTACAGTTTTCATTAAAACTTGAAGGAAAGCAAGGAAGCCAAGAGATATAGATGAGGAAGGAGAGCATTCCAGACATGGAAGTTAACCACTGCTGATGCCTATCAACTTAATTCATGTCAGAAAATATTTATTAAATATTTACTTTGTTTCAGGCACTCTGCTAAATCCTAGGGATAAAATGACAGGATGAAAAAATTCCTGCCTTCAAGTAGCTTATATTCTGAAACAGATAGGATACAACATGTACACAGATAAATAAATACAAAATGAATAGAGAGAATACATAGGAATTCTGTAGGCACTATAAATTGAGGCTATAATCAAAGGTCTATGGTGAAGGTGGGAGCTGAGATGAACCTTGAAGAGACCTAGGGATTGAAAGAAGATGAGATCATTCCAAACATGGGAAACCTCCTATTCAAAGGCAGGAAAACAAGACATGGACTGGCAGATTCACAGCTTCCTAATTAGAAGGGACATTGATGTTTGTTGTTGTTGTTTAGTTGTTTCAGTTGCATCCTGCTCTTCATGATCCCATTTGGGATTTCTTGGCAAAAATACTAGAGTGATTTGCCATTTCCTTCCCCAGTTCATTTTGCAGATAAGGAAACAGAAGCAAAGTAACTTGTCCAGGGTCATACAGCTTAGTGTCTAAGTTCACAGTTGAACTCAGGTCTTTCTGACACCAGGCCCAGTGCTCTATGGACTGCTCCACCTAGCTATCCATAAAAGAGGAAATATAAACCATTTAATGCAACCTTCTCATTTTATAATCAAGTCAACAAACATCTGTTAAGTATCTACCACATGTCTGATACTGTGTTAAGTGCTCAAGTTAAAAAAAAGAAAAGAAAAGGAAAGAAAAGAAAAGAAAAGAAAAAAAAAGAAAGGAAAAGAAAAGAAAAGAAAAGAAAAGAAAAGAAAAGAAAAGAAAAGAAAAGAAAAGAAAAGAAAAGAAAAGAAAAGAAAAGAAACAAACGAACAAAAAACCTAGGGCAACGTAAGTCCCTACTCGCAAAAGGTTCACAGTCATAAGAGAGCCAACATGCAAAAAGCTGTGTACAAATAGACTATTTATATACATGGTAAATTGTCAATAATCCCAAAGAGAAGACATTAAGATTAAGGATTATAGAAGTCTTCCTGTAGATGTTTAGGCTCTATCTGAGGACTGAAGGAAACCAGGAAATCTAAGGAGAAAGAGAGGAGCAGGGATTGGGGACAATTAGTTTAAAAAAAAGCCCAGAGTCAGGAGATGGAATATTCTAAGTGAGGCATAGCAGGGAAGTCAAAGTCACTGGATCACAGAGAATATAGGAGTATGGTATGATGCAAGCAGATTGGAATGGTGGGAAGAGGCCAGATTATGGAGGACATTAAAAGTCAGGATTTTATATATGAACCTAGAAACAATAAGGAGACACTGGAGCTGATTGAATTGGGCATTAGGGAGATCAGAAATGATAATATTTGCACTTTGGAAAGTTCAATTTGATTATAGGATAGAGATTTAAAAGAAGGAAACCAAGAAGAAAACTACTGCAGTATTCCAGGAGTGTGGTGACCAGGATAGTTCATTGCTATGCTAGAGCACAGATGGGCACATATGTGAGAGATATGTAAGGTAGTAATGTAGAAAAGTCAGGACTTGGAAACTAATTGGATATGTGGCTAGGGTAAGGGTGGGGAACCTGTGACCTGGAGGCCACATGCAACCTTCTAAATCCTCAAGTCAAGCCTTTGGACTGAATCCAAATAAGTTCCCTACCCCTCGCTAAGAGTTTAAGAGAGTGAGTCTCAATACGTAGGCTTTGAGGAATTGGAAGCAGGTCATCTTAGGTGACTTGAATACAGGAAATATCAGGCATAGGTTTTGAACCCGTGTCTTCTAACTCCAAATTCAGCACTGTTTCTTCTATATTAGTGAACATTAAATAGGCAGCTATTGGATATCTTTTCCCCTTTTATTATTCATTATCTGATGTCAATTTCCTCTCCCCATCTAGACAAGTTCTGCTGAGCATGAACTCCAGAAAATTTTAGCAGAAAGGACAGGATTCTCCCAAAATAATTGAATTATATTAAATGAATATCTACTATGTACAAGGCACTGGGAATGCAAAGATAATTACACAAAGCCATAGCCTCCAAATAATGAAAGAAAAAATTAAAATCCAGTTGGTCATATTGACAGAAGGTAACAGGCATATTCTCTATATAGTTTGTGCTCTGTGAATTTGACAAAGCACATGTTTAAGGTAAATAATGAACCACCGAATTCATTGCTAGATACTGCAGGTTTAACTTTAGTTGGTGTGCTAAATGTTCATCATCTTTTTTTGAACAAAATGACCTATATAGATGAAAACAAAAAAGGAAGAAAATGGAAGAATGTCTGTCACAAATGGAAATATGCCCAAGACATTACTTCTCATTACTGGATTTTATAATGGTTCGCAGGGGGGATGAAGATCCTCAGTCATGTCCTCTTCTATAAGAATTTACATTTAAAAGTAATTGTGATCAAGTATAATTGGCTGATTAGGTGGACTGAACTCCTTGGGCCCTTCCTAGACCTTAAATACCTGTCACATGTTAGCTTTTCAGGAGTAATTTATGCAAGTCAGAGGGATAATTTGTCCCTTCTATAAATTATCACAGTGAAAAATTCTATTACCAGCTAAATTTGCTTCAGGACCTATGTCCTGGTTGCCTGTGACATTAGGGGTCAATGGTATCTTATGTACATGTGGAATATTTTATAAGGATGTCATTTGGTGTAGTGGAAAGAACATTGGAGAGCCAGATTTTGTGTCCTTCTCTGTTATTAAGTCACTGGCCAACTGTGGACAAGTCATTGCTCTTCTCTAAGTTTTTTTTTTCCTCTCATCTGTAAAATGAGGGCATTGAGTTAGACAAGCCTCTGAGCTCTACCAATCCATTATTGAACACAACACTGTACAAATAAGGTCAATTGTATATGTGGAAGGAATTAAGCAAGTTCCTAGAAAGTGTTATTTGAATAACTTTAAAAGTCTGTTATGGAGACTGTCTCCCTCTTCTGCCCCAGTTTATCACAGTTGAACAGGAGTAGGTATAAGGGGTAGCTTTTCCCAGAAATTTTTCTGCCAGTGATACCTTCTCCTCCCCATCCTTCTTCTTACCCCTTCTAAGCCTAACTAACTGGTGTCAGTGATCTGTTTTGAGAAGGTGCTGAGGCCAAGACGTTGGAGTAGGTTACCACAGTCCACTGCACCTGGCCTCAAGAAAATCTATGTAGACATTTTGTCTCAAACACATACTAACTGTGTGACCCTGGTTAAGTCCTGAAACCATACTCTTCCTCAGTTCCCTCCTGCGTTAGATGAAGGGGTTGGTCTCAATATTCATTCCCCTGTCTAATTCCCACCCATGCAGTTCTTCTACCCCCATTCCCACAGAAGGGAAATCAGAACCCTATTCCACTATGACCTGGAGTCAACACCTCCTTTCTATGTGGTAATGGAATGGGATCCTCCACTCCTCCTCCTCTTCCCTACACATACATAACCAATCATGCAATTTAAATAAAATTATCACCACCTTTAATCCTTTCAATTAGATACAATGAAATTCATATTCCCAGTCACTCAATCTGCCAGACCTCAGAGCACTGCCATCTTGTCTTCTGATGAAAATTGAGGAATGCTCGATCTTGCTATCAGCTCAGCCGCTGTTTTATACAGACCACTGGATCTTTTCTTCTGACTTATAGCTGAAGGCTTTTGTGTTCTTTTCCTCCAATCAGAGTGTGAGTTCCTTAGGAGCAGGGACTATGTTTTCATTATCTGTGGCTAGCACTCAGCATAGTTTTTGGCACATAGGAAGCATTTTAAGAAGTGCTTTCCTACTGAAGGAATGCCCATTATTTGGGGAATGGCTAAACAAGTTGTGATATATGATTGTAATGGAATATATTTGTGTTACAAGAAATCAGGATGATTTCAGAAAAGCCTGGAAAGAATTACATGAAAAGATTCATAATGAAATGAACAGAACCAGAAGGAAAAATCTTACATAGTAACAGCCATTTCTGATGAAGAACTGTGAATGATTTAGCTATTCTTAGCAATGCAATGATCCAAGACAACCCCAAGGACTGATGATGAAGTACACTATCTGCCTCCAGAGAAAGAAATGGTATTGTTGGAATACAGACTGAAGCATGTCATTTTCACTTTCTTTCTCTTTTTTTTCTTTGTTCAAGTCTTCTTATAAAAAAATGACTAATGTGGAAATGTTTTAGTTAATTGCACATATCTAATCTACATCGAATTGCTTATCATCTCAGAGAGCAAGGAGGGAAAGGAGGGATGGAAGAATAGACTTTGGAACTCAAAAGTGTAAGTAAAAATATTAAAATATTTAAAGAAAGACTTTTCCTCCTTCCTTTTTCATTACCTCCCTTACTTTCTCCCTCCTTCCTTCCTCTCTCCTTCCCTTCCTTCTTTTCTTCTTTATTGTTCTTCTTTCTTTATCCCTTCTTTTCATAAAGAAAGAGCTATGATAGGATATTCTATATGTCCATATAGGTATGTAAGGAGTACCACTGCCAGGAGTACAACATTGAGTTTGAAATATACACATATGCTAAATAGTAGAGATAGGTTTTTGCTGTTGTTTTTAAAAGATATGCTTGTTCATTCTTTTATTACTGTGTTCTTGTGGAGGAGGGGGATGGTTTTATGATTGTTTTCTCTGTCTCTAGCTTACAACATTTTTTTGCAAAAACATTTTTGATCTCTCCCTCTCTATCTCTCTACCCCTCTCTGCATCTCTCTCTCTCTTTGTTTCTCTCTATCTGTTTCTTCCTGCATTTCCCCACCTCTCTAATACATAACTCTTAAACATTTTTGAAGGTCAAAGGGGTCAGAACCTTTTTGCTTTCTTTCCTACTTAACCAAGAGTTTTGTCCCACCTCATTAAGAATGGCTTAATGGGACTCAAAGAAAAGAATATTTTTTTTATAACTCTATCTAGAGACATAATCATGTCATTGTACTCATTTTGGTCCACAGTTTTCTATTTCAGTGAATGAAGTCCCCTCTCTGGTGATCCTTAGCTTCTAGTGCTTTCTAGACAGATGACTTCCCTATCTCACTGTGACAAGAATGATTACTATCAGATATTTTAAAAGTTGAATTGTTGATGCAGTGAATAGGGCTTTGGATTCAGTTTTAGGAAAACCTCTTCTCATATCCTGTCTCATTTACTAGCTGAGTGGCACTGGACAAGTCATCCACTTTCTCTGTATCTCTTTGTACTCAGCTTTAAAATGACAGTGTTGGATTCAACATCCTCAAAGGTACTTATGGTTCTAAATCTAAGCTGTTAAGTTTTTGACAAAAAATAGTTATCTGATTGTTCTGAGCTTCATCTTGACATATAATGATTGGAATAATTGAATTTGAAATTCTCTCAATGTGATCAATATATATTCTGATTTTGTGGACTTAGCAAATTTACATATGTTTAGAAGAAAGACTTGTAAGGAAAAAGGTGAGTTGGTGTGCCAAATCTGCCAAAGCATACTATTCCCAATTTTAGAGATTGTTAAATACAAGAAACTTGTGAAATACCTGTAAAAGACACATATGTCCATGAGAGAAAATATTGACAAAACTACATTGTGGATATGGTTGTGGACTGAGAACCCAGATGTCTCAGTGCCTCAGATTCTCACTCACTATGTATCTGTGGACAAGTCTATAAACCTTTCTGAGACTCAAGTTCCTCATCCGTAAAGAAGGGATAGCACAACATCTGATAGCAACTGACCAGGATTGTTGTATCTCAAATGAGATGGTGTATGGAAAGTACTTTCCAAACCATAATTAGACTAGATGTCCTCTATAGTCCCTTTCTTCTCTACAAGTATGCTAGGAAATAAAACACAGAATCATTGACTTTATATCTGAGAATAACACTATGCTCATGTAGACCAAGTCTTTATTTTTACAGAGAATGTTAAACCCATGGAGAGAAAGTAATTTACTCAGACTCAGAATGCAGAAGTAGAAAGTAGCAGAGCTGGAATTTAAAAGCAGGCCCTCTATGTCCAAATCCACTCCTCTCTGTAACGCCATGGTGCCTCATGCTTCCCAATTGTTTTTGGAGAAAACCTACTCTCAAACATTTGGATAAAAGAGCTCTGTTAGTCATACATTGGTATGCATCATGCCACACACTACCGTCTGTAATGACCAAACAGAGATGTAATAATCTACCCCAGAAATAATTGAGTTTCAAGGCTCCCCTGCAGAGGTGATTAACAAACTTTACATCTTAATCCCACGTAGATGAATTGGAAAGCTCAGGTCTATGCTTACCCTTACAGTGGCACAGTTATCTGTAGGCTATGCCTTCATTCTGGTAAATAATCAGAGATTAACCAGTAGGGAAACAAAGAATGACCCTAAAGAAGCATGGGTAATAACTAGTAATTTTACATTTTCCTTTCATATGAGATCCAATGTCAAGCCAATTCAAAAAGTCTACTCTGTGTCTGACAGAATAAAGTTCTCCGAATACAAAGAACAGCAAAAATCGTGTCTGCCCTCAAGGACTTTGCAATCTAATGGTGGCAATGAAGTGTAAATAGCCATGGACAAACAAAATCCATGCAGGATGAATGGGAGATTATTTCTGAGGGAATACATTAGCCTTGAAGTAGATTATGAAGGGTTCTTGCAGACTAAGGGGTTTTAGCTAAGGCATGAAGGGAGTCAGGGAAACCAGGAGACAGAAATAAATCTAGACCTAGGTGGGGGACAATCAATGAAAACAGACAGAGTCAGAGATAAGCTCACTTTTATTGAGACATTAACCTTTTTTTAATGTAACAAAGGGTGAAAATGATTCATAGATTCAGAGCTAGAAGTGAACTCCGAGGTAATCTAGAACAAAGCCATCATTTTGCAAAAGAGGAAAATGAGGTATGAGAGAGTTAAAGGATTTGCCTAAAGTTCACACAGGTGCTTTGTAGCATAACAAGGGTTTGAAACTTGGTCCATCACTTTAAACTTCCTTTATACCAAACCAATGTCTATCTTATGTCCCAATTTCTCAAACAACAAAGGGGCTATATACTTTCAATTCATTAATCAATCCATTGGTCAGAATTTGTTAACCAAAAATGAAAGTTATTGTCCTCAAGGAATTTATGTGCAAACAGGGGATAAAACATGCAAATGCAACTATCAAGAAAACAAATGAGATAATTTTGTTTTGGGAAACAAGCCGTGGTTGCTTTAATAGAAATTAAAATAGAAACACACATAGTAATGGGATTTTTTTCTACTTTTGGTTTTTGTTTTTACAGCAAAAAGCATAGTAATGAGTACATGCTAAGCACTTAATAAGTATTTGTTCTTGAATTTAATTTATCAGGAGATGTGTGGATTTAAATTTAATGGAATGGGAAAACGCCACATTTTCCCCTCACTTTCCAAAAACCTTACATAACAGAAAGAAAAAAAAAAACATGTTGGCCTATATTCTCAGGAACATGAAAGATTAATGGGCCAAGAAGTTTCTTCAAAAACGAAGCATTTTGTATAGCAATCCTTCCTTTATTGCTTAAGTAAACACTTTGCAGCAAAGACATACATTGTTTCTTTTTTGCCTTCAGTCAAACAGGTAGCTCCATTCTCAAGGATTACTACTATTACTATTACTATTACTATTACTATTACTATTACTATTACTATTACTATTACTATTACTATTACTATTACTATTGACTTGGAACTGCTGGATCTTTTGGCATTGAGGTGAGGACCTTAAGCACGTGATCAAATGATGAAGTGTGGGGATTCACTCACAAATGCAGAGTTGAATCACTCTAGGCACATTTCTCCCCATCTTTCAGGGTTATTGTATTTATACAATACTAATATAGTATTTATATATTGCAAACCGTAACAATATTAAAATGTAGGGGGAGGAGCCAAGATGGCAGAGTAGAAAGATACACATATGCTAGCTCTGAACCCACAGCCCATAAAATACCTATAAAGAAGAACTCCCAACAAATTCTGGAGCAGCAGAAGCCACAGAACAATGGAGCAGACAAGATTTCTGTTCCAGAGAGACCTGAAAACCTGATGCGAAAGGCCCACAGTGTACCGGACCCGGAGCAGAGCCCAGCCCTGCCTTGGCCATGTGGCACCGAGAGAAGCAGATCCCAGCAGGCATCAGGGACAGAATCTCCAGTGGCCACACAGGTCCCTCCACCCACAGGTGACAAGGGTCAGTGAGAGAGTGTTTTTGGGTGGCCAACAGGGGAGTGGGGTGTCCCCATGGCTCGGGCCCCCTCAGGAGGCATCAGCTGGGGCAGCAGCAGACAAGGGCTCCCAAAGCAGGCAGGAGCTCGGATCCATTGTTGAAGGTCTCCACATAAACCCCCTGAGGGAACTGAGTACCGTGTGGCAGCCCTGCCCCAACCTGAGCACCTGAACTGAATCTCACACTGAATAGCAGCCCTGGCCCCGCCCAAAGCCCTAGGCTGGGAAGAAGCATTTGAATCTCAGACCCCAACCACTGGTTGGGCTTATCTGGAGGTGAGGTGGGGGTGGAAAGAAAACTCAAAAGTCAAGTCACTGGCTGGGAAAACACCCAGAAAAGGGAAAAAAAAATATGACTATAGAAGGTCACTTTCTTGGTGAACAGATATTACCTCCCTTCCTTTCTGATGAGGAATGCTTACCATGAGGGAAAGACACAGAAGTCAAGGCTTCTGTATCCCACATATCCAAAATAAATATTCCATGGGCTCAGTTCATGGAAGAGCTCAAAAAGGATTTTGAAAATCAAGTTAGAGAGGTGGAGGAAAAACTGGGAAGAGAAATGAGAGAGATGAAAGAAAAGCATGAAAAGCAGGTCAACACCTTGCTAAAGGAGACCCAAAAAAATGCTGAAGAAAATAACACCTTGAAAAATAGGCCAACTCAATTGGCAAAAGAGGTTCAAAAAGCCAATGAGCAGAAGAATGCTTTAAAAAAGCAGAATTAGCAAATGGAAAAGGAGGTTCAAAAGCTCACTGAAGAAAATAGTTCTTTCAAAATTAGAATGGAACAGATGGAGGCTAATGACTTTATGAGAAACCAAGAAATCACAAAACAAAATCAAAAGAATGAAAAAATGGAAGATAATGTGATCTATCTCATTGGAAAAACAACTGACCTGGAAAATAGATCCAGGAGAGACAATTTAAAAATTATGGGACTGCCTGAAAGCAATGATCAAAAAAAGAGCCTAGACAACATCTTTCATGAAATTATCAAGGAAAACTGCCCTGATATTCTGGAAACAGTGGGCAAAATAAGTATCCAAGGAATCCACCAATCACCACCTGTAAGAGATCCAAAAAGAGAAACTCCTAGGAACATTGTGGCTAAATTCCAGAGTTCCCTGGTCAAGGAGAAAATATTGCAAGCAGCTAGAAAGAAGCAATTCAAGTATTGTGGAAATACAATTAGGATAACACAAGATCTAGCAGCTTCTACATTAAGGGATTGAAGGGTGTGGAATATGATATTCCAGAAGTCAAAGGAACTAGGACTAAAACCAAGAATCTCCTACCCAGCAAAACTGAGTATAATACTTCAGGGGAAAAAATGGTCTTTCAATGAAATCAAGGACTTTCAAGCATTCTTGATGAAAAGACCAGAGCTGAAAAAGAAAATTTGACTTTCAAACACAAGAATGAAGAGAAGCATGAAAATGTAAACAGCAAAGAGAAGTCAAAAGGAACTTTACTAAAGTTGAATTGTTTACATTCCTACATGGAAAGACAATATTAGTAACTCTTGAAACTTTTCAGTATCTTGGTAGTTGGTGGGATTACATACACACACACACACACACACATGCTCACGTGTGTGTGGACACACACACGGTGACAGAGAGCACAGAATGAATGGAATAGGATGGGATCATATCTTAAAAAAATGAAATTAAGCAGTGAGAGAGAAATATATTGGGAGGAGAAAGGGAGAAATGGAATGGGGCAAATTTTCTCTCATAAAAGAGGCAGGCAAAAGACTTTTTAGTGGAGGGAAAAAGAGGGGAGGTGAGAGAAAAACATGAAGTTTACTCTCATCACACTTGACTCAAGGAAGGAACAAAATACACACTCATTTTGGTATGAAAACATCTTACAATACAGGAAAGTGGGGGAGTAGGGGATAAGCAGCGTAGGGGGAGATGGAAGGGAAGGAAATGGGAGGAGGGAGCAATCTGAAGTCAACACTCTTGGGGAGGGACAGGATCAAAAGAGAGAATAGAAGCAATGGGGGACAGGACAGGATGGAGGGAAATATAGTTAGTCTTACACAATACGACTATTATGAAAGTCATTTGTAAAACTACACAGATATGGCCTATATTGAATTGCTTGCCTTCCCAAAGAGAATGGGTGGGGAGGGACGGATAAAGAGAAGTTGGAACTCAAAGTTATAGGAACAACTGTAGAGTACTGTTCTTGCTACTAGGAAATAAGAAATACAGGTAATGGGGTATAGAAAGTTATCTGGCCCTACAGGACAAAAGAGAAGATGGGGACAAGGGAAGGGAGGGGTGTTAGAAGAGAGGGCAGATTGGTGATATGGGCAATCAGAATGCTTGGTTTTTTGGGGTGGGGGAGGGGACAAATGGGGAGAAAATTTGGAACCCAAAATTTTGTGAAAATGAATGTTAAAAGTTAAATAAATAAATTTTAAAAAATATTAAAATGTAGCTATATAAGATATAAAATTTATGATGCCAAAAGTGATCCTTCACTTATTTAACATTTATTAATCACTTTCTATGTGCCAGGCTCTGGTGATACAATAACAAAAAGCAATGCACACTCATATGTGTGTGTGTGTGTGTGTGTGTGTGTGTGTGTGTGTGTGTGTGTGTGTGTGTATACATCACCTCATACCCATTGGTGAGTTAGGGAGGAGTCTACCCCAAGCATGAGAAGACTTCATCAAGTGGAATGGGCAGATGAGAACAATTTGTTCCAACGGTCGTGAAGGCAGATGAAGCAGGTGATGTGGAGTGCTTAGAGCTTCATTAGACACCAAAGACATCAAGGTCATCCATTACATCCCGAGCCATCCCTAGCCATCTGGACTCTGTCCTGCCACTGGACTATGATAACTCTGGAGAAGAGAGTGAGGCTGATGACTTCATGCAACTCTGACTCACTTAAATCCAATTTGCACACTAGTCAAAAGACATCACCCATACCATTTCACTATTATGCCTCAAAGTCCTGTGGTGACAGGCAAGTGATGAAGCAGCAGGTGCAGATACACTGGCAGCTATAGTCACAACCCTGCACACAGGTGACCCCACAGGCTGTGCACTCGCTCCTGTACTTTTTAACATGATGTTTTCAGTCATGTTGATGAATACTTTCAATGAGGATGAACATGGCATCAAGGTTAACTACCACACTGATAGCAAGTTCTTCAATTTGGAAAGGCTACAAGCTAAGACCAAAGCGGAAGGAGTGTTGGTGCATGATTTTCTGTTTACAAATGATTGTGCACTCAATGCAGCCTCTGAAGCTCAGATGCAACAAAGTAAGGATCAATTTTCTGCTGTCTGTGCTAATTTTGGCCTAATAATTAACAACAAGAAAGCACAGGTACTCTCTCAGCCACCACCACACCATCCATATGTGGACCCATCAGTTACAACAAATGGAGAAGTTTTGAATGCTGTGGATAAGTTCGCTTACCTTGACAGTGTACTTTCCAGGAATGCGTGCATTGACAATGAGGTTGACTCACGCATTGCCCGAGCTAGCTCAGTGTTTGGAAGGCTCTGAAGAAAAGATTGGGAGAGAAGAGGTATTAGATTGATTATCAAACTGAAGGTCTACAGAGCCACTGTGCTGACCTCATTGTTATATGCTTGTGAAACATGGACATTCTACCAGTGACATGCCAGGAAACTGAATCTCTTCCATTTGAACTGTCTTAGGAAGATTCTGAGGATCATCTGGCAGGATAAGGTATGAGACAATGAAGTCCTTGCTCAAACTGAATTGCCAAGTATTCAAACTATGCTTTAGAGAGCGCAACTCTGATAGGCTGGCCACATTGTTCGAATGCAAAATGTATGCTTGTCAAAAAGACTATCTTATGGAGAACTCGCATGGGGCAGGCAATCAAATGGTGGCCAGAAGAAATGATACAAACACTGTCAAGGTCTCTCTCAAGAACTTTGAATTTGACTGTGCAACATGGGAAACACTGGTACAGGACTGCTCAGCATGGCATGCCCACATCAGAAAGAGTGCTGTGCTCTTTGAGCAAAAGAAGAATTGAGACAGCAAAAAGTAAATGCAGGATGCGCAAATTTTGGATATCCACCCCAAATATTCACATGGACTATCTGTGCCCAACCTGTGGTACAGCATTCTGAGCTCATATTTGTCTGATCAGCCACAATTGGACACACTGAAATTTCACTTTATCATGGTAATGTCACTTTGATCCTCTTCAAAGACGAAGGATCTCATCACCTCAAAGATCTTACCATCTGTTTGGGGAAGCAATGTGTTCACAAATAAACACATTTAATCTATAAATAATAAATACAGTGCAATTTCAGTGAGGAAGAAAATTGACAAATTGAAGTGGGGCTTATCAGGAAGGGCCTTGTCTCACTTCTAACACAATTTGAAGGTAATTTTGAATTGTCAGAGACAGGATGAGAAAATGGGAAACAGTATTCCAGAAATGGGGGACATTCATTCAAAATTAAGGAGGTGGAAGATCTAAGGTTGTGAACAGGAAAAATCAAGTAGGCCCATTTGGCCTGAATGTAGAAGGGATGTCAAATAAATCTAGAAACACTAATTGTAACCAGAGTGTGAAGGTCACATTGTTAAAATTCAAACAAAGCAGTCTGTGTTTTATTCTAGAGGAAATAGCGAGCCACCAATGTTTTTGAACATGACAGTGTCAGAGTTAGTTCTGTATTTTAGGGATATCAATTTATTGATCCTGAGCAAAGTGGATTGGAGAAGTCCCTCTAAGTGAAAGAAAGGAAATTAATTAGGGGCCACTGTGACTATTTGAATGGAGAGGAGGAGAATGACCTCACAGATGTAGAGGCAGAACTGGTGAAAGCTTGGCAACTGTTTGCATATGAGTGTGTGTGAAGAAGAATCAAACATAGAGAAAAATTCTCACGTTATAAGGTTGGAAGATTGGTAGAAGGCCATACATTTGATAAAAAATAGTGAAAGTAGGAAGAGGAATTGAAAGTGAACTTAAAGTGTTGGAAGATAGAGGAGGTGACATCCAGGGGTGTGCTGTAGTTTGCACTTAGATGCTGGAAACAACCAATTCTTGAATTTTCATGTAACTATTTAAACCTTACTGCAAATCAGGGTTTGGATTACTGTTTTGCGGATTATCAAGATTTTTGAAAGTAATGGAGAAATGTTAATAATGTCTATTAATCTTTAAAAGTATATCCTGTGTACTTTTTTTTTTTTTTTGGAGAATTGGTTGTTGATCATTTACCAGCACTCCCCCGAGTTCTATACCATAAAGTCTCTGATTAGAAAAGATTATGTGGCAGGCAAAGATATAGTGAGTCTATAACGTAGAAATAGGTAGTTGAAGTTTCTAGGCTAGGAGGTAATCAGACAACAAACTTTAACAATCAGAGATTATCCAACAGAAGTTTCCTGGAAAAGACAGTTGTATGATTGAATACTGCTGCTGAATCTTACCCTTTGAGGAAACTGAGTCAACCTCTCAGAGTGGTTCTGTCTCCCAGGGAATGGAGTCTGTGCCACTAATGAAGAGGTGGCCAGATCTGGCTCATCCCTTCACGATAGTATGGAAACTTTAATGGAAATCAGGAAGTCAGATCACAAACAGATCAGGATCCTTAAAGGTCATCATACCTAACCCCCTTATTTTATAGAAGAAGAAACTAAGGTGTTGATAAAGTGTGTCAAGCCTAAAGTCAAACAGATCATAAATCTGCAAGCTGGGATTTGAATAAATCCTCTGATTCCAAATCCATCCATCACTTTTTCCAATAAGGGTGGGTATCCTCTGTTGATGGGGTGGATGGGGTGGAAAGTCCAGTTCTTTCTCAAATGGGTGAAGTTTGGGAGCTGGAATGGAATACTCCAATCATATAACCTGACAAGACATGTATTTTCAAAACTCTTCTCAATCTTTAAGGATAAATGCAAGATGAACGTGCTATTTGTATTCTGTAACATAGAGTTTTCAAATGTATGGAAGCAGTGTGCCACACAGGGTTCTAAAATATGGTTGTGAACCAAAAAAATGCACTTCTTGATTTCAGGTCAGGAAATATATTGAGGTATATATCTTACTATCACTACTGGAAAAAACAAACATATCATGGAAACAAATTGGTCCATTTATTGTAAATCCTGCCTGTTTTGGCTAGCAAGATGTGATTTACTGAATAATAGATCTTATTACTATTAACAAAAAAAAAAAAAATCAGTGAGGAGGAAGAAATGACTATGTCTCCATTCTGAGGTGTCAACTACAAAATTCCAAACTGAAAGGGAAGGATGCAAAGATCAAGAATCAGCTATTGCCATCTAACCAAGGGCTTTCTTAAAGCTCTGGGAGAAAAAAACAAAATAGCTTGATAATAGGTTTCTGTCCCCCTCTAGCCAGAGGCTCCCAGGTTTAGTAAGCTAAAGTGTAAGACTGGAAGGAGAGGTGGAACCAAAATGCCAGACTAGAAAAACACCTAACCAAGTTCTTCTAAATTCCCCCTCAAACAACTCTAAAATAACATTTCAACTCAAATTCTGGAGTGAGAAGACCAATTTAAAAGTTTGGGTGAAACAATTTTCTATCCCAATTCAACTTATAAGCTCACAGCTCCACCAACGATAAATTAGTGTTCCAACTCTTCCACATCTTCTCCAACACTTATCATCATCCTGTTCTGTCATGTTTGCCAATCTGGTAGGTGTGATGTGGTACCTAAGAGTTCTTTTGATTTGCATCTCTCTAATCAAAAGTGATTTAGAGCATTTTTCATATGACTATAAACATCTTTAATTTCTTCCTCTGAAAATTGCTTGTTCATGTCCTTTGACTATTCATCAAGTGAGGAATGACTTATATTTTTGTACATTTGACTTAGTTCTCTATATATTCTAGAAATGAGTCCTTTATTACATACATTGGATGTAAAATTTTTTCCCCAGTTTTCTACATCCCTCCAAATTTTGGTTGCATTGGGTTTGGTTGTGCAAAAACTTTTCAGTTTAACGTAGTCAAAATTATCAGTCTTGCACTTCATAATGTTTTCTATCTCTTCTTTAGTCAAAAATTCTTCCCTTCTCCATAAATCTGATAAATACACTATTCCTTGCTCCACCAATTTGTCCACAGTATCAATCTTTATACCTAGATTGTGTACCCACTTGTATTTTATTCTTGTGTACTGTATCAGGCATTGGTCTATACCTAGTTTCTGCCACACTTTTATCCAGTTTGCCCAGCAATTTTTGTCGAACAGTGAGTTCTTAGCCCAGAAGCTGGGGTCCTTGGGTTTATCAAACAGTAGATTGCTATATTCGTTGACTACTGTGTCTTAAGTACTCAACCTATTCCACTTGTCTACCCTTCTGTTTCTTAGCCAGTACCAAGTGGTTTTGATCATTGCTGCTTTATAATTCAATTTGAGATCTGGTAGCACTAGGCCACCTTCCCTAGCATTTTTTTTTCATTAGTCCCCTTGATATTCTGGACCTTTTGTTCTTCCAGATGAATTTTGATAGTATTTTTTTCCAGCTCTAGAAAATAATTATCTGATAGTTTAATTGGTATGTCACAAAATAAGTAAATTAATTTAGGTATCCATCTCCCCCACTAGGTAAAAGCAAACGAAAATGCTATGCCAAACTAGGAGATATTTATCTTTACTGTGTATCCTGGACCCTTTTGAAAATCTGATGAAGCACACAGTTCCTCTGTCTCTTTGCCTTTGTTTCTCTCCCTCTCTCTCTCTTTCTCTCTCTCTCTCTCTCCCCCTCTCCCTCTCTCTCTTTATGTGCATACATGAATGCATGCATGTATGCATATGCCCATACATGTATACATAAGATACATGTATGTACACACACATATAGATATATTTGCATTTATAATTGAAGAAAATGCTTAATTTCATTTAGTTATTTTATATAAGCATTCTATTTACTGCCTACATCTATCCACAGATTCATCTATGAACATCAGGGAAAGAACCTCTGTGCTAAAATCTAGGGTCTAGGGCTATAAACTGTATCATCTCTATCTCTTCTATATGCTTTTATATACAGTTATATTTATAAAGTCATATAAATTGACAAACTATGTACACAAACATATATGAAAATATATACCTCAGCAATTGAGTAGACTACATGAAGAGTTAATACATACTTAAGCTGAGTGAGCATTGAAAGAATCTAGCAATACTTAGGAGCTAAAGATAAGAAGGAAAACCATTCCATATCTGGGCAACAGTTTCACAATGAAGATGAAAAAATAATACCATCCATATCTAAACTGATATACCAGGAATTGAGGGAGACATATTAATAAATAACTCATGATCCCATATCTTCAAAGAATTTTCAACCTAATTAATTTACTTATACTAGCAATAGTATTGATAGATCCTAAAAATTGTTGTCATTCATCTTGGTTTAATTGATTGCCATAAAATGTTTTATGCCTCCTGCTTATTGATAAAAGTATATTATTCAGGACATGTACTTATTTAGTCTGTAGGTATATTCTCCCCAGAGAAAAGGAATTTGTTTTTCTTGAATCAAGGTGGTAGGGAAAACAAACATTATTGAAATAGAAACCATGAGGCCTAGCTTCTCCTTGTCAGTAGCAGACGCTTAAAGCTTTACCACTGACCAGTGGAATCACTGTGTTACTTAAAATATTTTGATGACTTATTTCCTGTCTCTGGAATATGAGTGTCAAGATTTACATTATTTTGAAAACCTCTTTCTTTTCTAAAAGCCATATATGTTATTTAAATCTTTATTTGCCTTGAATTATACTTACTTGAATGTATGCTCCATCACATAATCTAGATTCTAAGAACTTTTTGGACAGTCCATAGACTTCTAATTTTTGTATGTTTTTCCATGACAAGAGAATAACATTACAAAATCTAATTGCCAATAAATGTTTATAGAATTAAATTAAATTGAATTCCAGATCTTGGATTCTAACTCAGTAGGACCATGAATTAATTCTTACAGAGAAATCTTAGATGAAGAAACTGTCTGTATAAGGTCAACAGATTCTCTGCAATTTATAGTCTTAGATAGCTGCTCAGAGAACTCAGGGGTGACTTGCTCAAAGTCATACATCTACTATTTATCAGTATCAGAGGCTTGTCTTGAACTCAGATCTTCAAGGTCTTGAAATTAGCCTTCTACTCAAAATACCACACTGCTTTGTCTTCTACAAACATATAAAATATCTGTGGGAGGGGTTCTGGTTAACCCCCAAAGCCCTACTGCTACTATAGAAAAATAATTTAGTAACTTCAAAAAGTTTATCTAGAATGTCTCTTCAATCCTGTTCCTTTTCCTGGCTTTTCTCTCATTTATTTATCCCATGACTTTACTCTGTAGGCATCTTCTCCATAATGTTCTTTCTGTCAAGGTTATGTGCAGTAGTTTGAATGAGAAAAAGAAGATGAAACAACTCAACTCTCATTTCACTGCTGTTTTCTTAACCAAGAGGAATGATCTTCAGAATGAGAAGAATAAATGAGATAAGTAAAGTAATGGCAAAGAAAGTAAGAGTTAATCTCAATTAACTTGAGGGGAGGTTTAACTTGAGTGAATTATAGTCTTATGATACAGGAAGAATGTGTGGATATAATTATTGAACGATCATCTGTGATCTTTGAGAGATGAGGATAATAGAATATACTATGCTTCAACTGAAGCAAAAAAAACAAGGGTAGTAAGCATCATCTCAGAAAAAAAACATAAGAAATAATAAATCTAATTAAAAGAAAAAAAGGAAGAAAACTACTTCTTGCTAAAAGGCAAAATAGACAATGAAGTAATATCAGCACTAAGCACATGTATATGTATCAAGTGTTATAGCATCCAAATTGATTTTTTGACTTTTAAAAATTTATTTATTTTCAGCTTTCAACATTCACTTCCACAAAATTTTGAATTGTGAAATTTCTTCTCATGTCTCCTCTCCCCCAACCCCAGGACAACAAGTATTCTGGTTAGCCCATCCTCCAATCTGCCCTCCCTTCTATCACCCCCCACTCTCTCTTATCCCCTTCCTTTCTATTTTTTCTGAAGGGCAAGATAGATTTCTATACAGCATTGCCTATACATCTTATTTCCTAGTCGTATGTGAATAACAATCTTTTACATTCATCTTTAAAGCTTTGGGTTCCACATTCTCTCCCTTCTCCACCATTCACCCTCATTGAACAGGTAAGCAATTCAAAATAGGTTATACATGTAGAGTCATTAAAAACACTTCCATAACAGTCATGTTGTGAAAGACTAACTATATTTCCCAGTATCCTGTCCCAACCTCCATTTATCCTATTCTGTACTTTGACCTGTCCCTCTACCAAAGATTTGGCTTCTAATTATCCCTTCCTCCAATTTTCTATCCCTTCTATTATCCCTGTTCTCTTATCCATTCCTTCTTCCCACTTTCCTGTAGGGTAAGATATATTTCCATACCTAATTGAATGTGTATGTTATACCCTCCTGAAGGCAAATACAATGAGATGAAAGCTCACTTATTCTTTCTTACATTTCTCTTCAGTCCCTTCATTGTAAAAGTTGTTTCTTGCCTCTTTTATGTGAGATTATTTAGTACATTCTCACTTTCCCTATCTCTTTCACCTAGTATATTCCTCTCAACAGTTAATTTTCTTTTTGTTATCATCAATTCATATTCAACTCTTCTCTCTCCATCTCTATCTTTCTTTATAAACATACATATACATACACACATATACATACACAAATATATGCATACATACATATACGTATATGTGCATATACACACTCAAATACATGCACACACACACACACACACACACACATATATATATATATATATATATATATATATATATATATATATATATATATATATATATATATATATATATTCCTTCCAAATATCTTAATACTAAGAAAGGTTTCATGGGTTACAAATATTATTATTCCATGGGGGAATGCAAACAGTTCAACTTTAATAAGTCCCTTACTATTTCTCTTTCCTGTTTACCTTTTCATATTTCCCTTGATTCTTGTATTTGAAATTCAAATTTTCTATTTAGCTGTGGTCTTTTCAATAAGAATGCTTGGAAATCCTCTATTTCATTGAATGTCCATTTTCCTCTGAAGTATTATACTCAGTTTTGCTGGGTATGTGATTCTTGGTTTTAATTCCATCTCCTTTGACTTCTGGAATATCATATTCAAAGCCCTCTGATTCCTTAATGTAGAAGCTGCTAAATCTTTCATTATCCTGATGCTTGAATTGTTTATTTTGGCTGCTTTTAATCTTTTCTCCTTGACATGGGAACTCTGGAATTTGACTACAATATTTCTAGGAGTTTTCCTTTTGGAATCTCTTTCAGCAGGTGATCAGCTGATTCTTTCCATTTCTATTTTGCCCTCTGGTTCTAGAAAATCAGGGCAGTTTTCCTTGATAGTTTCTTGAGAGATGATATCTAAGCTCTTTTTTTTAAATCATGGCTTTCAGGTAGTCCAATAATTTTTAAATTATCTCTCCCAGATCCGTTTTCCAGGTCAGTTGTTTTTCCATTGAGATCCTTCACATAGTCTTCTATTTCTTCATTCTTTTGGTTTTGTTCCCTAATTTCTTGATTTCTCATAAAGTCATTAGCCTCCATTTGCTCCATTCTAATTTTTAAGGCATTATTTTCTGCAGTGAGCTTTTAGACCTCTTTTCCACTTGGCACTTTTCTCTTCATTGACCTTTTGGATCTCTTTTGCCATTTAGGTTAGTCTAATTTTAAAGCAGCTGTTTTCTTCAGTATTTGTTCTGTTTCCTTTAGTTGACTCACTTTTCATGATTTTCTTTCATCACTCTCATTTCTCTTTCCAATTTTTCCTCTACTTTTTTTACTTGATTTTCAAAATCCTTTTTCAGCTCTTCCATGACCTGAGACCAATACATATTTTCTTTGGAGCCTTTGGATGCAGGAGTTTTGGCTTTGTTGTCATCATCTGGATGTATGTTTTGATCTTCCTTATCATCAATGATGTAAGAAAATACCTCTTCACCGAGAAAGTAAGAATCTATAATCGGTTCCTTTTTCCTCTGTTTGGTCATTTTCCTAGCCAATTAACAGACTTTTGAGCTCTTTGTTAAGTGGAGGGCTCCAGAAACAGCCTGCACTTCATCAGAGGCTGGTATTTCCCTGGGGCTGGATTGGAAATGGGACCTGAACACACTCCCTTCTCAGCAAGGGGAGAGACCTTTTCTACTGACCTTTGAAACTGTCTTCAGCTTTTGTGCATTGAGAAGTCTACAAACCACTGTAGCCACTAGTGATTCAGTGCCCTGCAACCTGTTCCAGTTCCATTTCTGCAGATATGGCCCATGCTGAACAGCATCATGCTCCCAGACAAGTGCAATAGACCCTTCCTGTCAACCTTCCAAAATATCTTGGGCTAGAAATTTGCTTCAGTCTGTTATTTTGTGGCTTCTGCTGCTCTTGAATTTGTTTAGAGTTATTTCTGCAGATTTTTTGAATGGTTTTGGGGAGAGCCCTAACAGATTCCTGCCGTGACCTTGGCTGTACCCCTCCATCAATCCAGTTTATTAAAGGAGAAGTTAAGTGAGTTACAGCAGAAAATAGGCAGCAAAACTGTACTAGTGGGTGATGTCAATTTTTCACTCTCAGAGCTAGACAAATCTAAGCACAAAATAAACGAAGAAGTTAAGGAGGCAAATAAAATTAAAAAAAAAATACTTAGTTATGACAGACCTTTGGAGAACATTGAATGGATTTAGAAAAGAATACACCAATGCAAAAATTGAATTGTATTAGAGCATAAAAAACTCAAAACAAATGTAGAAATACAGAAACTTTAAATTCATCCTTAAATTCCATTCAATAAAGGACTGGGAAAAGACAGTTTAAACATTCATTGGAAACTAAATAATCTAATCTTAAAGAATAAATAAATCAAAGAACAACTCATAAAACAATCTATAATTTCATTGAAAGAATGAAAACAGTGACACAACATACCTATATTTATGGGATACAGTCAAAGCAATTCTTAGGGGAAATTTTATTTTTCTAAATCCATACATCAACAAAATAGAGAAAAAAAGCATATCAATGAATTGAGCAGGCAACTTAAAAACAATAAAAAACAAATTAAAATGCCCAATTATATACCAAATTAGAAATCCTGAAAGCCAGAGATGAAATTAATAATATTGAAAGTAAGAAAATTGTTGAGCTAATAAAATTAGAAAGGGGCTTTACAGGTGAAAAAGTAATATAGATAAACCACTGGTTAACTTGATTTTAAAAAAAGAAAGAGGAAAGCTAAATTACCTGCATAAAAAATGAAAAGAGATAATTCACCACTAATGAAGAGTAAATTAATGCAAATTTTAGGGAAAATTTTGCTAATTATATGCCACTAAATCTGACAATCTAAAGGAAATTGATGAATATTGATGAAAATATAAATTGCTCAGACTAATAGAGGAGGAAATAGAAAAATCTAAATAGCCTCATCTGAGAAAAAGAAATTCATCAAGTCATCAATTAACTCCACAAGAAAAAATATCCCTACGGAATTCACAAGTGAATTCTACCAAACATTTTAAGAGAAGGTAATTCCAATACTATAAAATCTATTTGGAAAAATAGGTAAAGGAGGAGTCCTACCAAATTCCTTTTTATTTAATAAATATGATACTGATATCTAAACCAGGAAGAAATAAAACAGAGAAAGAAAAATGTAGCTATGTCTGTCTAATGAGTATTGCTGTAAAAATTTTAAATAAAATACTAGCTGAACAAGTTGTCATATATGATTGTCATGGGATACTATTGTGCTATAAGAAATGGTGAGCTCAGTGATTTTAGAAAAAAACATGAAAAGAATTGTATGAAATAATGAAGAGCAGAATGGGCAGAACTGAGACAATACTGAAAACAGTAATAACAATAGTGCTTCAATAATGACTTTGAACAAATAAGCTATTTTGATTGTTATAAATACTAAAAGTAATTATAAAGGACATATGAAAAAAGATGCTATCTGCACCCAGAGAAAGAACTAATGAATAGAAGTACATATAGATCAATTTCACACACATACACACACACACTCATATATTTGCACAAATATACACTTAAGTATGGATTATATATACACATGCATATACAGAACAAATAGTTTCTCATTTTGGTAGATTTTTTTAGTATTGTAAAAAGATGAGGTTATGAATACAGGATCAATTTATACTCAGTTCAATATTATATGCCATATCAGATTCATATCTATATGTCTATACCAAATTGTCCTAACTACAATGTTCTATTTTGTATATAGTATGTGGACCTTACTCTAGCCTTTCTGAAATAGCCAACAAAATCTGCAAAACCAAAGAAAATGTACAATTTTTGAGTGATAATTCTTCCACAGACTTTAAATTTAATCTGGAATTTCAGTGATGTCTTTGGAACTTTAGACATCTGTCCAAATATGCATGTTGAGTGGAGGATTTATTGAGGATTTTTCCAGGTTCCCTCAGTTTTGCACCACTTCAAAGTGGCATGAGGTCTTGGCTGTGAAGGGGTTCTTTCAAATGATAGAGGATATTGGAACAAATGCTAAATACCTGAACCTATATTGAAGGATTTAGAAGGTTTTTTTTGTATATTTCAAAGGAATAGTAAGTCATACATAATATATTTGAAGTTTTCTGTGCAATTATCTTTCTTAAAATTTATTTAATTTTTAAATTGTTATATAATTCGCCCATAACTATCTTATATGAATGTTTGTTTTATTTCATAAACTACATAAAAAACAAAATTACAAAGTAATATAAACCTATCAAGGAGATCACAATAATACATGAAGCATCATATACTATGATGAGGTCAGATTTGTTCTAGGACTAGCAGAGTTGGATCAGTATTGCAAAAATTATCAGCGCAATTGACAATATCAATGATAAAAGAAACAAAAATCATATGATTATATCAATAGATGCAAAAAAAAGATTTTGAAAAAATACAGTACTCATTTCCATTAAAAACCACCAGAGAGCATGAGAATAAATGGAGCTTTCCTTAAAATGATAAATACCATCTATCTAAAATCATCAGTAGTCATTATCTGTAATGGGAATAAGCTAGAAGTCTTTCCAAAAAGATTAGAGGTTAAGTAAGGATGCCCATTATCAATTTTATTATTCAATATTTTACTAGACATGTTAGCTATAATAATAAGAGAAGAAAAATAAATCAAAGGAATGAGAATAATCAATTAGGAAACAAAACTATCTCTCTTTGTAAATGATGTAATAGCATACTTCAAGAATCCTAGAGAATTAACTGAAAAATCACTTGAAATAATTAACACCTTTAACAAAGTTAAAATACAAAAAAGTTAAAATAAATATAAATAAAATGAATCCACATAAAACTTCAGCATTTCTATATATTAATAACAAAGCCCAGTAGTAAGAGATAGAAAGAAAAATTTCATTTAAAATAACTATAGGAAATTTAAAATAATTGGGAGGTTACTTGCAAAGAAAAGTCCAGAAACTATATGAAAACAATTACAAAACACTTTTCATGGACATAAAGTCAGATTTAAACGGTTGGAAAAAAATATAAATACTGTCGGATAGACTGAGCCAATATAATAAAAATGACAATTCTGATTAAATTAATTTACTTATTCAGTGTCATACCAGTCAAACTACCAAAAATTATTTGATGGAACTAGAAAAAATGAAAACTAAATTCCTCTAGAGGAACAGGTCAAGAAAATCAAGTGAATTAGTCAATAAAGAATGCAAAGGAATGTGGCTTAGCAATACCAGATCTAAAATTGTATTATAAAATGATAATCATCAAAATTATCTGTTACTCATTAAGGAATAGAGTGGTGGATTAGTAGAACAAATTAGATACACAAGACAGTAACAAATGACAATAGTAACCTAGTGTTTGAAAAGCCCAAAGAACTTGGCTTTTGGGACAAGACCTCACTATTTGACAAAAACAAACAAACAAACAAAAACTGCTAGGAAAACTGGAAGACAATATGTCAGACACTAAGTAAAGACCAATATTTACACCATGTACCAAAATAAGGTAAAAATTGATACATGATTTAGACATTAAAGGGTGATATTTTATCTAAGTATTTGATATAAGCAAATTAGGAGAGCAAGGTAAAGTTTTACTGCCAAATCTATGGAGAAGGGAAGAATTTATGACAAAATGAGAGAGAGAAAGAGAATATTATTAAATGCAAAATGTATAAAATATGTATACCTCTTGATCAGCAATAGCACTCGTAAATCTATATATGCCAAAGAAATTTTTAAAAAGGCAGAAATGGCCTATTTGTACAAAAATGATTTATAGCAGTTCTTTTTCTGTTGGCAAAGAATTGGAAACTGAAGTGATGCCCATCAGTTGGGAATGACTGAACAAGTTGTGGTATATGAATGTAATGGAATGTCATTATACTGTAAGAAATGAGGAGCAGACTTTGTAAAAACGTGGAAAGTCTTACACTAACTGACGCAAAGTGAAATGAGTAGAATTAGGACAACATTGTTCACAGTAACTATAACTGTGCAGAGATGAATTGTAAATGACTTAATTCTTCTCAGAATATAATGATCCAAGACAATTCCAAGAATCTCATGATGGAAAATTCTGTACAATTCCAGAGAAAGAACTGATGGAGTCTGAATGTAGATCAAATCACACTATTTTTACTTTTGTTTACTTTTTGTTACTTTTTGTGGCTCTTTTATTTTGATCTTCTTTTACAACATGACTAACATGAGAAAAAATGATGGAGAGATGTGGATAGGATGATAGGTAGGTGTTATAAAACTGGTTGAATTTCAGACCTAAAGAATGGCAGTTAATGAAACTTGGAAGAAGGGAGAAATCTAATGAAATGTCCCATTTTCATTATCTTCTATTCTGTAGTGTAATCAAAATTAGATAAAAGACACATATTCTGCACTTATCATATTTGCATATGACATGAAATTGAAAAGGATCTTTAAAACACTGCACTACAAAATTACAATACACAAAAAAATTTTAGCTGGAAGAATGGGTTATATTTAATAAAATTAAATTTAATAGGGATAAATGTAAATTCCATGATTGGATTAAAGAAGCAACTTCCCATGGACAAAATGGAGGCAATGTGGGTAGGAAATAACTCATGAGAAAAAGTTCTTTGGATTTTACCTTAATACAAACAAATATAGTTCAATGGAGTGACCTAAGCATGAACAAAAGAATCTAATATGATTGTGTAGGGAATCAAAAGGAGTCTAATGTTCAGAATAAGGAGAATGATGAGTATATTCCGCTCCACCTCCCCAGAATTCCTTTGGATTTACTAATTATAGAATATAACTGGTAGTGAAACACAGCATGGCCAGTGGAAAAGATAGCTGCTGTCAGAACTAAGAAAAGCTAGAAAAGCCCTTACTCTAGTACATATTGATGGTGTGATGTTAAATAAGTCACTTAACCTCTTGGTGCTCTAGTTCACTCTCTAAGACTATAAATTGTAGAAAAGATGCAAATGTGCATCGGTAGGAGTTTCCTTATTCGGGAGTTTCCTACTCCCAAATAAGGACCATGTCAATCCTGACCTGTGTGCCTTGTATTTGCTTATCCTTGCATATATTGCCTCCTCCCACTATAATGTAAGATATTTAGGGCAGGAAGTATTTTTGGGGAGAGTCTTTATCTCTTTTCCCAAATATATACTTGCTGCATTGATATTTTAATGGAAAGAAATCTAGCTTGAGTGCATTGAAGGCTTTCCAAGGCCCATAGGAGAGACAGTATAAATGAATAAAATTTGTAAAAAGAAGCTAACATAGCAAGACCAATAATGTCCTTGACCTGTTTGACTCATGATTTTATGAACCAATTTTAGAATCACTCAGTTCAGCCTCTTATATATTTATAACTAATTTTAACACATTTACGTAGCAAACTGTCTAACTGAAAGTGAATTATTTGAGTGTTTCCTAACCACAGTTTCAGGACCTACCAGTGAAATTGGAGATCCTCACCAAAAAAGCCCAGAAATTTGTACTTTCCCAATGGCTTCTACATTAAGCCCTACCTATGTAGACTATTCTTTAGGATGCTCCCAATGGGTTTCCTGTGTAGAGTCCTTATACTTGAGCATGAGTGGACAAGGTGGCCAGACTACTTGTAATTCTCCTAAAATGATATTTCACATCCTGTCTCCACGCCTGACTATTCTCTATGCCTGAAATATTTTTCCTAACCTACGTCTCTTACCTTCCATGACTTTTTCCAACACTCAATTTAAATCTGCTTTTTGCAAGTCTTTACCTGTCCCTTCAGCTGTTAATGCCTTCCCCTTTCAGATTACCTATATCTATTTTGTATTTGTCTTGGATCAAATGATCTCAGCACAGTGTTGGCACATAGAAGGGGCTTTATGTTTTATTCCCTCATCTTTGCATGAACTTAGCTATCTGCATGTTATCTCAACCTTTAAAAAGTGAGCTTCTTGAGGTTAGGGACTGGTTTTTGTCTTTCTTTGTTTCCCCAGGGGTTAGTACAGTTCCTGGAACTAAATTACTAAATGTAATACTTATTGTCTAATTGAATAGTGACTTGAAATGTCATGAGGAGATCTCACTACTCCATTAAAAATATTTAGTATCAAAGAATATTAGAGCAGGAAGGCTCTTTAGATGCCCTCTAATGCCCTTACTTTAGGGATAAGGAAACTGAGATTCAGACAAGAGAAATAATTTGTCCACAACCATGGCACAATGAAGATTTAGAATCCAGGTTTTCTAATCAATAATCCAGTGATCTTTTCAGCATAGAATCAGGAAAACACAATTAGATGTGAAATTATAAGACCTGAGTATGAGTCTCTCTTCTGTAACTTTCTAGACATGTGAATGTGGGTTAAAAACCTAACTTTTCACAAATAACACTTTCCTTACCTATAAAACTATGGATAATATTGTTGCATACCCTCAGATAACTGTTAGGAGGAAAATACTTTCCAAAGTATTGTATATTATTACTGATTATGCTATTATTGTCATCATAGCAAGATGTCTACTTCATATGTTTTTTGATGTTTAAAGTTCCTTTAATTCTAAAAAAAATGTAATAGTGATACTAGATATAATACTTATAATACAAATGCCACTCTTGAAGCAAATACAAAATTTGTTATTTTCCTTTAAAACATCATTATTTTTCATCCTGAGAACTAGTGGAAGATAATAAGAGAAGAAATTGCAGCATCTAGGAATAATAGGGGAAAAGGACCCAAAAGGTAAAGACAGGAAGAGAAATTTGTGGTTAGTGAAGACTAGTGTTGCCAACTTCAAAATATTGCCTCCAAATAGCCCTGATCACACTGTTCTTTTCCCTTTTCAGTTCTTCTATTTCCTTCCAACATCTAAAACCAGGGCCTAACTCGAAATTCTTCTGGGACGTAATCAGTCTCTTCAAATCTGGCATTAGTGATCCCACTCCAATGTATTCCCCCTTCCACTGTTTTTAATATCTATACACAGACCACTGCTCTTTTTCTCTTCTCCCTATTCATTGCCATATTCCAGCATCCAATATTTTAAAAAAAACTACAAGTTTCCCCATCTCTGATCAAAACATTTCTGGATGCCTATTTCTATCAGTCAGCATTGGGGTCACCCTCTCTGGGTTTGCCACAGCAAATTTAGAGTTCCTCAAATGTACTGACACATACAAAAGATGAGAAAAACATTGATCTGGTCTACCCCTGTGCTTCAGGGCAGGTCTAATCTTTAATCATCTCAGACATTATATTTACTAGTGCATTCCTCCCCATCCCTTATGAATTTCCCATACTCACATTTTGAAATGAAGGAAAGTATTTTCCCCACATAATTTCTTTCCTCAGCATTTTTCCTGCTTTTAAACAGCAACATGGGGCCAACAGAAACTTCTTCAAACAGACTGTACTTTGTCCTTGTCAAGAAAAAGAATATAATTAAAGGAGTATCTAGTTATTTGTGATGGTTGGGCAGGAGCAAGAGAAAACTTAGTGTCCACTCTTCTATGCCCAACTAAAAGTCTGTCATTCCTTATTCTGTGTCTGCTTTGGGCCAGTTAGGTGGCAAGGTAGGCAGAGTACTAGAGTTGGAGTCAGGAAGATCAGTGTTCACACCCTGCCTCAGAAGCTTACTTAGCTATTTGATTCTGAGGAAAACACTTTATCTCTCAATTTCTTTGTTCCTCTATAAAATGTGAGATATAATTGTATCTAGCTCTTAGGATTGTTGTTGAATCAATTGAGATAACAGATGTAAAATGCTATATAAATCCTAGCTATTATGATAATTTTGTTTTTATATACAAAATCCTGAGAATCGGTTATATTAGCTCTTTTAAACTACTAGCTTGATGGGAAGACAGATTTACTGAACTAGAGCTGCTTCAATGGCAAATACTATGCAACTTTATTAGATCTGTGATTTCACCAATATGGCTACCATTCCTGATGATACACATTGCAATTGATCCATGCCTGTCCATCCTGGGGATGGACAGTGGGGGAGAAAACATGATTATCCTCAACCTTTCTCTCTAAAAAGTAGAAGTCAGGAGGCTTTATTTTAGACTTCACATAGAAATCAAGAGACTTTAGCAATGCTGGGAATTGTTTGAGGCATTTTAGGCAAGAGGTTAACAGACCATATAATGTTTTGGTAGAAAATTGAACAAATATGTAAGTCAGTTTGTCAAGAATGAGTTATTAAGTACCTACTATGTGGCAAGCACTGAAGAAAAGAAAAGGGAAAGGAGAGGAGAGGAAAGGAGTGGAGAGGAGAGTAGAAGAAAACACAATCCATGCTCTCAAAATGATCACCTTCTAGTGGAGGAGTCAATATAGAAACAATAATGTACATAAAACACACGTACAGTGTATATGGAAGATGTACATCCCAAAATTCATCTTTGGGGAGTCTAGCCAATGCACCCCAGGGCCTTCTACTCCATCTCACGAGATTCTGTGGATGTCAAGGTAGCATTATGACATCCATCATTTACCCCTCTTGTAATCTGACAAAACCATCTCTTTTTCTAGTCATATATCTCTTTAGTGATATCTGTTATACCACATTTCTTGGAAAGTTCTTTACTGATAAAATGCTGCAATATGCCCATAATTATCTTTTTTTTTTCCTTTTGGGTGAACATAAACACAAAAATTCTTTCTCAGAATGAAAGGGTTCAATAGATTTTTACATTTACAAATATAAAATAACCCTAAATGTAGTAATCTTTTGCAAGCTATCAATCCATCTTTCCAAAATGCAGAAATCAAGAATTTTCATCATAGACTTTATGTAGAAAGCAGGTGACCTCAGCAATACCAGGAATTGCTTAAGATAGATACTTTGGGAAGTAGGTCAATAAAAAAGAAAATAGTTTGGTAGAAAATGGAACAAATATGCCAACAGTTCAAGAATACTAGAATTTTATCATCAGAGGCAGAGGAATAATAATATTAGGAACATACTACCTTAGTGTCCAATGTATTGTATGAGCCAGTGTTGTGCAAGTGGATAGAGTATAGACTTGGAGTTAGGAAGATGTGGATTGCACTCCTGCTTCAAACAATCCTCAGTAATGAAACACTGGGCAAGTCTCTTAAGTTATCTCACCGTCATTTTCTTCATCTTTAAAATGAGAGGGTTGGATAAGAAAGTCTTGAACACTCCTTCTAACCCTCAATCTATGAAGCTATGAACTAAAAATGGCACCAAAAAGATGATATTAGATCAACTTTACTTAACCTTAAACACAACAAGGACATTTATGGTAAAGATGGAACACTCTTGAAATCACTGAGGAAATTTTCAAGAACTCATAAAAAAAATGACAAAAACTGGAAAAAAATTATGATCTGTATTTCTACCCCAAAATATAAACAGGGCAATATCAATAATTATTGATCTACATACCTGCTATCAAATGTCATCTGCACAGTCAGTAAATTTTATTCTCCACTAGTGTTAGCCTAGGTCAGCTATCAAGATAATCACTCAAAGGACTGGAGTGTAGAGGAAAGTCTTATACACTATAAGATACTTCCACCTTTCTTCTCACATTCATTCAATATTAAATTCACCCATTTCTATGACAGTTTATGTCAATTCAGGTAGATCTATATGGAATATAAGGTGAACCATTGTTTAAGATTTTTAAAGGCATCATCCGGGGTCTGATGGGATGCTATAGATAAGGCTTCAGGTCAGTGAGAGGTGGTGTCAGAGTGAAAAACCTGAGGATTAAGCAATGGTATTGTTCCATAAAAGTGAAAGAATGTTGCAAAGCAGCTTATTTATGTGATGTTCCTTCACTGCAGTATGGAATTTACTTTATGTATAGCTATTGGCAACCTTTATGTTCTCCTTCAGTGTATGTTTCTCAAATTTGGCAAATAGTAGAAATTTACACAAATGCTAAAGGATGACACAGATCAATTAAGCATAGAATTGATTTGCAGCATGAGGACATTTAAATCTTGGAAATTCAATGAGAGAGAGGGAGGGAAAGAAGAGAAAGACAGACAGACAGAGAGAGACAGAGAGAGAGAGACAGGGACACAGACAGAAAGAGAGAGAGAGAGAGAGAGACAGAGAGAGACAGAGAGACAGAGAGAGAGAGAGACAGAGAGACAGAGAGAGAGAGAGAGAGAGAGAGAGAGAGAGAGAGAGAGAGAGAGAGAGAGAGAGAGAGAGAGAAGCATTCAAATTTTGTCCCTTGATTTTCACTGAAACCAAATGGAACCAGACCTTCAGCCCCTGTACTTGGGGCACGATAAAGCTTTATTTGTTTATGACTACTTCTGTCATTAAAGCAACTTTGTCTTAATCTGTAATCCAAAGCACATCAGTATACAGTGGAATAAAGGTTGTTCCACTTAGCAGTAATCATATATTATTTCAAAAATGCCATTGTAGAAAATTGCATTATGGTCTAGAGACCCTCCACCTATAATTCTGAAAAAGAAGGATAGTCTCTCATCGTTTTTCTTTTGCTCCATTGTGGCCTAGATTAATATCCTGTTTCTCTTTTGTTTTTAGGAAAGGTTTGCCTTTCAATTTATCAATCCTCTTCTTCCTTCAGTCATAGAGAACCTGGGGCATAAGGGAGCTAGCAGTTACCTTCCATTGCAGTCTTGCATAGAGAAGAAACACAGTGGAAATAAGGTATTTTCAACCGATAAGATGGAAGTGGAAACTCACAGATTAAGGATCCTTGATTTAAATGCATTTTAACTCTCCGTGAATGCAAGTTTCAAGATCCAGTCTACCTTTAGAGTAAAAGCTCAACTTTAAAAATCCTAATAGAAAGTCTATATTGTAGTAGCAAAGCATTGGGTCTTAGAATCAGAAGTGTTTGCTGTGTTTAAGCCCCAGGTTTGACACTTAATAAACATATGATCTTGTTCAAAATAGGTAACGTCTCTAGGCCACGGTTTCTAAAATTGAGATATTACTCTGAATCAAGGATTCTTAGGCTGAAGATTGTGAACTTATTTTTTAAAAACATGCTTTGATATAATTATTCTTTATCATTGCATATTTATTTTATGTGTACAAATACTTTATTCTGATATGTTCATAGGCTTTACCATATAGTTAAGAAGCCCTGGGCTAAAGCATCCCAAATATGACTCTTTTTTATTAATTTATGATATCTTTTTGTATAGAAAATAATCTTTTTTTACAAAGTGTTTCACAAAAAATGTATGTTCATTTGTCATCACAAGATGATGTCACAAACTTTTAAAGTTAATTTGTCCAATAACCTATTCAATTATGTATTTTATTTTAGATCATCTTTTCTTTTTAAGATTTAGCTAAGTCCATGAAAGGAATTTAAAGTTTCCTATAATTACTATCTTACTATCTAGGACTTTTGCCATTTGGTTAACTTATCACTTAAGAATTTAGATGCTATGCTATTTAATGAATATGCCTTTAAAAACCATATCATTTCATTTTCTATGTAATCTTTAATCAAAATGTACTTTCCAGGTTTATCTCCATGACATTTTAGATTTCTATAATCTCTAATACAGTAATAGAAACTCATGCCTTTTGGAATCATGTAATGCCTAGTTTGTTTTCTATGCATTTATGTCTTAGATTTTTTTGCTATGCCAGTAAAATATATTTTTCTTTTCATTTTGAAATTTGTTAAATTTTATTGGATTATTCAATTCATTTATATTTAAGGTTGAGGGGATTATGCTCCATTTTCCTCTATTTTTGTATTTATATATTGATTTTTATTTCTATTCTCTTTAACTCACCACATTGTTTCTGTGATTACTTTTGTTTATAATAATTTGATTCCCATTCCATTTACCCTCCCCTTCCTAAGTTCCTTGAGTATATTTGCTAATAATTTCACTTTGTTTATTAGCTTCAGCTTTTCCTTTTTTGGTCCTTCAATTTCCTCACCCAGAAATGTGACTGGTTTAAAATAATTTTTAATTATCTAGAAAACTAAGCATAATATTTCAGGCAAAGAGATCCAGACTTTCATGATGAAAAATATTCAAACACAAGACTCAAGAAACTCGTAAAAAGATAAACAGGGGTAAAAAAGAAACACTTGTTATTCAATATGGGCAAACTGTTTACATCCCTATAAGGGAGGATGATACTTGTTAATCTTGAGAATTGCATATTTTTTATGACATTTAAAAGGGATATACATAGATAGAGGGAGTGGATATAAATTAACTGATGTGATGATAAAAAAAAGTGTGATTAAACAGTGTGAAGGGATTGTAATGCCAGAAGAGAAAAGCAGGAGGCAGAAAAAGGTAAATTACATCACAGAAGAGGCATAAGAACATATTATAAGAGAGGGAAAGGAGATTAGCATTGTTTGAGATTTACTCTCATCTGATTTGGTTCTAGGTGGGAACAACATATTCAGCTAAGTATGGAAATCTGACTTTGCCTTTAGCCAGTAGGAGGGGAAAGAGGGAAGAAAAGGGAGGGGGGCTGATAGAAGGGAGGGAAGCCTGAGGCAGGTAGTGGTCAAAAATAAAACTCTGTTGTGGAGGGGAAGGGTGAACAGAGAAATTCCAACTTTTGGGATAAGAACTCACTGCTTGACAAAAACTGCTGGGAAAACTGGATAACAATATGGCAGAAACTGGGCATAGACCAATGACTGACACCATATATAGGAATAAAGTTCAAATGGGTACATGATTCAGGTATAAAAGCTGATACTATAAACAAATTAGGGGAGCAAGGGATAATATACTTGTCAGATTTATGGAGAATGGAGAAATTTATGACCAACAAGAGATAGAGAACATTATAAAGCACAAAAGGGATAATTTTGATTACAATAAATTTAAAAACTTTTCACAAACAAACTCAATGCAAACAAGGTTAGGAGGGAAGCAGAAAATTGAGAAAGAATTTTTACAAGTACTGTCTGTGATAAAGGCCTCATTTCTAAAATATATAGAGAACTGAGTCAAATTTATAAGAACACAAGCCATTTCCCAATTGATAAATGGTCAAAGGATATGAACAGGCAGTTTTCAGAGGAAGAAATCAAAATTATCTATTAAAATCATCTAAAATTATCATATGAAGAAATGGTCTAAATCACTATTGATTAGAGAGATGCAAATCAGAACAATTCTGGGGTACCACATCATATCTATCAGATAGGCTGACATGAAAATACAGGAAGATGACAAATGTTGGAGAAAATATGGGAGAGATGGAACACTAACTCATTGCTGGTGGAGCTGTGAGCTGATCTAACCATTCTGGAAAGCAATTTGGAACTATGCCCAAAGAGATACAACAATGTGCAAACTTTTGACCCAGTAATACCACTTCTAGGATTGTCTCCCAAAGAGATCATAAAAATGGGAAGAGGTACCACATTTACAAAATTATTTATTATAGCTCTTTTTGTGCTGGGCAAGAACTAGAAATTGAGAGAATGCCCATTAATTGGGGAATGATTAAACAAGTTTTGGTATATGAATGTAATGGAATAGTATTGTGCTATAAGAAGTGATGAACAGACAGACTTCAGAAAAACCTGGAAAGATCTCTATGAGCTAATGCTGAGTGAAATGAGAGAACCAGGAGAACAGTATACACAGTAACACCCATAATGTGCAATGACTATTTCTTATAGACAACTCTTCACAGCAATGCAAGGACCTAAGACATCTCCAAAGGACTCTTGAGGCAAAATGCCATCCACATCCAATGATAAAGTTGGAACACAGAATGAATCAAACTGTTTTCTCTTGTATTATGTTTTGTTTTGTTTTCTCATTGTGTTTAATAAGAATGTATGTGTGGAACTAATATAAGATTGCATGCCATCTTGGGGAGGGAGGGGAAGAAAATTTAAGACTTAGGGAAGTAATGATTGAAAACTAAAAATAAACAAATTAATTAAAATTTAAAAAAAATAAAATAATTTTATAGGTCTCTTACAAACTCTTAATTTAAATGACATTATTTAAATAATGCTTTCCCAATAATTCTTCATTTATTGTGCTCAACTCTATCCATTTCTCATTTCTTTCCCATTTCTGAGTGGATTATAATTTATTATTTCTTTAGTCTTTCTATGCACCTCTGAAGAGATATAGACAATACAGTATCAAATAAAAGCTCCCTTCTCTCTTCCATTTTGATGTTAATGCATTCATAGCTCTCCTACTAAACTCTCTTACTGTTGAGTATTGACCAATTTGATTACTTCTTTATTATTTTTGTGAGACATTCTTCTGGCTTCAATATGAAAACTATCAATTTATTAAAATCATGAATGAACAATGATGTATGGAGGGAGTGACTGTCTCCTTAGTCATGAAACAGTGCTACTCCCTGCCTTTAAAATGATCACTTACAACTCTTAAGACCAATCTATCCTATCTCTGGCTTCCTATCTCCCTCCAACTATTCTGGCTACACATTAAGAATACGAAATTTCAATATTTTCGGATTATCTAAGATCTGTGTGGTTCTTTGTATTCCCTGCCCCATTGTGTGTTTCTCTGAGCACATTGCTCTAGAAATGGAAGAGCAGAAGAATGTGGAGCACAGAGGGCCCTTTCCCATTTCTGTTCATTTTATAGTTTTCCAAGGGTGAAACTTACACATATGGTCATACATCTAGATATGCATTACACATATATATGTACATATGTATATATATATATATATACATATGCGCATATATGTACACACAACTCATCACTTGGTTGCCAGACTTCTGGTTGATGATTCTTCTAAAACTTCTTCTCAAACATAAAGACCTAACAAGGGAGGTAGTGAGAGTATTATTATTTCAATTTTATATTTGAAAAAATTGAGGTTCAAACTGCAAAAGAATCTCTGATGATCACATAGCCTATGCAGAACTTAGACATCAGGCTTGTTCTTTCTATTGCATCAAAGCTGTCTTCCTAATGAAAGATTCTTTCTCAGCCTTTACAGTTATGAATTTCTTTCTAATATATAGCTTATGAAAGGATTTTTTTTATTTTTAAAGCATGTAAATCAGAAATGAAACATTAAACTGACTTTTCCACAAAACTCTAGTAAAAAGAATGAATGATGCTGTTCATCTTTGAGTCTTCCATTTCTCAGAGACTCAACTTCCTTCAGAAATAATAAAAGACAGTGCAGAAAATATAGAGCAAGTGGCATATCTCTATCTTGACTTGACATTGAACTAACATGAGTAATGTTTATGATATTGTCTGGAGATAATTTTACAACTGGAAAAATCACAACTTTGTTTATATTGCAGTAGACAGTTCAAGAGATAGAATAAGAAAATATGCTATATCACTTTATATGCTTTATAAATTAAACTGTTTCCCCAGACGGAAGGGTTTACTTCATGCTGTTGTTAAAATTATAGCCAGCAAGCAAATGTAGAGCCTTTAGATTCACAAAAATAAGGATGGAAATATATTGGAGTCAAGACATCAGTCCATAAAAGAAACACGATGAAACCAGTACTATTTATCAGTGGAATGAACTTGAAGAGGTAAGATCAGAGATGGAATGGGAAAGCTTTGAGGAGATGTTAAAACTTCATTTTCTTAAAAAAAAAGTAAAGTAGATGTCACCCAACTTTGCAAAAAATTTAATCTACAGTGAGGAAGCCCATTGTGTTCTACTCAAACTTGGGTGGAGACATATCCTTTTGTCTAGATAGACAAAGACTGGGTGTGGTCTAAGTAGAGGTAATTTCTCAGTCTAAGGGTCATTCTCAGCTGCCCCACTGAAAAGAGTACATAAATTTTCAGCCCTGCTACCATGATTGTCTTTGATCTAAGAGACGGCTAAATGACCATCTTTGTATTAATATCACACTTGTCTTATTAACAAAAATGATTAAATAACCCAGAAACTATGTCTCTCAAACTTTTCTAAACATCCCCTTATCCACATATCTTTGCATAGGTGGTTGTGTATGCCTTGAACTAATTCCATGTTCGTTTTTGCCTCAAAATATTTCCTGATTCTGTTAAAGAATAGTTCATGTATCAGTTCTTACATAAATCCTTTCCAAATATCCTCTAAGACCCGTTATTAGCATTCTATCCTTGAAAAGATTTTGTATTAAATTGAATATATTTTAGTTATTCACTTGTGCTCTTCTTGCATCTACACATATGAATGTAAGATTTTTGAGGGCAGAGACTGATTCTTTATTTTAATGTTTGCTTAGTGCCTAGCATCATCCCTATCATACTTCGAGTTGAAGTGAATATGTTGTATTAGGGGAGGATATCATTAATATTAATAATAATTTCCCTAAGGATAGTGCATAACATTCGAGAGTATGAACCAGAATTTAATTTTTCCACAGTATCATAGAGCTGCAAGTTGAAAGAACCTCAGATAACAAACATTAGCAACCTTCTCAGTTTATAGAAGTAGAAATTGAGGCCCCAGAGAAGTTAAGTGACTTACCAGAATCACGAAGTGCCAGGAATTGGATTTGAATTTAGGTTACCTGACTTCCAATAGGTGCTTATTCAACTGCAGCACACTAAGCCCATAAAGTTGGAATAGACCACAGGGATCTTGCCATCTACAGTATGCTAATCAGTTTCTTTTGTTTAAAGATCTCTCATGAGAAATCAGAGACAATCTCTTCTATTTTCAGAAGCCTCTAATTGTTAGGAAGTTTTCTTTATTTGCAGATCCTACTCCTGTCCTCTTCAATCAGGAGGTAAAATGTAGTATCTTATCTATAGTACTACCATTCTGATACATGATGACAACAATTATCACCACCTTTAATTTTTTTAATCTCCAAGATAAAGAAATATCATTGTTTCTATCACTCTTTATGTGAACTGAACCTTTCTTCTGCATCCCACAAAATTTTGGCGACTTTTGTGCAGTATTGAACATACAGTCAACAAACAATCCATCCATTGACTAAGTGAAAATCTCTCCAAAGAACAGCCCTGTGATTCCTGGAAAGATCACTGGACTATGGAGATAGAAAATGTGAATTCAAATTCCACCACTAACACTTTAACTACTGGTGAAATATCAAGTAAGACTTTGCTCAATATTATCTCTGCAAAGTTCTCATATTATCCAGGAGATAAGAAATTCAAAGGCTGTATAGTTACCATTATCAGTTACTTCAATGACTTATTTTCTCATCCACATATGACAAATTCTGACTTTTGAGAGCCTATCCAGCTTTTTATCTATACTCCAGAGATTAGTACAGTACTTGATACATAGTAGCTACTATGAAAATGCTACTTAATATTTATTATTGTTTTATTTCTTTTATTATTATTATTACATCAGAATCACTTGAGTATGATTACTTTATCATCTCTCGAGGGGAAGGGAACCATCAAGTGAAAAATTATGCTCTGATATGTACCCTACATAAATTTTTTGTCCCTTTCTTAAAAGTAAAATGTTGGGCAGAGGGTATGAAGGGGGTCAAGATAACTTATAATAATGTAACTTTTGTTACAGCACAAAATTTGATATCTACATCAGAATGTTATCCTCATAGCACGAGTTTAGTACAAAATTAAAGAAACAAAATGTATCAGAATGGCCTCTCGTTGCATCAAACTGAGAAACTCAGCTCTCTTTTGAAATGAAATATATTCAATTGCCTGCCTATTACACAGATAGACACTTACCTTTAGGAAGTTTTGATTATGAATCTGAGGTACGTTCTAAAAAATACTGATGTATGATCATGGAGCAGAAAATCCACTAATGTCTTTCTTTGATTGACAGTTTTATGCTACTTGTTTTGGGAATGATCCTTGCTTTTCTCCTTTCCATCTACCCACCAAGGACTCTATGTGTTGAAGAACTATAGCCATATTGCTAAGTTCCATTATCATATATGTGTCATAAATATAAGTCAAATTCAATGGTCAAAGGTGGAAGAGAAAAATAAATATGCAATCCTCAAGTGGGAAGGAGACTAGTGAGGCAGAGAGCAGCTATGTAATAAATCATAGCACAGCTTGACAGGCAAAAAGAAAGTAAGGTAATGTTGTGTAAAAGGTACAAATTTATTCCTGGATTACTATCCATCTTCTGGATCAGGGTTCTAAGATCCCCCAAAATAAATAGAAGCAATTTCTTTAGACAGCAAAAACTTTAAAATCTTTTCCACCACAGATTTTATCACTTCCCTCAGTGTATTCTATCAGTAGGCAGCTCTGAGATGTAAACATAATCCACAGCTAATGAAGGTGGGGCATTGTGGTCCATGATATATCTCCACATAATGATTATTTTTTTTAAAGGAATTCAAAATTTATGATAGGAAAAAGGAGGAATTGGTGAAATTCTTTAAAATGTCACTTGGATTTTGTGTTACCAGTTTATAAAACTGCTATTTCTCCCCAGGAAGCTTTCTTAAATAATGCTTTTCACTTTAAAGCTGTATCTGGATATATGCTACATAGTTTCCCTTGCTTTTTTCCTTCTCTACCCCAGATAAGAAAGGGTTTCATTGAAATGGATTGCATTCAATGTTGCTTCGTCTTCTATTTATTCTAGAATCCTTTGAGGTGGGGAGAATGGAACCTCAGGAATATATTAGATCCACATATAAACTTTAATCCCTTGACAACTGTATTACTCAAATTTTCATTTTTGTTAAGCTGGCTTTATCATTTCCATGGTAAGAGAAAGTATTGAGGTCTGGATACTTTTCAATGAATACTTCTAGGAGAAATATGTTTCTGAGTGGAAGTTATGAATATGAATAGTTGCTTAGTGAAGATATGGACATCAACATTTGCTAACCTGTTCTGAACTTCAGATTCACCCTGACCACTCCATTTATAATTATACGACAAAATGGCTGTCTAGGCCATGGAGATAGTACCTCTATTAAGGAAGAATTTGTAATATTTTAACCATCATAGGGTACCGTTAGCCAATAATCCAATCTTCTTAAATAAAAACCTTCAAAATTTGCATGCCCATTGTATTCATCCTAGCTTTTATGACCTCAGCCTGCTTCCTGAGTAGATTTACTGGAGAAACTTATGAATTTTATGCTTCTTATAAAATGAAAGGCAATTCTCCTCCCACATACCTCTCATTTTGTCTGATTGTGCCATTTAATTGGTTTAAAAGATATAATTTGGGTTAATTTATTCAATCAGTATTTACTCTAAACTCCACCTACTGGTGATCCTGATTGCTCCCTGATATTCTTTATTGTACAAAGCCTTAATGACATAATCTCATAATGATCTGATAGGCATATCAGGAAGTATGCAAAACATACTTCATTCCATACATCATTTTACTCTTTGTGTAAAATCAGTAACAAGGATGATGTAATGTATAATACAATATAGCCCATTAGAAGCAGGTTCAGCTAGATCCAGAGTATTTCTAATCAATACCTGGGAAGTGGACTTGAGACTAGGTAAGGGGGAAAAAACAACCCAGCAACCATTTTGTCCATCATTTCTCCATTTGGCCTCTTGTAACTTGAAGGGATTTCCATCAGTTTCCTGTTTCATGTAGCTCACCACCGATAAAACAGCAGGGTCATTCAATGACCAATGCATGATCATGAGGCTCAGAGAGGCCAGGGATGAGCCAGGCCATGCGGTCTAAATGCATTACAGGACAAAAGCAGTACAAATTTTGTAATAAGAAACTAGGCCAAAAAGGGAAACCTGGGCCACAGATTAGTTTCAGGTGATTGGTAGCCTAGGTAAAATGTTGAAGGAAAGGAGGAGTGAAGGAAAGTGAGAGATGGAAGAAAGACAAAAACAGAGAGACACAGTGACTAGATATAGAGGCATGGACAAACAAGTTCAAACCAAGAAAGGGAGATGAAGAAGAGAGACAGGGATAGAGACAGAGAAAAAAAAGAGAGTCAGAAACAGAGAGATTAAAAAAGCACTTTGGAGAAGATGTGTATTAGACATCAAGTCCTGAAAAGGGGGGAATTTCTTTGGGGCTCCAGCAATGAAGGATTTCCCTTGCCTACAGGCAGAGACAGAGGGTGTGTGTGTGTGTGTGTGTGTGTGTGTGTGTGTGTGGTCTATTATCAGAGCATTCAAGATAAGGTATTCCAAGATTATATGAGTTTGGACACTAGAAAAAGAACTGTGAGTAGGACTTAAACTGTCATGTCACTAATAGATAGGTAGAGATTTCAGAATGTGAAAAAAGCAGTCTAGGCTGTTATGTTTGCAGCAAAATAACTAGAAATAACTAACAAATATCAACAACAACAACAACAAAATTAGAAATAAGATGCTGGAGGTAAGATTTTTTAGGCAACCATCTGGTAGGTTAGAAGAGCAGGTCTTGCGTAAGATCGACTGAAATATAAGAACTTTGTAGAATTTAAGATCCTTGAGAAGCTTGAGAAAAAGAAATGCCTACCGTAATACCTTGTACATAATGGGGGCTTTATAAATGCTTATAAAATTGAATTTAATTGTGATATTTAAACACAGATGATTTAATCATTCTACTAAAGAAAATTTTCCAAGTTAATAGCTAACAATATTTACTAAGCTTTCACCAAGATCATTGTAATGTTAATGTAAGGTTAACAGTGGTGGTGAGAAGAGTTAAATATCTTCCTCCCCCATTAATAGGTCTCAGTATCTTTTGTTAATTTCTGTCGAGGCTCTGGGTCAGAGGGTCGTGCCCTCTGGTTATGAAAAGTGTATAAATACTCTGAGGTGAGGTTTTGCTTTGGGGCTTATTTATTGGAAGTGTTTGTTTGTCCAGATGAGACTCTGAGCAGCTGCTAAGGAGTTTCCCAGTTTTGTAGACCCATATGTTGGTGCTTCTCTATCTGGTAACTACGTATGTATGTATGTAATGGTCAGACAGTTAAGTCTTTCTGTTGATCTGTGATGTATGTATTGCTTATGGCCAGACAGTTGGAAACTCTATCTATTGTTCTTTATTTCTCTGCCGCTGAATACGATTAAGGAAGATTGTTGAACCTGCCCCCCTCCTCCTCCCTCCCCGCCCCCCCTCCCCCGCCGCTTTGCTTTCCTTTAAAAAAAAGATCTAAGAACCTGTACAGTAGATCCTCCTGTGTATGCTGGGGTCCTTCCTGCTACAACCGTTTAATGAGTTTCCACTCAATCCAAAAACATTATTATCTATACCATACTTCTATTTTCCCTGAAAGAATAGCATAAGAGTCTTTACTAAAAACTTCATTTAAATTTGGGTAGATAATACCTGTAAGAGTCATCTGATCAACCAGTCTAATAATCCTTTCACCAAAAAAGGAAATAAGGCTAGTCTGGCATGTTCTATTCTTGATGAAGACATGATGTCTTTTTGTGATCACCAAAGTCCTTTCTTCTCTAGATATTCATGTATTATCCTTTTAATAACATGTTTTGATAGTTTGCCATAAATTGAATCTATACCCAATAACACAAAAATAAAAGTATTAGTTTTCTTTCAGATCCCAGGACATAGTAATATTGTCTAATGATTTTATTGATGACTTGGATAAAAATTGAGATGCCAAAATTTTCAGATCTTTAGATGACACAGATTAGAGGGATAAACAATATAATAGATAAGAGTTAGATTCAAAAAGATCTTGATAGGTCAGAACTTGGAACTGAATCTAACAACATATACTTTAATACATCTAAATTTGAAAAATCACATGGTTCCACAAAATCAACCTGTCAGTCAATAAACATTTAATAACTACCTACTGTATTTCAAGAAATATGCTAAGTTCTGAAGGATAAAAGAAAATTTCTGTTCTCAAGGAATTGAGATCCTAATGGGGGAGACAATGCACTAATACATATATAAAAACAAACTCTGTGCAGGAAAAACTACAAATAATCACTAGAAGGAAGGCACAAATTCAAGGCATGGAAGTCATGGCATGACAACTCTTCATATTAAAATTTTTAAAAGTATGCTTTTAGTGTTCAACATGAACCAATTTTTAATACAGTGGGAGCAAGAAAGTTAATTCAGTCTTCAGGATCAGTGAGATATATTATCCAAGACTAGGAAGATGATATTACTTTTATCCTCTTTTTCAAACTGACATCTTGAACATTGTACTCACTTTGTGGCATCTTATTTTGGAAAGAACATTGATTACCTGGAGACTATCAAGAGGACAACTGATATGATAATGAAGGACCTTGCACTCATAACATGTGAGGATATTTTGAATGACCTGAATACGTTTAGCTTGGAGAGGAAACAATTGCAGGGGAACATGACAGTTGTTTTTAAATCACATCAAAAAGTGACCAGACTTGTTCTGCTAGGCCCTTCAAAAATATCAAGGAGACCAATGTAGGCTTGACACCAACAGTCACACTCCATAGAGACTGGAAATGACAAAAAAAAAGGAAACAGAGTGGAAAATGTGAGAGGAGTCAAGTCTCCTCCTTCTCACGTGACTGGAAGTTTTCAAAGGGAGGATGTATTATCATTTGTCATATTGGATACGAGAGGAATGTTTGCTTGTTTGTTTCTGTTTTGGATTTGAATTTATGAATGTCAAAAGATTCTTTATTTCACACAAGATGTAAACAGACCTTTTTAATCTTGTTAATAAATTGGCAAATTATTACATTCAATGGTATGGGGGTGAGCATAACGAATTCTTCTTTCTTTTATTTTTTTACTTGTACTGGATCATCTTTTGCTTGATAATACCTACCAGTTCACAATTCCCCATTTTTTTCATGACAAATAGTATCTCTTTTCTCAGCTGGTTCAATGCTTTTCTCTTCAGGAAAATTTTCATGTTTTACTTCACTCCAAGTATTCAGTGGTCATATTCCCATTTCTTCATAGTCATATTCTTCTACCTTCCAACCTTTTGACATAGATCTCACATAGGTATCTTTATGTTCTATTTTTTTTTTATCTTCTTGTTGCAACTTGCCTCCTCCTCCAAGTCCTCCTTAATTTTCTTTTCTCCATCTTCTCTATCTTTGTGTGTCCTTTTGTCTATCTATTTGTCTCTGTCTCTTGGTTTTTGTCTCTCAGTCTTTTCTTTCATTCTCCTTCCCTCTCTCTCCTTCCCTTCCCTTCTCTTCCCTTCTCCTTCCCTTTCCCTTCCCTTCCCCTTCTCTCTGACTTTCTGTCTCTTCTCTCTGTCTCTGTTTCTCTCTCCCATCTCTCTGATAAACTGAATAAAGAATGAAGATGGACTCCTTCAGTTCTATCTGTCTTTGCTCGCAGAGAAAAGACAAGAGGGTATTTTAAGCATATATCACAATAATTTTACTCTGAAAGAAATGAATAAATATAAGTTTTACATTCTGTATGGGTCAATGCAAAATGTTCCCTACTCTATACTTCATAGTTCTCCTGGAAAGAAGTAGCACCTCTAGAGAATTTTGACAATTTCTATCAACAAAAACAACACAATTTTCATTTGAAATTCATGAGTGGGTACATTCATCAGTGGGAGAAAAGAAGATGGAATACTACAGAGCAGTAGTTCTTTTTTTCTTTTTTTTTGTGATGGTAGGATGGGGCTGGGGGTGAAAGGATGATTGACAATCACTGAATACAATAGTGCTGGAATATACTGCCAAATTCTTCACTCTCTATCCCTCTCAAACCATTTGCAGCTGCAGCTGTAAATGAGTTACATTGATAACCTTTCATAGAAAATGATGTTCATAATGATGGCCCCAAATCATCAAGGAACATTTAAATTATGTTTACTATATGCTACTTGGATAAGCAGTGTCTATGTACTCCATTTCAGAAGTATTTACATCAAATAGGAGTTAAATTGTAAAGCTTCTAACACTGAGAGTTACCCCTCAGTATAACTGGGTAAGACTGATCATCCAGAATTCTTACCTCTCAAGGTTCAGGATAACTGAAATTTTGATATAGATCAATGCTTTAATTACACCAACACATGACTCAATGATATATACACATATCCCCACTTGTGTATGTATGTACTATGTATGTATATTAATTCATATATGACTATTAATACATTAAGATGGTTATACATGAGTCTGTTGATAAATTGTACATGTTTAAATGTGCATGTAATATGCATATGCCAATATGTGTGTATTATGTATGTTATACAAAACATTTGAGTGCATATATGCATATATGTGCATATATCATAATATGTTTGTTTTATATACATAACATGTACATGTACTTTGATATACATTATCATAGATGAATATATCCACATACATGAAGTCACGTTAGGCATGCTTCTGTTACTCAGATTCTGTAGTATAATTCATTTTTAAAGAGAATTCAATAGTATTCTTTGACCACTAGTGTTTATTGTTTTTTTGTCCTCCATTCTAGAAGAGGACCCATGGCATCAAGGTGGTGGAGACTTAATTTGCATGTGAAAGGTATTTAAGTGAGGTAGAATTGTGCAAAGTCATCAACCTCACTCACTCCTCCAGAGTCATCAGAGCCTAGTGGCAAGACAAAAGGCAAGACTGGAGATGGCCCTGGGAACACTAAGTGACCTTGGCTTTTTAAAATTTAGGTTTTTCCTAGGTCTCAGTTTGCCTAATATAATATCCATTCAATGATTAAGGGCTAGGTAAGAATTGATACAAGAAGCTAAGTTTGCGATCACAGAAGAATCAATCTAGGAGGGGAAAAGCCCTCAGAGTTTTTTGCCAGAAGAGAAAACAAATTTTATTTACCCAAACAATGAGCAAGAGATTCTTGGCCTAGGATCATTCATGATCATTCATTGGTCATTCAATGGATACTAGAGTGACTGGGGTTTAAAGACATAGTCAAGTAACTCCATTTGAATTACAATGGGCTTTTTCAACGACTTTATTCAGAGCTATATTTCAAGAAATCATAAATGAAAACTTTGCAAAATAAAGAGTTATTTGTCCCAACTTCTGAAAAAAAAATGAAAACAAAGAAATAGGAAATTTAAAAATGTCTAGGCCCTAAGCCCAAAGACATTTTATAAAATATGTGAATGAAATTACATTCCTTTGGACAGAGTATGTACATGTACTCCTCACATGGACAGAGGGATCACATGTGAAAAAAGGATGAAAAAGAAAGAGAAGCAAGGGTGGAGCCAAGATGACACCTGAGCTCTCCCACCAAACTCCTCCAAATACCTGTATAAAGGCCTCTAAACAAATTCTAGAGCTACAAAACCTACAAAATGATGGAGTGAAATCAATCTCCAGCCCAAGACAACCTGAAAAGATGACAAGAATGGTATATCACACTAGACTGGGAGATGGGAGTGAAGTTTGGACATTCAGAGGACAGAATCACTGGCAGCAGTGACAGTTTCCAGACTTCTTAACACACAAACACCAAAGACAGTATAGAAGTTCAGTGCGAAAACTCTGCGGGACCTGGGTGAAAAAGGAACACCTGGTCTGACCAGAGTCATGCCATATGCCCAAGGCAGTGGGGCTTGTGAGGTAGCAGAAGCAACAACTGTTTCCAGAGCTCTGGGTCCACAGATGGTAGGGGAATCAAGCAGCTGATAGCCTAAAGCCTGGGAGAGTACACCCATTCCCCCACCCCTACCCCCACTGGAAGCAGAGTCCTACCTTGATAAAGAGTTAGAAAATCAAGTATTTGGCTGAGAAGATGAGTAAACAGTATTAAAAGAAAATAGCCTCAGATTATAGAATCTTACTTTGAAGACCAGGAAGATAAAAACATACATTCAGAAGAAGAGAACATAGTCAATGCTCCTACATCCAAAGCCTCTGAGAAAAATATGAATTGGTCTCAGGCCAGAGAAGAGCTCAAAAACGATTTTAAAAATCAGGTAAGAGAAATAGAGGAAAAACTGGGAAGATAAAGGAGAGTAATGAAAGAAAATCATGAACAATGATTCAATGGCTTGTTAAAGGATATCCCCCCAAAATACTGAATAAAATAGCACCTTAAAACATAGACCAACCCAAATAGCAAAAGAAATACAAAAAATCAGTGAGGAGAAGAATGTCTTAGAAAGCAAAATTGACCAAGTAGAAAAGGAGGTCCAAAAGCTCCATAAAGAAAATAATTCCTTAAAAATTAGAATGGAGCAAATGGAAGCTAATGACTTTATGTGAAATCAAGACATTACACAACAGAACTAAAAGAATAAAAAAATTAAAGACAATGTGAAATATGTCATTTGAAAAGCAACTGACCTGGAAAATAGATCCAGGAGAAATAATTTTAAAATAATTGGACTACATGAAAGCTATGATAAAAAAAGCTTAGACATCATCTTTCAAGAAATTATCAAGGAAAACTGCCCTGAAACTCTAAAACCAGAGAAAACAGAAATAGAAAGAATACACTGATCACTTTTGGAAAGAGATCCCAAAAGGAAAACTCTTAGGAATACTGTAGCCAAATTCCAGAGTTCCTGGGTCAAGATAAAATATTACAAGCAGTCAGAAAGTAACAATTCAAGTATTGTGCAAATACAATTAGGAAATACAAGATCTAGTAGCTTCTATGTTAAGGGATCAAAGGACTTGGTATATGATATTCTGGAGGTCACAGGAGCTAGGATTAAAACCAATAATCACCTACCCAGCAAAACTGAGTATAATCTTTCAGGAGAAAAAAAATGGCTATTCAAGGAAATAGAGGACTTCCAAGCATTCTTCTTGAGAAAAACAGAGCTGAATAGAAAATTTGACTTTCAAATATAAGCATCAAGAGAAGTATGAAAAGATAAACAGGAAAGAGTAATCATAAGAAAAGTATTAAAATTTAAACGTTTACATTCCTACATGGAAAGATGATATTTGTATCTCATGAGACTTTTCTCAGTATTAGAGTAATTGGAGGAAAGAGGTAGATAGATAGATAGGTAGGTAGAGAGAGAGAGAGAGAGAGAGAGAGAGAGAGAGAGAGAGAGAGAGAGAGAGAGAGAGAGAGAGAGAGAGAGAGATGGTACAGGATGAGTTGAATATGAATGATATATCAAAATAAAATTAAAGGGTGAGAGAGGAATATGTTGGGAGAAGGAGCAAGGGAGAGATAAGATAGGGCAAATTATCTCACATAGAAGAGGCAAGAAAAAGTTTTCACAAAGGAAGGGAAGACAAGGGAGGTGAGAAGGAATGAATAAACCTTGCTCGCATTGGATTTATCTTGATGAGGGAATAATATTTGGTTATCTTACCCTACAGGAAAGTATGAAGGAGGGGATAAGAGGAGGATGATAGAAGGGAGGACAGATTGGGGGAGGGGAGTAGTCAGAAGCAGACCTTTTTGAAAAGCATCAGGGTCAAAGGAGAAAATAGAACAAAATTCAGGGTTGGGATGGGATGGCAGGAAATATAATTACTCTTTCATAATATGACTATTATGGAAGTGTTTTGCATAACTACCCATGTATAATATAGACTCCTCAGTAAGGGTGGGTGGGGAGGAGAGAATGGAGAAAATTTGGAAATCAAAGTTTTAAAAAAATGTTAAAATATTGTTTTTACATGCAACTGGGAAATAAGATATACAGGCAAGGGGGTATAGAAATCTATCTTGCCCTTCAAGAAAGTAAAGGGGAAGAAATTAAGAGGGAGGGATGATAAAAGAGAAGGCAGCCTGGGGGAAAGGGTAATCAAAATGTATGCCATCTTGAGATGGGGGGGAGGGCAGAGATGGTCAGAAAATTTGAAACTCAAAATCTTGTGGAAATGAATGCTGGAAACTAAAAATAAATACATTAATTAATTGTTAATTAATAAAAAAGAAAAAGGAAAAGGATAAGAAGAAGCAGGAGACCATGACCTACAAGATCAATCTGGAAGAAAAATATAACTATAGGTTGATTTATTATTTTTTTTTTACTACATCATCTCATAAAGACTATCACAAAAGTCATAAATGGTGTGTAGTGGTGTCATGTGGTACATTATTGGATTAGTTGATGGACTTGGAATCAATAAAACCTTAGTTTAAATCTTCCTTCATCCACTTGTTAGCTCTGGTACCTAAGTCAAGTCACTAACTTCCTCAAGTCTCAGTTTGTTCCTTTGCAAAATGAGAGTAATAATAGCACTTACTTTATAGGATTGTTATGAGGCTTAAATGAAATAACATGTATAAACACTTTGCAAATGTTAAAATTCTATGCCTGATGAAACATCTGCCAGATTGTAAATGACAAAAACAAACACATCAATATTAAAAAAAAAGAAAACATAAATCAGGCATAACTAAATACCCCTTGAACATGTTGCGTGCAGAAGCTTTTTTTCCCCATATTGCTGATCTTTCTCAATTCATTAGTGGCATCATATTTCACTCCTTTAAACATGAGTTATATCAAACCATAGGCAGCTGAAAAAAATTAATATAAACACTTCCCTTGGGAAAATCCCCTAAGACCTGGTAGTTTTTTATTAGCCTCCATGCTCTGCCCTGAAGCCCACCTGAAAGAATGAATTATTTTTCCCTTCAATAGAGTTTTTGTATTCTACTAGTTTGAGTCAAATAAAGGTCAGTTTGATTAAATCCACTTCAACAACAATTCAACTTTTGATTCATAATCCATCAAAATCTGAATCTAATAGCAAATAGCTTTGTTGCTATTGTTTCAGCATCTAGAAAAATACCTTCTCAGTGGGGAGAATGGGTGGAATGGACAGGAAAACAAAATAAAACACAAAACGCTTGTTTGAACATGGATATATTCAATCCACTGATTCATAGAATGCTTACATACTCTAGAGATAAGTATGTAATCTCTTTGTCTGCTTTTAAAGAAGCAGGATTCTCTGCTATACTTATGAGAAGGGATAAAAATAAAGCCTCCACATAATTCTGGGCTCCCTATGAAGAGAAAGGAACAAAGCAGAAAGAGAAAAAGATAAAAAAAAAACTCACTCCAAATGTTCAAAAGTCAGCCTTACACACTTATCCCACTTGGTAGGTTTTTCAGATGAGGTCAAAAGAAACATGAAGATGCATACTTGGCAGAAGATGTGGAAGCTTAATCAGTTCCTAATTTTTCTTTCTTTGTTTCTGTTTTTGTTTTATAGAGGAAATGTGCTCTCCTAAGCCTATCTGTAAAGGAAACTTCTGAGGAGAACCATTTTTCCTGCTGATCTGAAATCACAGAATGTTGGAACCAGAAGAGATCTGAGACTGTTCATTACAATCTCCTCCTACACTTTGCATGGTTGGAAAATGAGATAGAGAAAGGTTAATTGACTCACCCAACTTCATGAAGGACATTTTAATAGAGCCAAAATAAGAATCCAATTGTCATAATTTTTTAGTCGAGTGCTATTTCCCTAAACTCTGACCCCAGAAATCCCATCATCCAGTAACAGGAAAAGATGTCTGGGAAGCAAGGCATTAGAAAAAAAGTCATGATTATAGAGAAAAGGGAATATTTTCACTTCCCTTATATATCATCTAGGATTCTTCCTGGCAGCAACAGAAAAAAAAAATCAATGGGATGGGGTTAGACTAGATGACAGGCCTCCTAGATCTAGATCATATGAGGTTAATCATTGGAAAGTCCATTTTTTAAATAAATGACGTACTAATTATACCTATTTGAAAAAATGCAATGCATTCATCAAAATGATTCTAAGATCAGAAGAATTCTTTCTGAAATATTTTAAATTTGGCATTCTAGGGACTGAGCCAAAGGATTTCTGAGTTATTTCTTCAGAAGAACAAAATAATCTCCTCAGAGTGTCATGGAAGTTCATGTGATAGAGACATTCTAAAATCAGAGTTAATATCTGTAGTTTCAAAGCAGGAACTCTGCATTAGAATAATTGGAAGTGTCTGTGGCTTTGGAGAACAATTTCTTTAAACGATAATGAAGGAAACAATTTTGTGTTATAGAATGTGATTAATGTTCACTGTAAATGGTAAATAAATAGCTCTGTGCTTGGGTAAAGTGGTACAGTTATCTGAATTATGATCTGAATTATGCAGTTTGAATACAGTTAGGGTTGCTGGTTGGATGACAAGTAATCATGTGCTATTCCTAGGCATGTTAAGCATTTGGAAATGGTAAATTTGAACTTACCTTGGGGGACTCATTTTCAAACCTCACAGTATATTTCCAGGTATTTTTTGCTTCTCAAGTTTTGCAAGCTCCAAACCTTAAGGCAGATGGTTTTTTATGGACTTTTACTTGGAAAATAGTTAGATACCATTATTGCGTTATTAAGAAACACAATTTGACCCATGTGCCAGAAAGTATCCATAACTTCTCTAAAAGTGATGGCATGCAGAATCATGCAAGAGTTTACATTTAAATAGACACTCAAGATTGGCAAAGACATTTTCTCTTTTTTTCTACTTTCCTGCCAAAAAGTAATCCAAGTAAATGTAAAACAAAAGAAAAAAAATCTCTCCAGTAAGAGTGAACTTTCCTGTGAAGAAGAATGAAATCCTCTATTGTTTTGTAACCCTTAATCAGAGTAGGTAGCTCTCTTCTAATGGAACAGTAAGTATATAGATAGGAGGAGTTGCCTCATCAGAATTTCCCTTTCCCAGTGGCATGTTAGCTCTAATCCAACAAAGAGAGCAGGGGGAAAAAGTATTAGAAGTGAGATTTCTTCCAGACAGATGGGGATTGTGGGCTCCAAGACATTTCCAAGATTCTTTCCCTCCTTCCTAAAGTCCTAGGGACCTTTGTTTAATTATTCCATATTCTCTGGAAAGGAAGACTTAAATACAAAAATCTATATGGAATCCTTAATTACTCCTGAAGGGGGCGTCACATGTAAAATAATAATAGTAGTGGTAGTGGCAGTAGTAGTAGTAGTAGTAGTAGCAGTAGCAGTAGTAGTAATAGTAGTAGTATTAGTAGTAGTAATAGTAGTAGTAGTAGTAGTAGTAAAAGTAGTACTGGTGGTAGTGGTAAGAGTAATAGTAATAATAAAAAAGTGTTTTCAGATCAAGGTAGGACAGACAAGCCTTGGGAGGGATGTGGAGGCAGTTTTCCTCTGGCTAAAGAGTACTATATTTTATGCAGAAAGACAACAAAATGTCTATGTAGTGATGATTCTTGTTGCCATATCAGCTCATGAAGATCATTTTGAAAAGCTTACATATGTGTGTCCTGCATTGAGGCAGTGAGGTAGCATTGTGGAAAAAGCACTAGAAATGAACTCAGAAGGACCTTCTATTCTATCTTCATTCAACAGGTTTTTAGCAGTATTACCCTGGTTAAGTAATTTAATCTCTTAATCTCACTATCTGCATCTGTACAGTAAGGATAGTAATAGGTCATATGTGGCAATATTATTTTGAGGCTTAAATGAGATAAAATATGTATTCTGCAAACATTAAAGTTCTATGCAAATGCTAGTTACATTATCAGAGATTTGAGGATTGTCTCTGCATATGTACATATATCCATATATGCACGTTTGTGTATACAGACATATATATCTTAAAGTTCTATATAAATGTTAGCCATTTTTATGAATATCTACATTAATACAATTGTAGATCCCTTATAATATGGAAGTCTATGTATGAGCATTCTAGTGATGTATAGATGAGGAAGAGATTTCAAATCTGTTAGTGTTTCTGCAGAAGAAATGTCCCCCAGAGTTTGGAACAAACATTTAAGGTTGGCAAAGATCTTTTCTCTTTTTTTCTACTTGCCTGTCAAAAAGTAATACAAGTAAATGTAAACCAATGGAAAAATCTCTCCACTAAGAATGAGTAGGAACACAATATCATCCTAATAGGACTGGAAGTTTATGAGAAAGGAATAAAACAATTCAGTTCTAGTTCTTCATGACAAAATAGATACAAGTCCAATTTACATTGGATGACAGCATATGCCAGGCAGATAATTGCTACACTCTGCTAAATTCTGGGAGGGCTATCTAGATGCATAAGGCCTACAATGTAGTCTCAGAGATCATAGGTTTAAAACTGGAAGAGCCTTCAGAAACAATCTAGTTCAGCCCTTACTTATTTTACACTTGAGGAAACTCAATTCAAGAGAAACTAAGTGACATGCCTACCGATAGGCAGGTATTAAGGGTCCTCTGTGGATTACTCAACCAGTGCACTTTCCATTGTACTATACCACCTGGTCTCTGTAGTAGAAATAAAAGAAACTCGACACTAAATCAAGTCATTTTTGTAATGTTCATCATTCTCCCCACCACTGCCCAGGGCGGAACTCAGTCAACTCCATTATGTTCTATAGCTACATTAATATAGTAATAACACTATTTACTGCAGCCAGGGCTGGTTCTTGTATTTACCTGGGCAATCATGCATAGCCTTTTGAATAGCACACAGTAGCTTTGTTCAAAGACTCATTCGAGCATATAATAGAGTTCCAATGAGTTGCAATTTTCTGCTTAAGGGAATATTTTGACCAGTTGATTTCCTGTTTTAGCTGGGTCAGGGTGTTTGTGCTTTGGTAGAATGACTGAGACACCCTTCACTATGCAGCATCAGATTTACTGGGTTGAACATCATTAAGAGCTAGGAAGACCCATCAGTGGCAAGTAAGCTAGAATACAGGGTTACATGGCAAGCATGTTCCCCAAACCCAGAACTTTGTACGGGTTAAGAGCAATTGAAAGCCCTAAATTATCTCTTTCCTAATAAATGTCTACAATTCTTACCATCAATAATAACAATAGCTAACATTTTTATAGTGTTTCAAGGTATACAAAAAGCACTTTATACAAATATTCTTCTGCTGCTCTTCCTAATATTCTTTTCTTTTTAGGATTTATTTAGTACTCTATTTTTCTCTATTGACATGTAAAAGAAATGTAACATTTGTTTTTAAAACTGAGTTCCAAATTCTCTCCTTTCCTTCCTCCCCACTCCCTTCATGGAGAAAGCAAGTGATTTGATACAGGTTACAGATGCATTGTCATGCAAAACATTTACTTGGTAATCATGTGAAAGAACATAAACCTAAAAAAAGTCTTCAAGTAAAAATTTTTAAAAAGTAAAAACAGTATGCTTCAATCAGTATTCAGACCCAATCAGTTCTTTCTTTGAGGATTGATAACATTTTCCTCGTAAGTTCTTCAGAGTTGTCTTGGATCGTTGTATGGCTGAGAATAGCTAAGTCATTCACACTTGATTAACTTACAATGCTGCTGTTAATTTGTGAACAGGGTATTTCACTTTGCATCAGCTCATATAAGTCTTTCCAGTTATTTCTGAGTGTGCCCTGCTCGTCATTTCTAATAGCACAATCCATCATAATCACTTACCACAATTTACTCAGTCATTCCTCAACTGATGTCCATTCCCTCGATTTCCAAGTTTTTACCCCTGAAAAGGTACTGCTATAAATATTTTTGTGCATAGTGGTACTTTACCTTTACTTTTTATCCTTTTTTGGGATAAATACTTAGTAGTGGTTTTGCCAAATCAAAGATTTTACAACCCTACATGCATCGTTCCCAAGTGCTCTACAGAATGATTGCATCAGTTTATGACTGCACCAACAATGCAGAGTTTTTGATCATTTATTAATTGTGAAATTGTTTTTGTTTTTATAAATTGGACTCAGTTCTTTAGATGTTTGAAAAATGAGTTCTTTTTCAGAGAAAATTGATTCAATTTTTTTTCGCAGTTACTATGGCTAGTTGTATTTCCCTCTATCCTATATTTTCTCTCTCTTTTCACCCTGTCCCTCCTCAAAAGTATTTTTCTTCTGACTACTCCTTCCCCCAATTTATCCTCCCTTCTATCATGCCCCTCCATCTATTCTTTGTACCTTTCCCTCCTGCTTTCTGGCAGGGTAAGATAGATTTCAATAAGCAACTGAGTGTGTAAATTATTCCCTCTTTCAGCCAGTTCTGATGAAGGTAAAGTTCACTCTCTCCATTACCTCCCTTCTCTTCTGTTCCACTGTAAAAGCTTTCTCTTACCTCTTTTATGTGAGATTATTTATCCCATTCTTACTCTCCCTTTCCCTTTTTGACAATGTATTCCTCATTCTCACTCGTTAATTTTATTTTTTAAAATATCTTGTCATATTCAACTCATACCTGTGCCATCTGTCTAGATATACTCATTCTAACCACCGTATTGATGACAAAGTTCTTATGAGTTACAAGGATCATCTTCCCATGAAGGAAGGTAAACAGTTTACCTTTGTTAAATCTCTTATGATTTCCCTTCCCTGCTTAGCTTTTTATGCTTCTTTTGAATCTTGTTTTTGAAAGTCTAATTTTCTATTCAGCTCTGTTCCTTTCACCAAGAAAGCTTGAAAATCTTCTATTTCATTGAATATCAATTTTTCCCCCGAAGGATTATGCTCAATTTTGTTGGGCAGGTGATTCTTGGTTATAATACTAGCTCCTTAGACCTCTGGAATATCATATCCCAAGACCTCTGATTCTTTAATGTAGAAACTACTAAATCTTCTGTTATCCAGACTGCAGCTCCACAATATTTGAATTGTTCCTTTCTGGCTGCTTGTAACATTTTCTCTTTGACATGGGAGCTCATTTTGGGATTGCTTTCAGAAGGTGATACATGGATTATTTCAATTTATGCTTTACTCTCTGGTTTTAGAATATCAGGGCAGTTTTCCTAGATAATTTCTTAAAAGATGACATCTAGGCTCTTTTTTTTATCATGGTTGTCAATTAGTTCAATTAATATATGTATTTTTGTATGTGTGTTTGCATATATATATAAACACACACATATATGTACATATACACACATGTAAACATACATGTATGTGCATATATGTATGTATATGCATATGTGCATATACACATACATGTATGTATGTTTACACATATATGTATATACTATTGTGCTAGGTATTATGGTGTATAAAATATTTGAGTTTTTAGAAGACATTGCAATTGGAGTGGAAGGATAAGATATATACAGGAAAAAATAAACAACTAGATTATGTGGTAAATATGCAACAATACATTATAAATGTCTTTGAGGATCCGATGATTAGCATAACATGCTAGTGAGGGAATGAGCCTTATCCAATGGGAAAATTTTGTATCCTTCTTTTCCAAGGTCTAGCTAGTCTGCTAGTACATTTTCGTTAATATTAACCTACTATGAGCTTCCTTGCAGTAGCACATTGTTTTATGATGCCATAGCTTAAGTTGTTGAGTCTCAAGACAAAATTATGTAAATGGGAATCTAAAAATTGTGGACACAAGAGATGCTGATGTCAGATCCTTGGACCTACACAATTTTTTAGGTCATTATATTTATTAAAAAGTATGTGTTGGGAAAAGGGAAAACAGAAAAGATCATAAAATGAGAAGCAAAAGGGACTTAGAGATAATCTAGCAGAAAGTCTTCATTTTGCAGATGACAAAATAAAAGTTAAGAGAACCTAAGTGACTACTCTACGGTCATATGCCTAATAAAGGTCAGTGGAAGATTTGAACCCAATTCTCTGACTCTAACCTGAGTCTCTGGATCCTCCATTACATTACCTACCTAAGGGAATGACTTAGTTGGGACTGGACTCTTTATTCATGACTTTGAAATCTTTTCCGCATGTGTTTATGCAATGGTTATGCTTATTCATCCATGTAGGCTCATGGGGACCTCTGTAGTTAAGGACAGAATCCTATTCCTCTGCTTCAAAAACAGTTCACAATTGCTGGGGAGCACATGCAATTTTAATGAGATGAAATTCTTATTACATGCTACACACTTTTTTTTTACCTGCTTGAGACCTGCCATTTTAGGTTATTTTAACTCATCTTCATGACTTTATCATGGGAGGGAAAATAATAGAGCAATGAGTAGTATTGGGAATAAGAGCACCTGTATCCAACTCTAGTATACACTATACATACAATATTGCAGAAATCACTTCATTTCTATAGGATTCAATTTCAATGTAAAATAAAAGGAGGTGTTCCAAACATTGTCCAGGGTAATTTCTTCTTATAAAAATCAATTCATCATTTATCTGTTTCTAACCATTTTTTTAAATTTGGGGTTCCATATTCCCTTCCTTACTTAGATCTCTCCCCAACCCACTGAACAAAAAAATATTATTTTAATTATACATGTGAAATCATGCAAAAGAGATTTCCATATTGATCATATCACCAAAAAAAGAAAAAAGAAAAAAATTACACTTCAATTTGTACTCTGAGTTCATCAGTTCTTACTCTGAAGGTGAATAGCCTTTGTTTTTTTTTTTTTTTCGTAATAAGTCCTTTGGAATTGTCCTGGATCATTTTATTGATCAGAGTAGCCAAGTCTTTCCCAGTTGATAATCATAACATTACTGTTACTATGCACATCAATTTCTTGGTTCTTCTCATTTCACCTTCCAACAGTTCATCTAGTGTTTGCCATGTTTTTTTTGTTTTTTTCTGAAAACCCCCACCATGTAATTTCTTAATGGCACAATTGTATTACAACACAATATACTCATTCCTGAACTGATTTAAAGAACAATGAAATCCAACACTGTATAAAGTATTTGGAAAATACGTAAAAGAGTCCTATTAAATTGTTTCTCTGACCCAAATATGTTTTTGATACCTAAAGCAAGGAGAGCAAAACCAAAGAGGATTATAGAATTTCTCTAATGAATTTTGATTAAAAAACAAATAAAATACTAGCAAGGAGATTACAGCAATATATCACAAAGATCATACACTACAACCAGGTGAGATTTATAGTAGGAATGCTGGACTGGTTCAAGATTAGTCAAACTATAAGCATAATTGGTCATATCAATAAAAAAGGCACAAAAATCATATGATTATTCCAATAGATTCAGAAAAAAACTTGACAAAATATAACACTCATTCCTATCAAAAACACTAAAAACAAAAAGGCTCAATGGAGGCCTACAATAAGTAGTATCTATCTAAAAATGAAAGCAAACTTTATCTGTAATGGAAATATAGATACCTCCTCAGTGATATCAGGGCTGAAGCAAGGATGCCTATTATTAAAACTATTATTGAATATCATCCTAGAAATGCTAGCTGAGCTAGCTCTAGCAATACATGAAACCTCATGAAAAATTTGTACATCCCTGGTGAGAAGTAGTGATACAAGGACACTCTTAAGAACTTTGGAAATGATTGTGTGACATGGGAGATACTGGCACAGAACCACTCAGGCTGGCATGCCCACATCAAAGAAGGTTCTATGATCTATTAGCAAAGCAGAATTGAAACAGCTCAAAGGAAATGCAGGATGGGCAAGTTTGCAGTATCCACCCCAAATGTTCACATGGACTATTTGTGCCCACTTTGTGGTAGAGCATTCTGAGCTCATATTGGTCTGATCAGCCACAGTCAGACACATTGAAACTTAATTTTATCATAGTGGCGTCATTTTGTTCCTCTTCAAGAATGAAGGACAATAACCAACCAGAAATGCCATCTATATCAATAAGACCAGAAAAAAAGAAGAGATTATTAACAGGCAATGAGGGGAAAAGTCACCCTTTGTAAATGATATGATGGTACACTTAAAGAACTCTAGAGAATCAACTAAAAAACTAATTGAAACAATCAACAACTTTAGCAAAGTTTCAAGACAGAAACTAAATCCTCACAAATCATTGGTATTTCTATGTACTACCAACAAAATCTGGCAGAAAGAGATAGAAAGGGAAGTTCCATTTAAAACAACTGCTGATATGTGAAATACTTGAGAGTCTATTTGCGTAGGCCCAGAAATTATATGAATATAATTACAAAGCACTTTTCAGACAAATAAAGACACATCTAAGCAATTGGAGAAATATTGCTTATTGGTAGGCTGATATAATATAATAAAATTGCAATTCCACCTAAATTAATTTGCTTACTGTAGTCAGTGTCAAAGTACCAAAGAATTATTTTGTAGAGCTAGAAAAAATGATAGCAGAATATTTTTGAAAGTACAAAAGTTCATGAATTTCAAGGGAATAAATTTCAAAAATGTGAAGGAAGGTAAGCTATCAAAGCCAGATTCAAACTATACTACAAATCAGTGATCATCAAAAATAATCTGCTATTGGTTAAGAGAGTGATGCATGAATGGAATAGATTAAATAAAGAATATAGAATAATAAATGACCATAGTAATCTAGTGTTTGATAAATCCAAAGATGTGAGTTTTAGAGTCAAAAAGTTAGATGAGAATCTCAGTTGTATAACATAGAAATTCATTCTAGAGGTGAGAATCTTGAAACACTAAAGAATCATGTTACAAGATATTTATGTGGTTAACAGGATTTGAAATCAGGAGAACTTGAATTGGAAACATGCTTCTGACATTTACTGAGACATTAAACTTAACTTTCCTCAACTATAAAATAATATCATTTATCTCAAAAAGTTGTTGTGAAGATCAAATGAGATAATACATGTAAAATACTTTGAAAATTTTGACATAGAGAGACAGACAGACAGACAGATATAGATAGATAGATAAATAGATAGATAGATAGATAGATAGATAGATAGATAGATAGATAGATAGATAGATAGATAGATAGGTAGGTAGGTAGGTAGGTAGGTAGGTAGGTAGGTAGGTAGGTAGGTAGGTAGGTAGATTAGATAGATAGATAGATAGATAGATAGATAGATAGATAGATAGATAGATAGATAGATAGATAGATAGATAGATATCATCAGGGAGATAACTTTCTACCTCTAAAGAAAAATCTCAGATAGCATTACTCAAGTGGATCAGTGATACCATATTTTTACTGCCTCTAATGAAGCAGATGGTAAGCCAGCCAAGTCTACTCATTCTGTCTGACTGATGCCTTCTAATAAACTTGTCAGAGGTCTTCCATCAAACATGCTGAAGAACTTCTATGCTTTGTGCTAACATCATAAGGGTACTGGTTGATCACTCTAGGCGTCCCCTAGCCATCCCTTGTACTTTTCCCCTGACCAGTCCAGCTTCTTTTCCTATCATCTGATTCTTTAATTAAATCTTTAACTTTTGGTCATCCTAGGAGCTCTTCCTAAGTTTTATGTTGCAACCTCTTCACAATCATTATGTGCCTTCCTAACACTTCCTGTGCTGCACTTATTTTGTGATGATAAAAAACACAGCAGTAGCTACAGATTTATAAACATACTTAGTCATTTCTATACAGTTTTGTGATGTTTGTCTGCATGCATATTAGAAGCAACCTCAATGAAAATATGAGAATGAAGAAGGAAGGCTTTAAAACGATTTGCTAAATACAATGTCATTACAGTCACGCATTTGACTGAAAATACAAAGAATATATGATCCTGCCACGTTATTACTTATTTTAAGTGTTTAATTTTGTTTTTAAAATAAATATCTTTGACAAGAAACTTTTCATAAAATTAGATCACATAAAATTCCATCATTAAAAAATCCATTAAAATAGTTTATCTAACAGTTTCTGATTGTCAGGCAAATGGTGTCATTTCCTGATGATCACATCATCACCCTAACTTCACTTTGGCCAAAAAATCCATCTGTCATTCACCAGAACCTTGGTCTCCATCTTAAGGATGCTGTTTTCCTATAGGTGAGCATTCACCTTATCTTGTCTAAAATTAGGTTTACATTCCATTTCTTGTTGATGCCTATAACATGTTGTCTATCCCATCTTCCCCCACTACTTTCCTCTTCTTCTTGGTATGATATCTTCTCCTGCAAGAATATAAGCTCCCTGAGGGAAAGGACTGATTTTTCTTGCTTTTATCTATATTCTCAGTGCTTAACACCTACTAAGCACATTGTAAATGCTTTATCTGTTATCTGTCTATTATCTATTGAACAATGAGACATGTGCTAGATGTATGTGTATGTGTATGTATGTATATATGTGTGAATATAACCTCCCCACATGTCTACTATTCTTATGTTCCATAACTTGTACAGATTCCAAATGAATCATTTTCAAATAGGTGATCAGGTCCTCTAGAGATTCTTGTACGTGGATGTTTTTTATACTAATTGCATAAATCCTCAGAATATTTCAAGTCATTTTTGCTTAGGTCTGTTGAATGATTCAAAAGTTACTGGTATAAAAATCAATACAATAAAAACTAGATGGATGAAACAAGTATTCTATTTCTTGATATGGCATATATTTGAATGACACGGACTCAGCACATAACCACATATATCTGGGGTGTGCATTACAAATGACATACAATTGAATAGTAGGAAGAGAGTGTACTGGACTGCATTTGGGTTGCTATGCAGTGCTTTGGAAGATTCCTTGGTGATCCATGATCAAAAAATAACCATTTTAGCATAACCATTTTAACAATGATATTGTATGGTTGAAAAAGTTAGAGAACCCTAATTTCTGATGGATCAAATGTTGGATGACCCAAAGATCAACGAAGAAAGACTCATGCTATTTTCAAGAAAGGTATACCATCTTGTCAATGATAATCTATGCTTAAGAAGAAGCACAGGGGAAAGAATTTTTAAAGGCATGACTGAAAAAAGAAGCAGGCTCATCATGTGGTGAGAGCAAGAGATAACAAACAGAATACTAAAAATGACTTTTTAAAGTAGAGGAAGATGTCTAGCATATTAAACTGATCCTCCATAGAGAAAAATTGGAAGAGTATGAATAAAAATCAAACAAGATAAGGAGACAATGAAGAGCTGCAATGTGCACTTATAGAGAGTATCCACATCCATGAGCTTCATGGATGTATTCAGATCTCCAATAATGTATTCAACTGAATAGATGAGTTGAATCAGACTTATTTAGAAAAAAATATGGGGCATACAGTGGCTATACCTTTAGCTAACTTAGTAACCATTTTTTTAAAAAATCCTTTCTTAAGTCTAATCAACTTTTTTCTTCACTTTTTTTTAATAAAAGGAAAGGAAACACTTCACATATTACAGGAAAGAAAATGAAGTCTAAAACGTTCCATTCACACATGTTAATAACAGTCACTCTATCAGCAGGACTGCAAATCTCTTCCAATGCATCTCCAATTGAAAAGTGGAGATTTTCAAAGATTAAGTGGAACTGAAGTTCCTGAAACCCTGACTGATGGATTAATTTAAGTTGTGAAGGTAACAAGCTCTGCAAACATATACGGACTTCTCAAGCACAATGAAGACAGCCCTATTTTATTAACCCTGATAATTGGGTTCTGTTTGATTTGACACAATTTTTCCTACTCTTTTCCTAACTTCAGTGCTCTAAAAATTCAAAACTGATCTGTGTTTTCTAAAGTAAACTGCAGAGGAGCAGCATAGTGAGCTGATGTTCAAATCCTACATCCAATATAGATTGTCTATGTGACCCTGCATAAGTCATAAATCAACAACGAACTAAATATTATGAAAAGGCTTAAAATGAACCATTTTAAAATAAATGTAAATTTTCCAGTAAAAAGTGGGGAATTTCATTTATTATGGTTATAATAAAGTAGTGACTAGCAGAATGTAAACTTTAGGGGAGTGACTGTTTTATCTGCACCTTGCATCCTTAGCTCTTATCCTATTACATATTTTAATAAATATTTGTCCTCTTTGTTTTAAATAATATGTTATTCCTCTCAATTATTAGCTTTTTAAGTTTTGAGTTCCAAATTTTTTCCCTCCCTCCTTGCTCTCCCTCTACCACTGCTGATACAATCACTGGTATTAAATTGGACATGTTACACATGTGCAATCATTGAAAAATTTCTATTAATAAATATTTGTTGAAATGAAATATTTCTAGACAAAAATAATAACCAAAATACTTGAATCTTTCTTCTTACTGTGTCTAGTTATCCTAGGATCAAATAAATTTGATATTATAAAATAAAAATATGTTTTTCAAACCCTTTATCAGTTTCCTTTGGGGTTTTTAGGAATTTGAAGACACTATTGTTTGTAATTATAGGCGAAAAAGTTGGAGCAGCATGTTTTAGAGATCTTAGTGACCGTAGAGTTGATGTAGATGTACTCTTATTTTAGAGACTTTATAACCATGGATTCACAGATAAAAGGTCACTTAGAACACCATCTAGTCCAATTCACTCATTATTTTTATCATCCTTCAGATGAAGAAAATGGATGTGAAGGGTTCTATAACTCATCCTCTAATTAGCTTCAAACTTACACAATTCTACTCATTTCACTTCCCTGTAGAAGGCCATATCTGGAAGTGACCCTAGCGTGAAAACAAGACATCAATAATATAGAATAAATAAAAAATAATGAATAAATTTGGGTTTTGATTAGGAACACAGATTGGTCGTACCTTCACAATCCCCTCTAGGTACAAATATCAAAGTAGGGTTTAGGCATGCTCTTAGAAAATTCTGAATATTGTCCCATACCTAAGAATTCTGTTGATGTGTTTAGTACTGAATCATGGGAGTTTGTTAGAGCAGTGTTCTGTGGATTCAAATCTGAGAGCAAGAGTGTGAGAGTTGACCATGTTCTAACCTAAGTTACCCCAGCAAGGATCAAAACTAGGATTACATTATATATGTGTAAGCTTACTGGTTTGGAAGCCTGTCCTTTATGCCATGCTAACTTTCAAATTCGAGTTTTTTTTTTCACTTTAGTAATCTATTCAAGTGATTCTTCTGTTAATTAGTACTTTCCTCTAGTGTGCTTAGGTATGTAACGGAAAGCACATTGTAGCATCATAGCATCAGAAAACCTGAATACAATTTCTGGTTTTGGTACTTATTAGCTTGTTGACTCTAGGCAAATGACATCCTCTTTGCCACCAGATTTCCTCATTTTTATTTTGGAGATAATTATTCTTAAAAGGCAACATGCAGTAGGTACCAAAAAGAACCATAAAACTGAAGGTAGAAGAGCTAGATTTGAATCCCAGATCTTTCAATTACATCTGTATATACTTGAGGAATTTAATTGATGTCTTTATTCCCTTTTTTAAAAAAAATCTATATAAGACATTAGACTTAAGGAAAGTCACATTAAGTAAGCATAAAATCAGTATGAGTAAGCACTGGAGGAAGAATCTTTTGTTTTACCTTAAATTCATGTTTCCTTTCCTTCTTCTCTCTCAATAATCCACTTACCTTCATTCATATACTATTAGGTTATATGTCTTACAAGTCACATTCATTTAGATATTTCTATAAATGTATGGGATGGAATAAAAAGTTTCTGAAGCCCTTTCCAACTCTGAGATTGTGCTGTTTAATCCACTTTCTATCATTTTCTTCATCCTTTTCATCACTTTTTCTTCTATTCTACCAAAGTATCCACTTATCAAATGTTCTACTAATGACCCATTAGAGTTATTCACCCTCTAAAGCCATTTTAATCACTATTCTGGTGAAACAGGCTTGATGAAGACTTGTGGAATATTTCCTTTGCTGTTTAATATGTAATTTCTCAAGGCTGCTAACTTCAGATAATAGAAAATGTGAAAGCTTTCCTATCACTCTACTCTGAAAAATGAATTTATAAAAGAAAGAGCTCACCTTAGAACAAAAACAGGAAGAAAAACAATGTTACAGGAAACTTAGGTGAACATTGGTTTTTTTTCCAAAACAAAACTAAATGACAACCATGTACTTTCCATAATAAAAGTGTGTTTACTAAACAAATATGATGGAATATAAATGGAATATCAATAATAAATGTAGGGCATTCTTCCTTTTCATGGTGTTTTCTATGTACATGATATGCTATGTATGAAAACTGTGCCAGGAACAATTGCCCATCTGCCTCTGAGTCTTTGTAAATAATTAAAAAGAACTCCTCCTTTGTGAGACCGCCCTTCTTGAATTTGTTCAGGTCAAACCAATTCTGGCCTAATTTTCCACAGTTTCAAAGGCCACCTTCTTAGTTCCACTTTGTAAAGTGAAATATTGCTGAAGGGGTTTGATGGAGAGAAGCTGAGACTATGTTAATGATAAATATGCTCTTCTTGTTTTCAGAACAACTCAATTGTGTGTAATCCTGTCACCATGATTTTGATCACTGTTTCAGGAAGTGAAGGGATCTGCGTAATGGAAGCAATATTATCCACTAGGAAAATGGGGTTCATGAAACACTATTACATTCACAGAATCTCATGTATTTTGCTTATTTTGAGGACAAGAATTGACCAACCAGATAATTTCAGGGTGGAAAGGGACCTCAGTGACCAACTGGTACAACCCCATCTTCAAAAATAATTCCTTCTACCCAGAAGTAGTTAACCAGTTTATTCCTCAAGAAGTACAAAGAGAAAGAATTCACCACCTCCTCATATAATCTATTTCACTTTTCGATAACTAAATATTAGGAAATTGTCTTCACATCCAAGTCTAAATGCTCATTTGGTCATGTCATAGGACTCAAGAGAGTTACTCTATTTTGTAATGAATCACCATGATTTAGGATAAGAAAAATATTAAAGAAGATCTTTTCTGAGATTATCTAGTCAAATCTGTTTTGGGAAAACCCTAGACCCAAAAGAATGTAGTGATTCATCTGAGGACACATAGGTTGAGGATAATAATATTTAATTGTGTATACATGAAATTAACATATCATGAGTAAGGGGGAAATGATTTTTCAGGCTTAAAGTCCTTTATTAGCCTGATTTTTATAAACTAATGGCAATAAGAAGAATTAAGAGTAGAAACTTAATATCTAAGCTCTCTGTTCAGTCTCTTTCTCTTGATATCTCAGGGCCTCAGTGTACTATTGGTAACTTTCATTGCATGCAGCACTGTTCCTGCCAAGAGAGGCTGAACCGATTCCTCCTAAGTTTTCCCTGAGGACTTGTGTGTTCATCCTTCGTTGTTGAAGAAGACTATGCCATCAGAGAAATCCCTTTCTGAATCTCTAGGTAATATTGTAAGACTGGCAAAGTTTGCATTACAAAGGTTTCTTTTTAAAACATTTGCTCTCCAAATGTTCCTCCCCCAGATATTCCAAATACCTATCTTCACTTTGCCTTATTCATAGAAAACCTTCATTTAAGAAAGGACCTGATAAATCAGTTCACAATGACTTCTGCATATCAGTTGACCTGTGATCTTTTTGATTATAGTATAGGTCACTTATAAATATAGGTCAACTTTAAACCTTTGTGATTTCTATATATGATCTTCTATCTTTTACATGAGATGCACCTACACACTGAGATCTAGTTCTTTTTTACATTATGCAGATACCAAGGGACAATATAGGCTTTCTGGATGAAGGACTCAATTCACTTCTGATAATACATTTTCTAATGTTATATCCCATATAATATCCAAAGCCCTCTTCTTGATTATCATCCTACTTGACCACTATGAAGCATTTAGCATTGTTGATCACTTATCTCTCCTTAAAATTCTGTCCTTTTTAGTGTTTATAGTGCTGTTCTTTCTTCAATCTTTTCCTGACTATTCCTCAGTCTCCTTTGCAATCTCATCACCCATATCCTGTGACATATATGAGGGTATCTCACAAGCCTTTGTTCTGCTTCATTCCCTTTCTACACACTCTCAATGACCACATTAGCCCCCAAGAGTTTGACTACCATTACTATGCATATAATTCTGATATTTGCATACTTATCTCTCACATCTCCCTTGCATACCAGTCTCCCACATTTAGCCTTGTATTAGACTTCACTATGTGAATTCCTATAGACATCTCAAACTCAACATGTAGATAACTGTTAAAAAGATCACCATTTTTTGTTCTGTCACTGAAACCTGTACTAAAGTATTCTTTAAGCTGAACTCTCATTTGAGCCCCTTATACAAACATTTGCAAAGTCTTGTAAATTCCACCACCACATAACCTCTTCTATTTGTCATCTCATATATTCATGCATCAATCACTCAAAATCTGGTTCTCATCACATCATGCCTAAACTACTAAATTGGTCTCCTAATTGAATTCTCTGCCTCTCTTCTCTCCAATCCATCCTGTAAGCAGCTACCAAATTTAAATGCTGAAAGACAAGATACATGAATTGAGCCAATATATTTTTAAAATTAAAAAAATAATTATAAAAATCACTTATGTAAATGCACTTTAAATACAACTCATTTTTTTAAATAAATATTTTCATCCTACTATCTCTAATATGTGCAAATATAGTTTCAATTGAGATAGTCTGGTCCTTTGAAATGTAAGTTGTGAATCTTCTTTTCTAGGACAAGTGGGACCACCGCATTCTTCACATGAAGAAGATTCAGTGACTTCCAAGTACCTCAAAAATGAAACACAAAAGGCTATTTTAAGCATTTTAAGCTTTTACAGTTTAGCTACAGTCTGCCTTTCCCAGACATTATTTTAAGATATCTGTTATGGCAAAATCAGAATACAATGTATTCCTTGCATATGACATTACTTATTTGTCTCTGGTAGCATGGCACAACCTTTTCTCCATGGCTGGAATCAACTTCTCCCTCACCTTTCCCTCTTGGAACACCCAAACAGTCAATCAATCAGTCTTACTATATTACAGGAACTATGCAAAGATCTAGGCTTATAGAACAAGGAGAAAATTCTCCCTACTCATATAAGATTTCAGAGACAGAAAGTAAATTATTCAAATTATACAGAGAGTAGTAGGAAGGAAATCTGAGTGGGAAATACATTAGCATCAGAGAGATTGGGAAATACCTCGTGAAGTAGGCATGAATGAAAGTAAGTTTCAATGGGAGAAAGGACATCTAAGAGAAGAAGTGAGACATAACACATTCCAAGGAAATAGGATAGTACATAAAAAGGCACAAAGATGGGAAATGAAGTTTTATGTTTGGAAAACTAAAAGTAAATATTTTGTGTTTAGTATGAAGAGGTATAAATGCTAGATGTAAAGCCTGAAAAGGTTTTTTCTTGATCCTACTGGTATTAGGAAGTTTAATGCATTCATTTCATAGCATGGTGATATGATCAGACCTCTGTTTTGGAGATATCACCTTAGCAGCTGAATGAGGATGGACTGGAGAGGGGGAAACTTGAGGCAGGGAGACAGTTACAAAGGCCATTAAGCTACTTCTTATGTAAGCTGATAATTTAATGAATTATGGCTATGACACAGTGAGTGGAGATAAAGGGAAATATGTGGTATGCTGCAAAGGTAGAAATGACAAGTTTGGCAATAAATTGGATACATGGGGAGAGACTGGGGAGTTGAGGATGATAACAAGATTGGAAGTCTATGTGATTGTAAGCATGGTGGTACTCTACAGTTTGGTTCAGAAGAAGGAAAGAGTTTTGGAAAGGAGAGGAGATGAGATTTTTTTTTTTTATTTTTTAATGTTTAACAATCACTGCCATACAATTGCGATTTTATCCCCTCCCTCCCCACGACTGCATACAATATTAATGTGATGTAATATATGCCCAACTAAAGAACATACTTTGCAGAAGACAGATCTGAATAATTATATAAATAATAATTATGTATGGGTAGGTAGAGGTTATATACAGGTAATCTAGTTGTGCTTGCGAGAAATTCATAGTCCCATCTGAGGTTTCAGATGGAAGTACAGTCTCAGCTCTGACCTCTTTGGTGTTTGTGTTTTGGTCCTTATCCCCATAGAAAGATTCTATGGTTTTTTCACTTTTCGTCTGCTTTTTCTCATTCATGATGTTGGCTGAGTGTTGTAGCTTTTGGTTCTTTCAGTCAGAAGATACAGATCTTTTAAGTTGAGTTGATGTGTGTCTAGGCTAAAAGCAGGCTTTTTTTTGTTGTTGTTGTTTCCCAGATTAACCCTGGGGTTAGCTTGTTAGGTGTGTGGGAGGGGTGGTCTGGTCTCAGGAGATCTCCTCAGCTGATCTGAGGCAAAGGCAAGGTCAGGGGATGGTGATCCCAGCTTCCCTATTGTCTTCCCTTTTCCCCTGGAGGGCTGGGGCATGCCTAGAAGCTAATGCGTGTTCCCGCCCCTCCTGGGGCTTGTCTCCCAGCTCTGAGGCTTGCCTGGGTCTCAGTGCGAATTTTCTCTGCCCTGGGTCATCTGTCCTTCCAGATCGCCTCCACCACAGTAGGAAGAATCCCCCCTTGCCACTTTTCCAACCTCTGGTGTTATGAGACCACCCGCCCCCTTCTGCTGTTCCCGCTGATCCAGGATTAATCTGGGGAAGAATTTTATGGTTCTTTCACGGTCATCAGGGGGGAGGAGAGAGCACTTACTGATCACTCCGCCATCCCAGCTCCTGGAAGTTCAAGTAGTTGACCCACTGAAGTCCAGTCTTCAGGCTGAAGGTTTCAAGGGCTGCTGCGCTGATATCTGGCACTCAGCGGCTCTCACTGGCTCGGCCTGGCTTATCTCCTGCTCCGCTGGTCTCGCCCGCCACTCTCAGGCCCCTCAGGTCCCCTCCGCCCTGCAGCGCTGACCGTGCTGCGCTGTGCACCAGGGTCTTACCCCCGCGGAACAGATCCCTCCCGTGGACCCTCCAGTCCAACCTGGGCTCCGAATCCGTCAAAGTCCGTCACCCACTGGCTTCTACACCTCCAAAGTCTGGTCAGACTCTCCCCACAGAGATATCCAGAGGAGTTTTTCCAGGAGCTTAGGTGAGTCGTTGTTTTCACTCCACCATCTTGGCTCCACCCCCGAATTACTCCGAGATATTTTTTTTAACAGATGTAGTTAACAGGACATCTAACTCAAAATGTCCAAAACATAGTTGATGGGGCAATACTGTAGCTCAGGAGAGATACTATGGACGGATACATAGGTATGTGAATCATCTACAAAGAGTTTTAACGTATTGATGGGATTACAAAGGGAGATAATTTTTGTTTTATTCAAAAATTTAAAGGCCAAAGACAAAGACTTAGGGACACTCATGGTTATTGTATGTGACATGGATGAAGAACCAGAAAAGGAGAATAAAAAGCAGCAGTCAGTTTGACAGAACTATTAATAGGCAGTGTCACAAAGACCTAGGGAATAAAGTGTATCTAGGAATAGGCAGTATTATGAAATACTGCAAAGAGATCTAGAAGGGTCGCAAGTGATAAAATACCATTAGATTTGGCAATTAAGTGGTCATTGTTAGCTTTGGAGAGGGTATTTTCAGTTGAATGATGAAATCAGAAGAGAGATTGTGGAGGTGTTATATACAAAAGCAAGAGGAAAGGAAAGAGAGACACTACATATAAATGGCTTTCATCTCGAACACTACCTGTGACAAGAAGTCTTTCATCTCCAGGGTTTTTGTCCTCTCCCACTGTGTATTTAGAATGTGTTTGTATGACTTTATTTGCTTGTTTTTATGCATGGTCCCCCTCTGCTGTGACCCTCAGGTGAAGGTAAGCTCCTTATTGGAAGGAAATTATTTGCTTTATCATTAAATCTCCACTGTTAAGAACAGTCCATTACCCATTAATGGTGCTTAAAAATACTTGTGGAACTCAATTACTGACCATATGTTGAAACTTGCTGTGCTCATTACATATATTTCCATGAACTTTTTGTGTCTTATGTAAAAATTTTAATATGAGATTGCTGTGTTCCAAGACTTGCAATAATATGGCAAACCCAGGAAAATATTTGTGTCTAAAAATGGTTCTTTTCTCTAAGGACTAGCTGAGGATGGTTAATGTCACTGTGCAATTTCATAAGCACAATATGAGCTACTGTCCCCCTGCTAGTAATGTTGGCCCCATATTGGTCATATGTCATGCCTGTTGCAGATAAATGGGCTGATACACAAACCTACTAGAATGATAAAGACATTTGTAACGCCTGAAGCTTTTATATCTCTTCCTTCTTGATCTCTCTGTAGCAATTAGCATTCAGCAGAATTTTGCCACTAATTGTCTTTCTTAAAACTCTTTCTTCCTCAGGCTTACAGAGCAAAACATATTCCTGTTGTTTTTTTCTACTACCACTCTGATGACTATGAAGTCCCCTTGGCAGGGGAGTTCTACCTCTGCCTTCTTCTAATTGTGGGTATCTGAATTGTAAGTTCCTTGATAGTAGGGGATGCTTTTTACCTTTTTTGTATCCCTAGTGATACAAAGTGGCACAGTGCTTGGCACATAAGAGGCACTTAATAAGTGCTAATTGATTGATTATAGGTTTAGTGTTGAAAGGTATATTAGATGTCATTGAGTCTAACCTTTCTATTTTGGGATAAGAAACTTGAAGTAAGGAGAAGTAAAGTTAGTCAGTTGTCAATACTTTAAGTGTTTATTAAGCATAAAACACTGTGCTAAGCATGGAAATGGAGGGGGGGGATTCAACAACATGAGCTATAACTTCAAGTAACTGACATTTAAATTTGATGGAAAAAAATGACTCATCCAGGGTCATGAGGCTGTGTCTGAGAACAGATATGAATCCAGATTCAAAGTCCAGTGCCCTCATTACTATATCATGCTCTTCTGACATCAGAATACTGTCTTCTTCTCTTCACAATCTCAACTTTTCCTTTGAAGTCAGTTATTACCTCAAACCAAATCACGCTGTCCCTGATGATCAGCTATGTTTTGTTCTCATATCAGCAGCTGCTTGTAAGACATCACTAACTGGATGTCCCAGTGTTTCCTCATCCATTGAGTTAACATAGAATAAAGCCTCAAGGAAGACACATGCCTGTCTACTTGTTGATTTCAGAATTAGTCAGCTATGCAAAGAAGGGTATTGAGGTCCACAGAAGTTGCCATTACCTACTTTGCTCCACCCTAGGCAAGATGATGATTAGAAACAAGTTTTCATAAAGTCTCCTATACTATATCATTGTTTAATGCGGAAATTCCAGCATACTTCCTACTGGTACCATGATGACTTTTGTCCTCTTGAAGTTTCCTGACTGTATCCTTATATAGCCACTTCTTGCCCACATATATAGATATACAGAGAGATATAGATATAGTCCCTAGGCTTCCTTCCAGCTTTATATTGCATAATTCTACACAAAGCAATAAACCATCACTAGCCAAGGTGAACAAATACTCCACCCTCTCACCCCAATATTGTTAGTTAAGAATAGCTTAATATGAATAGTAAAATGACAGAACATTTTGCAACTTTTAACAAATTGGAAGGAGACAGGAGACTATATAAGGTTAGACACCCTAATTCATCCTCACCCATTCAATTCTTAATTAAGGAATTAAGGAAATGTCTGATGCGAAAATTTTGCTCTGGATGCTCATTATCTACTAGTAAGAGGAGGCAACTTTGCAAATACTTCTTTGCTTAATGACTTTCTAAAGGTTATGCAATTGGCCTACTGTGAATCTGGATTTGTATCCAAGGTCCCCTCTATTTTTTAATCTTTGGGGGGGGGGTGGGTTGTCTGGGTTTTTTTTGTTTGTTTTTAGCGTTTGTGGTTGTTTTTGCAACTCAGAGAGGGGAAAGGAAAAAAGACGTAGTTAATGCCGAAGAAGAAGGAGTGAGTGTGTGTGTTATGGATGCGTGCTCATAGGAATAGAGAGAGAAGAAGAAGAAGAAGAAGAAGAAGAAGAAGAAGAAGAAGAAGAAGAAGAAGAAGAAGAAGAAGAAGGAGAAGAAGAAGGAGAAGAAGGAAGAGGAAGGGGGAGATGATGAAAATTGTAGCTAAAAGAAAGGGACAGAAAGAATGACAGACAAATAGGGAAACAGAAAGAGGCAGAGAAAGAGGTTGTATAAAACACACATACATACATAACATGAGAAAATTAGAAGGATGAGACAGGCAACAGAGAAAAAGCTTTCTCTTTGACTTGGAGTGAGAACCACCACTCCCACCATCCCACTATAAAACACAAGGGATCTTTAGTAGTCCTAAGTCTCCCTCTCAGGAGCAGATACAGAGTCCACTTCTGTTGCCTCCAATGCCCTGTACTGCTGTGATAATTTCAAACTAAAAGTGTCAACCCATATGTTGTTATGCAGTATTTTCTACACATTAAATGAAATGCAAAGTAGGAGTGGAAACATCTTTCTGAATTCAAGTTCAGGCTCAGACATTTACTAGCTGTGTGACACTAGACAAGTCATATAACCCTTTGTATCTCAGTTTCCTCTCTTGTAAAATGAGCTGGAGAAGGAGATGAAAAATCACTCCTATATTTTTGCCAAGAAAATCCCAAAGGGGTCACAGAGATTTAGACATGACTGAAAAATGACTACACAACAGCCATAAAATGCTGTGTGCAATAATTCTTCTATGATCTGATGAAAGACTCAGGTCAAATAAAATGTTATTATCATTTATATATCTTTAAAAAAAATGAAAGGCAGCATTGCTTTGCCAAAATAAAACATGACTGTTTTCTGATCAAAACCCAAAGTATCAGAAAATATGCTATCCTGGAATGAGAGGATTTTTCACCCTTTATGATATTCAAAACACTGGTAGGCCTTAGCCATGACTATTGTCTGCTTATATCTTTCTAAATAACTCTGGCAACCACAAGCCAACACTTTTCTCTCAATTTCTCTACTTCATTTTGATGTGACAAATTTTATTACCTATGAAGAAGGTGGCTCGTGTTACCTAAAAACCTGTGAATCCCCCTTTTTTACTAAACTAAGTAGACAGGGGCGGAGCCAAGATGGCGGAGTGAACACAACGACTCACCTAAGCTCCTGGACAAACTCCTCTGGATATCTCTGAAAGGAGAATCTGACCAGACTTTGGAGGTGCAGAATCCAGTGGGTGACAGCCTTTGACAGATTCGGAGCCCAGGTTGGACTGGAAGGTCCACGGGAAGGATCTGTTCCATGGGGGTGAGCCCCAGCGCACAGCGCGGTCAGCGCAGCAGGGCGGAAGGGACCTGAGAAGCCCGAGAGTGGCGGGCAAAAACAGCGGAGCAGGAGACAAGCCAAACCGAGCCGGTGAGAGCCTCTGAGCACCAGATATCAGCGCAGCAGCCCTTGAAACCTTCAGCCTGAAGACTAAACTTCGGTAAGTCACCTACTGGAACTTCCGGGAGCTAGGATGTCAGAGTGACTAGTAAATGCTCTCTCCTCCCCCCTGATGACCGTGAAAGAACCATAAAATTCTTCCCCAGATAAATCCTGGATCAGCAGGAATAGCAGAAGGGGGCAAACAGTCTCATAACACCCGAGGCTAGGAAAATAGCAAAGGGGAATTCTTCCTACTGTGGCAGAGGCGATCTGGAAGGACAGACGACCCAGGGCAGAGAAAATTCGCACTGAAACCCAGGCAAGCCTCAGAGACAGGAGACAAGCCCTAGGAGGGGCGGGAACACGCATTAGCTTCTAGGCATGCCCCAGCCCTCCAGGGGAAAAGGGAAGACAATAGGGAAGCTGGGATCACCATCCCCTGACCTTGCCTTTGCCTCAAGTCAGCTGAGGAGATCTCCTGAGACCAGACCACCCCTCCCACACACCTAACAAGCTAACCCCAGGGTTAATCTGGGAAACAACAACAACAAAAAAAAGCCTGCTATTAGCCTAGACACACATCAGCTCAACTTAAAGATCTGTACTTTCTGACTGAAAGAACCAGAAGCTACAACACTCAGCCAATATCATGAATGGGAAAAAGCAGACGAAAAGTGAAAAAAACCATAGAATCTTTCTACGGGGATAAGGACCAAAACACAAACACCAAAGAGGTCAGAGCTGAGACTGTACTTCCATCTGAAACCTCAGATGGGACTATGAATTTCTCGCAAGCACAACTACATTACCTGGAACATCTGAAGAAGGATATAAAAGAAAAACTGGCCAATGATTTTAATATTATAAAAAAAGAATTCACTGATGAGAACATCACTCTGTAAAGGAAAATTGAACAAATGGAAAAGGAAGTTCAAAAATTAACTGGAGAGAATAATTCCATAAAAGGAAGAGTTAATCAAATGGAAAAGGAAACCCAAAACCTAATTGGGAAAATTGATCAGATGGAAAAGGAAACCCAAAACCTAACTGGGAAAACTGGTCGAATGGAAAAAGAAGTACAAAAATTAAATGGAGAAAATAGCTCCTTAAAGGGAAAAATTGGTCAGATGGAAAAGGAGATGCAAAAGTTAACTGAAGAAAACACTACGATGAAGATTAGAATTGGGCAAGTAGAAACTAATGACTCAATGAGGCAACAAGAATCAGTCAAACAAAATCTAAAGAATGAAAAGATAGAAGAAAATGTAAAATATTTAATTGGAAAAACAACTGACCTGGAAAATAGATCCAGGAGAGAAAATTTAAGAATTATTGGCCTGCCAGAAACCCATGATGAAGAAAAGAGTCTGGACAATATCTTCCAGGAAATCATCAAGGAAAACTGCCCAGGAGTACTAGACTCAGAGGGTAAAATAGTCATCGAAAGAATCCACCGTTCCCCTCCCGAAAGGGATCCCAAACTCAAAACCCCAAGAAATATAGTTGCCAAATTCCAGAGCTATCAAGTGAAGGAGAAAATACTACAAGCAGCCAGAAAGAAACAATTCAAATATCAAGGACACACAGTCAGGATCACACAGGACCTTGCAGCTTCTACATTAAAAGATCGAAAGAACTGGAACCCAATATTCCGTAAGGCAAAGGAGTTGGGACTTCAACCAAGGATCAACTACCCAGCAAAGTTCAGCATAACATTTCAGGCAAGGAGAAAGTCATTCAACGAAATAAGGGATTTCCAGAGCTTCCTGACCAAAACACCAGAACTCAATAGACAATTTGATCTTCAAATGCAGGTCTCCAGAGAATCATAAAAAGGTAAACAGAGGGGAAAAAACAAAAACAAAAACTTGCTACTCAATCAGGGCAAACTGTTTACCTCCCTATAAGGGAAGATGATACCTGTTAATCTTGAGAACTGTGCAGCTATTATGATAAAAGGGATATATGTAGAGGGAACGGGCATAAAGTAAATGATGTCATGTCAAAAATATGATTTAAGTATGAGAAGGGAATGTAATAGGAGGTGTGGAAAGGGGGAAGCAGAAAATGGCAAATTATATCACAGGAAGAAGTACAAAACTATAGTAGAGGGAAGGAGGGGAGGGAGATGAGCATTGTTTGAGAGGTACTCTCATCTGATTTGTTCAAAGGAGGGAACAATAATCTTAAGTAGATAATCCTAACTAGCTCTATAGGTAGTAGGAGGGGAAGGGGGAAGAAAGGGGAGGGTGGCTAAAAGGGAGGAAAGAAGCAATAAGAGTAAAGGGGAGTAAAAGGGAGGGGGGCTAAAAGAAGGAGGGGAAGGCTGCAGGAGGAGGGGGAGAAAAGTGAATACTATTGAGGAGGGGAAGGGAGATGGGAGAGCTAAAAGCACAAATGGTGGGAAAGAGGTTGGAGGGAAATACACAGATTGTAATCATAACTGTGAATGTGAATGGAATGAACTCTCCCATAAAACGGAGACGGATAGAAGAATGGATTAAAAGCCATAATCCAACAACATGCTGCTTACAAGAAACACATTTGAAACGGGGGGATACACATAGGATAAAGGTCAAAGGATGGAGCAGAATATATTGTGCTTCAGCTCATGTAAGAAAGGCAGGAGTAGCAATCCTAATCTCAGACAAAGCGAAAGCAGAAATAGATCTAATCAAAAGGGATAAGGATGGAAACTATATCCTGCTGAAAGGCACCATAGACAATGAAGCAATATCAGTACTAAACATGTATGCTTCAAGTGGTATAGCATCCAGATTCTTAGAGGAGAGGTTGGGGGAGTTGAAGGAAGAGATTGATAGCAAAACTATACTAGTGGGGGACCTCAACCTCCCCCTCTCTGAACTCGATAAATCCAACCTCAAAATAAACAAGAAAAAGGTTAAGGAGGTAAATAAAACTCTGGATAAGGTAGATATGATAGATCTTTGGAGAAAATTAAATGGGAATAGAAAGGAATATACCTTTTTCTCAGCGGTATATGGAACATTTACAAAAATTGACCATGTACTAGGACATAAAAATCTCACAATCCAGTGCAGAAAGGTAGAGATAATCAATGCATCCTTTTCAGATCATAATGCATTAAAAATTACATGTAATAAAAGGCCATGGAAAGAGAAACCAAAAATCAATTGGAAACTAAATAATCTAATTCTAAAGAAGGGTTGGGTTAAAGAAGAAATCATAGAAACAATCAACAATTTCATTCAAGAGAATGACAATAGTGAGACAACATACCAAAACTTATGGGATACTGCAAAAGCAGTTATTAGGGGAAGTTTTATATCTTTGAATGTTTACATAAATAAAATAGAGAAAGAGGAGATCAATGACTTAGGCTTGCAGTTGAAAAAGCTAGAAAAAGGGCGGAGCCAAGATGGCGGAGTGAAAGCAACGACTCACCTAAGCTCCTGGAAAAACTCCTTTGGATATTTCTGGGGGGAGAGTCTGACCAGACTTTGGAGGTGTAGAATCCAGTGGGAGACGGACTTTGACAGATTCGGAGCCCAGGCTGGACTGGAAGGTCCACGGGAGGGATCTGTTCCGCGGGGGTAAGAGCCCGGCGCACAGCGCAGCGCGGTCGGCGCGGCAGGGCGGAGGGGACCCGAGGGGCCCGAGAGTGGCGGGCGAGACCAGCAGAGCAGGAGATAAGCCAGGCCGAGCCAACAATATCAGCACAACAGCCTTTGAAATCTTCAGCCTAAAGACGGGACTTCAGTGGGTCACTACTTGAACATCCAGAAGCTGGGATGCCGGAGTGATCAGTAAGTGCTCTCCCCTCCCCCCCGATGACCGTGAGGGAACCATAAAATTCTTCCCCAGATTGATCCTGGATCAGTGGGAGCAGCAGAAAGGGGCGAGTGGTCTCGTAACACCAGAGGCTGGAGAGGTGGCAAAGGGGAATTCTTCCTACCGTGGTGGAGGCTATCTGGAGGGACAGACGACCCAGGGCAGAGAAAAATTCGCACTGAGACCCAAACAAGCCTCAGCCCGGGAGACGAGCCCCAGGAGGGGCGGGAACACGCATTAGCCTCTAGGCGTGCCCCAGCCCTCCAGGGGAAAAGGGAAGACAATAGGGAAGCTGGGATCACCATCCCCCTGGACCTTGCCTTTGCCTCAGGCCAGCTGAGGAGATATCCTGAGACCAGACCACACCTCCCACACACCTATCAAGCTAAACCCAGGGTTGATCTGGGAAACAACAACAACAACAAAAAAAAAAAGCCTGCTTTTAGCCTAGACAAACATCAACTCAACTTAAAAGATCTGTATCTTCTGACTGAAAGAACCAAAAGCTACAACACTCAGCCAACATCATGAATCGGAAAAAGCAGACGAAAAGTGAAAAAACCATAGAATCTTTCTATGGGGATAAGGACCAAAACACAAACACCAAAGAGGTCAGAGCTGAGACTGTACTTCCATCTGAAACCTCAGATGGGACTATGAATTTCTCGCAAGCACTACTAGATTACCTGGAACGTCTGAAGAAGGATATAAAAGAAAAACTGGCCAATGATTTTAAAACCATAAAAAAAGAATTCACTGATGAGAACATCAATCTGAAAAAGAAAATTGAAGAAATGGAAAAGGAAGTTCAAAAATTAACTGGAGAGAATAATTCCCTAAAAGGAAGAGTTAATCAAACGGAAAAGGAAACTCAAAACCTAATAGGGAAAATTGATCAGATGGAAAAGGAAACCCAAAACCTAACTGGGAAAATTGGTCGAATGGAAAAAGAAGTACAAAAATTAAATGGAGAAAATAGCTCCTTAAAGGGAAAAATTGGTCAGATGGAAAAGGAGATGCGAAAGCTAACTGAAGAAAACAATACGATCAAGATTAGAATTGGGCAAGTAGAAACTAATGACTCAATGAGGCAACAAGAGTCAGTCAAACAAAATCTAAAGAATGAAAAGATGGAAGAAAATCTAAAATATTTAATTGGAAAAACAACTGACCTGGAAAATAGATCCAGGAGAGAAAATCTAAGAATTATTGGCCTGCCAGAAACCCATGATGAAGAAAACAGTCTGGACAATATCTTCCAGGAAATCATCAAGGAAAACTGCCCAGAAGTACTAGACTCAGAGGGCAAAATAGTCATCGAAAGAATCCACCGTTCCCCACCGGAAAGGGATCCCAAACTCAAAACCCCAAGAAATATAGTTGCCAAATTCCAGAGCTATCAAGTGAAGGAGAAAATACTACAAGCAGCCAGAAAGAAACAATTTAAATATCAAGGTCACACAGTCAGGATCACACAGGACCTTGCAGCTTCTACATTAAAAGATCGAAAGAATTGGAACCCAATATTCCGTAAGGCAAAGGAGTTGGGACTCCAACCGAGGATCAACTACCCAGCAAAGTTCAGCATAACATTTCAGGCAAGGAGAAAGTCATTCAACGAAATAAGGGATTTCCAGAGCTTCCTGACCAAAACACCAGAACTCAATAGACAATTTGATCTTCAAATGCAGGTCTCCAGAGAATCATAAAAAGGTAAACAGAGGGGAAAAAACAAAAACAAAAACTTGCAACTCAATTAGGGCAATCTGTTTACCTCCCTGTAAGGGAAGATGATACCTGTTAATCTTGAGAACTGTGCAGCTATTATGATAAAAGGGATATATGTAGAGGGAACGGGCATAAAGTAAATGATGTCATGGCAAAAATATGATTTAAGTATGAGAAGGGAATGTAATAGGAGGTGTGGAAAGGGGGAAGCAGAAAATGGCAAATTATATCACAGGAAGAAGTACAAAACCATAGTAGAGGGAAGGAGGGGAGGGAGATGAGCATTGTTTGAGAGGTACTCTCATCTGATTTGTTCAAAGGAGGGAACAATAACCTTAAGCAGATAATCCTAACTAGCTATATAGGTAGTAGGAGGGGAATGGGGAAGAAAGGGGAGGGTGGCTAAAAGGGAGGAAAGAAGCAATAAGAGTAAAGGGGACAAAAAGGGAGGGGGGCTAAAAGAAGGAGGGAAAGGCTGCAGGAGGAGGGGGAGAAAAGTGAATACTATTGAGGAGGGGAAGGGATACGGGAGAGTTAAAAGCATAAATGGTGGGAAAGAGGGTGGAGGGAAATACACAGATTGTAATCATAACTGTGAATGTGAATGGAATGAACTCTCCCATAAAACGGAGACGGATAGCAGAATGGATTAAAAGCCATAATCCAACAATATGCTGCTTACAAGAAACACATTTGAAACGGGGGGATACACATAGGATAAAGGTCAAAGGATGGAGCAGAATATATTGTGCTTCAGCTCATGTAAGAAAGGCAGGAGTAGCAATCCTAATCTCAGACAAAGCAAAAGCAGAAATAGATCTAATCAAAAGGGATAAGGATGGAAACTATATCCTACTAAAAGGCACCATAGACAATGAAGCAATATCATTACTAAACATGTATGCTCCAAGTGGTATAGCATCCAGATTCTTAGAGGAGAGGTTGGGGGAGTTGAAGGAAGAAATTGATAGCAAAACTATACTAGTGGGGGACCTCAACCTCCCCCTCTCTGAACTAGATAAATCCAACCTTAAAATAAACAAGAAAGAGGTTAAGGAGGTAAATAAAACTCTGGATAAGGTAGATATGATAGATCTTTGGAGAAAATTAAATGGGAATAGAAAGGAATATACCTTTTTCTCAGCGGTACATGGAACATTTACAAAAATTGACCATGTACTAGGACATAAAAATCTCACAATCCAGTGCAGAAAGGTAGAGATAATCAATGCATCCTTTTCAGATCATAATGCATTAAAAATTACATGTAATAAAAGGCCATGGAAAGAGAAACCAAAAATCAATTGGAAACTAAATAATCTAATTCTAAAGAAGGATTGGGTTAAAGAAGAAATCATAGAAACAATCAACAACTTCATTCAAGAGAATGACAATAGTGAGACAACGTACCAAAACTTATGGGACAATGCAAAAGCAGTTATTAGGGGAAGTTTTATATCTCTGAATGCTTACATAAATAAAATAGAGAAAGAGGAGATCAATGACTTAGGCTTGCAGTTGAAAAAGCTAGAAAAAGAACAAATTGAAAACCCCCAAGTAAATACCAAATTAGAAATACTGAAAACCAAAGGAGAGATTAATAAAATTGAAATAAAGAAAACTATTGAATTAATAAATAAAACCAATAGTTGGTTTTATGAAAAAACTAATAAAATTGATAAACCTTTGGTTAATCTGATCAAAAAAAAGAAAGAAGAAAACCAAATTACTAACATTAAAAATGAAAGGGGTGAACTCACCTCCAATGAGGAGGAAATTAAAACAATAATTAGAAACTACTTTGCCCAACTTTATGCCCACAAATTCGATAATCTAAACGAGATGGATGAATATTTTAAAAAATACAAATTGCCCAGATTAACAGAAGAGGAAGTTGAATACTTAAACAACCCCATCTCAGAAAAAGAAATTGAACAAGCCATCAATGAACTCCCTAGGAAAAAATCTCCAGGGCCAGATGGATTCACAAGTGAATTCTATCAAACATTTAAAGAACAGTTAATTCCAATACTACATACACTATTCTTGAAAATTGGGGAAGAAGGAGTCCTCCCAAATTCTTTCTATGATACAAATATGGTTTTGATACCCAAACCAGGAAGAGACAAAACAGAGAAAGAAAATTATAGACCAATTTCCCTAATGAATATAGATGCAAAAATTTTAAATAAGATTTTAGCAAAACGAATACAGCATCTAATCACGAGATTAATACATTATGATCAGGTAGGATTCATACCAGGACTATAGGGCTGGTTCAATATTAGGAAAACTATTAGCATTATCGACCACATCAACAACAAAGCTAACAAAAACCACATGATTATCTCAATAGATGCAGAAAAAGCTTTTGACAAAATACAACATCCATTCCTACTAAAAACATTGGAGAATGTAGGAATAAAGGGAACTTTCCATAAAATAATAAGCAGTATCTACCTAAAACCTTCAGCAAGCATTATATGCAATGGGGATAAGCTAGATGCATTCCCAATAAGATCAGGGGTGAAACAAGGTTGTCCATTATCACCACTATTATTCAATATGGTACTAGAAATGTTAGCTGTAGCAATTAGACAAGATAAAGATATTCAAGGAATTAGAATAGCCAAAGAAGAAACTAAGTTATCACTCTTTGCAGATGATATGATGATTTACCTAGAGAATCCCAGAGATTCAAGTAAAAAATTACTTGAATTAATAAACAACTTTGGCAAAGTTGCAGGCTACAAAATAAACCCACATAAATCCTCTGCATTCCTATATATTAGCAACAAAGTTCAACAGCAAGAGATAGAAAGAGAAATCCCATTTAAAGTTAGGGTAGACAGTATAAAATACTTAGGAGTCTACCTGCCAAAACAAACCCAGGGACTATATGAACACAATTACAAGACACTTTTTGCACAAATAAACTCAGATTTAAGTAAGTGGAAAAACATTAGTTGCTCATGGGTAGGCCGTGCTAATATAATAAAAATGACAATTCTACCCAAATTAATATACTTATTTAGTGCCATACCAATTAAACTATCAGACAATTACTTTCTAGAGCTGGATAAAATAATATCAAAATTCATTTGGAAAAACAAAAGGTCCAGAATATCCAAGGGACTAATGAAAAGAAATGCTTGGGAAGGTGGCCTAGCGCTACCAGACCTTAAACTGTACTATAAAGCAGCAATTATCAAAACCACTTGGTATTGGCTAAGAAACAGAGAGGTAGACAAGTGGAATAGACTTGGCACTCAAGATGCAGTAGGCAAGGAATATAGCAACCTTCTGTTTGATAAACCCAAGGACCCCAGCTTCTGGGATAAGAACTCATTGTTTGACAAAAATTGCTGGGAAAACTGGATAACAGTGTGGCGGAAATTAGGCATAGACCCATACCTGACACCGTACACAAGAATAAAGTCCAAATGGGTACATGATTTAGGTATAAAGATTGATACCATGAATAAACTGGAGAAGCAAGGAATAGTGTATTTATCAGATCTATGGAGAAGGGAAGAATTCTTTACTAAAGAAGAGATAGAATGCATTATGAAATGCAAAATGGATAACTTTGAGTACATTAAACTGAGAAGTTTTTGCACAACCAAACCCAATGCAACCAAAATCCGGAGGGATGTAGTAAATTGGGAAAAAATTTTTACAGCTAAGCTCGGGGATAAAGGCCTCATTTCTAGAATATATAGAGAACTGACCCAAATGTATAATCATACAAGTCATTCCCCAATTGATAAATGGTCAAAGGATATGAACAGGCAATTTTCAGAGGAAGAAATTAAAGCTATCTATAATCATATGAAAAAATGCTCTAAATCACTATTGGTTAGAGAGATGCAAATCAAAACAACTCTGAGGTACCACATCACACCTATAAGATTGGCAAACATGACAGAACAAGAAAATGATAAATGCTGGAGAGGATGTGGGAGAGTTGGAACACTAATTCATTGTTGGTGGAGCTGCGAGCGCATCCAACCATTCTGGAGAGCAATTTGGAACTATGCCCAAAGGGCTACAAAAATGTGCATACCCTTTGACCCAGCAATATCGCTACTAGGACTATATCCCCAAGAGATCATAAAAATGGGAAAGGGTCCCACATGTACAAAAATATTTATAGCAGCACTCTATGTAGTTGCCAAAAACTGGAAGTCAAGGGGATGTCCATCAATTGGGGAATGGCTGAATAAATTATGGTATATGAATGTAATGGAGTACTATTGTGCCATAAGAAATGATGAACAAGAAGACTTCAGAGAGGCCTGGAAGGACTTATATGACCTGATGCTGAGTGAAAGGAGCAGAACCAGGAGAACTTTATGCACAGCAACGACCACAGTGTGTGAGAGTTTTTTCTGGTAGACTTAGATTTTTGTAATAACACAAGAACTTCTGAAAAAAAAAAAAAATCCCAATGGTGGACCTCAAGGCAAAAAGCCTTCCACACTCAGAGAGAGAAATATGGAAGTCACTCACATAATGTAGCAGATCATGTTTGTGTATGTGTATCTCTTTGTGTATCATGTTCTGATTTGTTATACGGATTCTTTCATTTATCTTAGTCTGACTACATAGCATGACGATAGTGAAAATATACTCAATAGGAAAGTATATGTAGAATCTATACAGAATTGTATGCAGTCGTGGGGAGGGAGGGAGGTAGTGGGGGGTGGGTGGGGAGGGATAAAATCGCAATTGTATGGCAGTGATTGTTAAACATTAAAAAAAATAAAAAAATTAATAAAAAAAAAAAAAAGAAAAAGAAAAAGCTAGAAAAAGAACAAATTGAAAATCCCCAAGTAAATACCAAATTAGAAATACTGAAAACCAAAGGAGAGATTAATAAAATTGAAATTAAGAAAACTATTGAATTAATAAATAAAACCAATAGTTGGTTTTATGAAAAAACTAATAAAATTGATAAACCTTTGGTCAATCTGATTAAAAAAAAGAAAGAAGAAAACCAAATTACTAATATTAAAAATGAAAGGGGTGAACTCACCTCCAATGAGGAGGAACTTAAAACAATAATTAGAAACTACTTTGCCCAACTTTATGCCCACAAATTCGATAATCTAAACGAGATGGATGAATATTTTAAAAAATACAAATTGCCCAGATTAACAGAAGAGGAAGTTGAATACTTAAACAACCCCATCTCAGAAAAAGAAATTGAACAAGCCATCAATGAACTCCCTAGGAAAAAATCTCCAGGGCCAGATGGATTCACAAGTGAATTCTATCAAACATTTAAAGAACAGTTAATTCCAATACTACATACACTATTCTTGAAAATTGGGGAAGAAGGAGTCCTCCCAAATTCTTTCTATGATACAAATATGGTTTTGATACCCAAACCAGGAAGAGACAAAACAGAGAAAGAAAATTATAGACCAATTTCCCTAATGAATATAGATGCAAAAATTATAAATAAGATTTTAGCAAAACAAATACAGCATCTTATCATGAGATTAATACATTATGATCAGGTAGGATTCATACCAGGACTACAGGGCTGGTTCAGTATTACGAAAACTATTAGCTTTATCGATCACATCAACAACAAAGCTAACAAAAACCACATGATTATCTCAATAGATGCAGAAAAAGCTTTTGACAAAATACAACACCCATTCCCACTAAAAACACTGGAGAACGTAGAAATAAAGGGTACTTTCCATAAAATAATAAGCAGTATCTATCTAAAACCTTCAGCAAGCATTATATGCAATGGGGATAAGCTAGATGCATTCCCAATAAGATCAGGGGTGAAACAAGGTTGTCCATTATCACCACTATTATTTAATATGGTACTAGAAATGTTAGCTGTAGCAATTAGACAAGATAAAGGTATTCAAGGAATAAGAATAGCCAAAGAAGAAACTAAGTTATCACTCTTTGCAGATAATATGATGATTTACCTAGAGAATCCCAGAGATTCAAGTAAAAAATTACTTGAATTAATAAACAACTTTGGCAAAGTTGCAGGGTACAAAATAAACTCACACAAATCTTCTGCATTCCTACATATTAGCAACAAAGTCCAACAGCAAGAGATAGAAAGAGAAATCCCATTTAAAGCTAGGGTAGACAGTATAAAGTACTTAGGAGTCTACCTGCCAAAACAAACCCAGGGATTATATGAACACAATTACAAGACACTTTTTGCACAAATAAAGTCAGATTTAAGTAAGTGGAAAAACATTAGTTGCTCATGGGTAGGCCGTGCTAATACAATAAAAATGACAATCCTACCCAAATTAGTATACTTATTTAGTGCCATACCAATTAAACTATCAGACAATTACTTTCTAGAGCTGGATAAAATAATATCAAAATTCATTTGGAAAAACAAAAGGTCCAGAATATCCAAGGGACTAATGAAAAGAAATGCTTGGGAAGGTGGCCTAGCGCTACCAGACCTTAAACTGTACTATAAAGCAGCAATTATCAAAACCACTTGGTATTGGCTAAGAAACAGAGAGGTAGACAAGTGGAATAGACTTGGCACTCAAGATGCAGTAGGCAAGGAATATAGCAACCTTCTGTTTGATAAACCCAAGGACCCCAGCTTCTGGGATAAGAACTCATTGTTTGACAAAAATTGCTGGGAAAACTGGATAAGAGTGTGGCGGAAATTAGGCATAGACCCATACCTGACACCGTACACAAGAATAAAGTCCAAATGGGTACATGATTTAGGTATAAAGATTGATACCATGAATAAACTGGAGAAGCAAGGAATAGTGTATTTATCAGATCTATGGAGAAGGGAAGAATTCTTTACTAAAGGAGAGATAGAAAGCATTATGAAATGCAAAATGGATAACTTTGAATGCATTAAACTGAGAAGTTTTTGCACAACCAAACCCAATGCAACCAAAATCAGGAGGGATGTAGTAAATTGGGAAAGAATTTTTACAGCTAAGCTCAGGGATAAAGGCCTCATTTCTAGAATATATAGAGAACTGACCCACATGTATAATCATACAAGTCATTCCCCAATTGATAAATGGTCAAAGGATATGAACAGGCAATTTTCAGAGGAAGAAATTAAAGCTATCTATAATCATATGAAAAAATGCTCTAAATCACTATTGGTTAGAGAGATGCAAATCAAAACAACTCTGAGGTACCACATCACACCTATAAGATTGGCAGACATGACAGAAGAAGAAAATGATAAATGCTGGAGAGGATGTGGGAGAGTTGGAACACTATTTCATTGTTGGTGGAGCTGCGAGCGCATCCAACCATTCTGGAGAGCAATTTGGAACTATGCCCAAAGAGCTACAAAAATGTGCATACCCTTTGACCCAGCAATATCGCTACTAGGACTATATCCCCAAGAGATCATAAAAATGGGAAAGGGTCCCACATGTACAAAAATATTTATAGCAGCACTCTATGTAGTTGCCAAAAACTGGAAGTCAAGGAGATGTCCATCAATTGGGGAATGGCTGAATAAATTATGGTATATGAATGTAATGGAGTACTATTGTGCCATAAGAAATGATGAACAAGAAGACTTCAGAGAGGCCTGGAAGGACTTATATGACCTGATGCTGAGTGAAAGGAGCAGAACCAGGAGAACTTTATGCACAGCAACGACCACAGTGTGTGAGAGTTTTTTCTGGTAGACTTAGATTTTTGTAATAACACAAGAACTTCTTACAAAAAAAAAAAAATCCCAAAGGTGGTTCTCAAGGCAAAATGCCTTCCACACTCAGAGAGAGAAATATGGAAGTCACTCACATAGTGTAACAGATCATGTTTGTGTATGTGTATGTGTTTGTGTATCATGTTCTGATTTGTTATACGATTTCTTTCATTTATCTTAGTTTGACTACATAGCATGACTATAGTGAAAATATACTCAATAGGAAAGTATATGTAGAATCTATACAGAATTGTATGCAGTCGTGGGGAGGGAAGGGGGGAGTGGGAGGTAGGTGGGGGCGATAAAATCACAATTGTATAGCAGTGATTGTTAAACATTAAAAAATAAAAAAATAAAAAATAAAATAAAAAAAAAAGAAAGCAAGAAAAAAAAAAACCACTTGGTATTGGCTAAGAAACAGAGAGGTAGACAAGTGGAATAGACTTGGCACTCAAGATGCAGTAGGCAAGGAATATAGCAACCTTCTGTTTGATAAACCCAAGGACCCCAGCTTCTGGGATAAGAACTCATTGTTTGACAAAAATTGCTGGGAAAACTGGATAAGAGTGTGGCGGAAATTAGGCATAGACCCATACCTGACACCGTACACAAGAATAAAGTCCAAATGGGTACATGATTTAGGTATAAAGATTGATACCATGAATAAACTGGAGAAGCAAGGAATAGTGTATTTATCAGATCTATGGAGAAGGGAAGAATTCTTTACTAAAGGAGAGATAGAAAGCATTATGAAATGCAAAATGGATAACTTTGAATGCATTAAACTGAGAAGTTTTTGCACAACCAAACCCAATGCAACCAAAATCAGGAGGGATGTAGTAAATTGGGAAAGAATTTTTACAGCTAAGCTCAGGGATAAAGGCCTCATTTCTAGAATATATAGAGAACTGACCCACATGTATAATCATACAAGTCATTCCCCAATTGATAAATGGTCAAAGGATATGAACAGGCAATTTTCAGAGGAAGAAATTAAAGCTATCTATAATCATATGAAAAAATGCTCTAAATCACTATTGGTTAGAGAGATGCAAATCAAAACAACTCTGAGGTACCACATCACACCTATAAGATTGGCAGACATGACAGAAGAAGAAAATGATAAATGCTGGAGAGGATGTGGGAGAGTTGGAACACTATTTCATTGTTGGTGGAGCTGCGAGCGCATCCAACCATTCTGGAGAGCAATTTGGAACTATGCCCAAAGGGCTACAAAAATGTGCATACCCTTTGACCCAGCAATATCGCTACTAGGACTATATCCCCAAGAGATCATAAAAATGGGAAAGGGTCCCACATGTACAAAAATATTTATAGCAGCACTCTATGTAGTTGCCAAAAACTGGAAGTCAAGGAGATGTCCATCAATTGGGGAATGGCTGAATAAATTATGGTATATGAATGTAATGGAGTACTATTGTGCCATAAGAAATGATGAACAAGAAGACTTCAGAGAGGCCTGGAAGGACTTATATGACCTGATGCTGAGTGAAAGGAGCAGAACCAGGAGAACTTTATGCACAGCAACGACCACAGTGTGTGAGAGTTTTTTCTGGTAGACTTAGATTTTTGTAATAACACAAGAACTTCTTACAAAAAAAAAAAATCCCAAAGGTGGTTCTCAAGGCAAAATGCCTTCCACACTCAGAGAGAGAAATATGGAAGTCACTCACATAGTGTAACAGATCATGTTTGTGTATGTGTATGTGTTTGTGTATCATGTTCTGATTTGTTATACGATTTCTTTCATTTATTTTAGTCTGACTACATAGCATGACTATAGTGAAAATATACTCAATAGGAAAGTATATGTAGAATCTATACAGAATTGTATGCAGTCATGGGGAGGGATCGGGGTAGTGGGGAGCAGGTGGGGAGGGATAAAATCGCAATTGTATGGCAGTGATTGTTAAACATTAAAAAATAATAAGAAAGAAAAAAAAGAAAAGAAAAAGAGAAAAAAAACAATAAACTAAGTAGACATTAAAGTATAAATTTAGGTACAAAACTTTATGAGTTTTTAATCATATTTCAAGGCCTACCTCAGGGCCATGTTGAAGTAGAATTCCATAATATCCCAACCTGAAAATGGTCTGTCATTTCTCTGATCTCCTATTTTCCATAGGTTTAATGACTTGCCACATGTCACCCAGATAGGCAGCAGGACAGTAAGGCTTTACAACAAAACTGTAAGGTCTTTAGGTGTCAGGGGTAGGGGGAGTTGAAGTTTAAGAGATGGGGACTGTGTTTTGTTTCATCTTTGGATCTCTCTGTAGTTATATAATGAAAGTGATTGTTGAATAAAATAAAGTAGTAATTCTAATTCACATCTCACTACAAATGTGTCTTTGCATCATTCAGTCTGAACAAGGCCTAACTTTTGCACTGCTAAATATGACAGACAATGATTGTGTTCTATGAATGCCTCCAAATTGAACTTAAATCAGGATTCTATTTTTTAACCACAAATAAGCTAAGGAATTTAAAAAAATATCAATAATAACACATGAGTTTTACACGCAAATATATGCATACATACATTTATATACACATATGTATATGTAGTCATTGAAAAAGATTATTAGTATCAAAAAGCATCTTTATTCCCACGTAATAAAGTCTATTTCATGAGGAAAAACATATCAGAAAAAATGGGCATCCAGTTTTTTCCAGAGTTCTTTTGATGAGCGAGAATTTACTACCCTCCCACCCAAACCAGTCAGTTACACCTTTGAGGAGACAAAGAAGAAAGAAGCCAGCATTTATTAAGTGTCTTCTCTATGGAGCTTGTACCAACATTATCTCATTTAATCTGATTGTTTAATTTGATTGCTAGCATTTTGTTATCAAATCTATATCTGGCTCCAGCTTCTTTCCATTGCTCCCAATTCACCTTTCTGAGGTCAACCAAAATATCTTTATTCACCTTCTATGGGACAGCCTTTTAAATTCTTAAAGATTGGTTCCCACTCTGAGTCTTCGTTTCTATATCTTCCAGTTCCTTTGATAATCATATGGCACAAACTTGATTTCTTTCTGGTTTTATAGACTGGGAAGCAGAAGTTCAAAGGCATTGGATAATTTGTATAATCTAAGAGATAAGTGATATAGCCAAGACTCAAACCTAGGGTATCTAAGTCTATATTCAGTCATTCAATAGTAAGCTCCTACTATGTGCCAGCAACTATGCTATGTGCTAGGGATACAAAGAGAGAGAAAATACAGACCCCATTCTCAAGAAGTTCACATTATAATGTGGAGACAACAACTACAAATGATCTATATACAGCAGAAATTGGACAGAAGCAACAGAAAGAAGACACTAACATTAATGGGATTGACGGAAGGTGAGGTTTATCTTGGACTGGAAGAAATCTGGGGAAGTCAGGAGGTGGAGATAGGAAGGGTGAACATTCAATGAGTGGTTATAGCTTATAAAAATACACTGAGTTGAGAGATGGTGTGCTTTTTTGGACAGAGAACAAAGAAGCTAGTGTCACTGGATCACAGAGTATGTGGTTGGGGGGAGAAGAAAAGTGAAAGAAGACAGAAAATGGAGGGGGGAGCCAGGTTATGAAGAGTTATCAATGTCAAATAGCAGATTTGACATGTGATTCTGGAGGTTAGAATGAGCAACTGGAGTTAATTGAAGTGGAGGGGAGGATGACATGATCATACTTGTGCTTTATGAACATTGCTTTGGGAGCTGAGGCTGGGATGGACTAGATTGGGAACAGATTTTTGGCAGGTGGACAAACCAGCAGGCTATTGCAATAATACAGGCATGAGATAAGAAGGGCTTGAATCAGGCAGTGTTAGAGAAGTAAAAGGGCATATAAAAAGATGTTATACCACCCTGATGGCTTTTTGCATCAATACACAGTGAAATAAAGCAGAAATAAGTTTCCATTAGCCATTAATTTCCAAATAGAATCAAAGTTAGGCCAAGATCTTTGAAGAAACATTATACATGCATACATATGGGCACAAACACATAATACATATATGTACACATACATATATATATCCCCTATTAAATGTATAATTAAATTTATTACACTATATAGTTATACATAATTATATATAGTTAATAAAAGTAGTAATAATAATAATAGTAAGTAACTATTAATGTGATGTAATATATGTCCAACCAAAGAACATACTTTGCAGAAGACAGATCTGAATAATTATATAAATAATAATTATGTATGGGTAGGTAGAGGTTATATAATAAAAATCACAATATTACCTAAATGAATTAATTAATTACTCTTTTAGAAATTAAACTAACAAAAAATTATTTTATACACCTGAAAACATTAAATTTCATATAGAAACATCAGTTCAGCAATTTTAAGGGCAATAATAATTAAAAAGTGGGAAGGAAAGGGTTCTATGATTACTGGGTCTTAAATTATACTATAATGCAATTCTAATATAATGCAGTTATGAATCTAGAGATATGGTTAAAATATAGATACTTATTGATGGAACAAACTAAATACATAACATACAGAAATAAGTGAATATGGTGGTATAGTACTTAATAAACTCAGAGATCCTAGTCACTGAAGGCAAGAACTCACATTCTGACAAAAATTGAAGGGAAAATCGAAAATAAGTTTGGCAGTTATTGTAGCTATATGAACATCTCATTTCATATGCCAAGGAAAACTCCAAATAGATAGATTTAAATATTTGCATAAAATCAGATTAGAGGAACAAGATATGACCTTTTAGATCAGTTCATAGAAGAGCTGATCCAGCAATTGATAGAGAGCATCACAAAAATTAAAGTGACAATTTTCATTGTGTAAAATGCAAAACTTTTGCACAAAAAGATCAAATGATGTTAGTTAAAAGTAGAAGAGAAATGAGTAACTGGGAGAAAATATCTTTGTCATGTTTCTAGGATAAACATCTCTTATGCAGAATGTATGACAAAATAAATCAAATTTATAAGATTATGAACCTTTCTCCAGTAAATTGTCAAAGCATATGAACAGGTCCTTTTCAGAGGAAGAAGTCAAAAGGTATCAAGAATCACATGAAAAAATATTTCAAGCCACTGATAATTAGAGGACTAAAGTCAAAGCAACCTGGAAATTCTACTCATATCTCTCCAATTGGAAAAGATAACAAAAGATGGAAATCACAAGTGTTAAAAGGACTATGGGAAAACAGTCACACTCATGCATTGTTGTTGAAACTATGGATGGAAAAGAATTTGTAACTATGCTCCCAAGTTTTGTTTTGTTTTGTTTTTTTTAACTGTGCATAACTGTTGACCCAACTATGTGCATGTTAGACCTACACCACAAAGAGATCAGTGAATGAGGAAAAGGACTCACAATTCAGAAAATATAGCATTTCTTTTCATAGTAACAAAAAACTAGAAACTTCCAGGGAAAGAGCTAAACAAATCATGGTACGCGAATTAATGAATTATCATGGTGCCATAAGAAATAACGAAATAAAAACATATGAAGAAACTGGGTAGATTTTTATGAACTGAAGATGATAAGCACAAGTAAGAATTACTAAAATGGCAATAATATTATAAAGATAAACATTTTTGAAAAACTGTGATCTGTGATAAATGAGATGAAAAAGACAAAGTATAAAAGACAAGATGAATCATGCCACCCACCTCCTCCCAGAGGTGATGATGGACTACAAATTCAGACTGAGGCATATTTTTTAGGACATAGCCCCTGCGGGGATTTATATACCTTCCTATATGTGCTTGTTATGAGGTCTTACTTTTTGTTTCCAAGTATTCAGATAAAAGTAGGCAAGACAGAGACATAAGAAATCTTTCTACAATTAATATGAGATGGATATTATACTGAATTTAAGAGATTTGTGATTATTTTCCATTGTAATATAATGTAAAAAAACATTTTCATATGCGAAAAGATATTCTCAAAATAAGAATTGCCACCCTCCTGCACTCTAAAGAAAGATACAAGATAAAAGTCTGAATTGAAACATGAAAATCTAATTTTCATCTCTTCACTTTAAATAGGTTTCTTGATGCAATACTGAAAGACAAAGGAGACTCAGAGGCAGATGGATGAGGTGATGGCATGATAAATCTATTGTTTGAGTTCCTAGTTAATTGCCCATCACATTTAACCATACATGTTTCCCACCTCACCCCACAACCCCCTTTACTGAAAAAGGAATGGCATTGTCACAAAAGTCTTCTCATATGCTTTATTTGAGGAGTCCTACAGTTTCAGCATTATAGTTGAAAGACAGATTAGGTCAGCATCTGGGAAACACATGTCCTTATAAAACAATCTTTTCCATACATCCTGAAGGGAAATGCCACCCTTAATAACATCATATTAATTTACTCATTTAGCAAATTCTGTGGTTATATCTCTAGTAATCAATAAATATCCTTCTCTTTTCCCCAATACTGGTTTTAAATACTTTTAATGTCTTCAGCATTCATCATCATTCATTATCTATCTTAATGTACCTGAAAATGTATGTATATGATAAAATGACAAACCATATAGCAACACTTACTGTGTTTTAGGTACTGTGATTAATATTGGGGATTTAGAGAAATATAAAAGAAAACCCTCACTCTCAAAGAATTTCACATGTCTAAAGTGAGAAAAAAAAAGCATGCAAACCACTATTCATACATAAGAAAAATAAAGGCTAGTTTGGAGATAATCAACGGAGGGAAGTATAAGAATGGGGCAGGGCTTCAGGAAAAGTTTCTTATAGAATGCAGGATTTTGGCTGACATGTGAAGAAAGCCAGCGAAGCCAGAAAAGCCAGAAATAAGGAATAAAGTACTTTTCACATCTAAATCACTGTGTCGTTACTAGCTGTTATTCGCTAACGTGCCAGATTTTTTCCCATTTATTCCTCCATTACCTCTCCTTGTTTTCATCTTTTGTCTATATCTTTAGAACAAACAAACAAACAAACAAACAAAAACACCTAAGTGCAACCCTCATTGGAATTGCTCCTCTTTTGGACTTCAAAATTTTCTTCTTAAGAGTCCTTCTCTCTCTTAATGTGCCTGAAATATTTGACTCCTCTTAATGTGCATGAAACTATGTGTTTATGATAGGCTTGGTTCCTCTATTAAATTTCTGTACATGGCATCCCATTAATTTTTCTCTAAATGCTTTGAAATTTGCCCCTAATGACCTGATTCATGTAAAACTATCCTTATTCTACTCATGCTTTAATGTGATTTCTAAGATATGCTTATTGCTTACTCCCAAGGTAGATGTTGGTCAACATCAGGTTCAGAATAGAATTTTTCTCCTAAAATTATCAATCTTTTAAAGAACACAAAAATCTTTATTTTTAGTAAAAAACATTTTCTTTTTTCCAATTATATGTAAAGATAGTTTTCAACATTTATCTTATAAGATTTTGAGTTCCAATTTTTTCTCCCCCCTAAGACAGCAAGCAAAGTTCTATAGGATGTACATGTATAATTATGTTAAATGTATTTGCACATTAGTCATGTTGTGAAAAAAGAAACAGAACAAAAGAGAAAAGCCATAACATACACACGCACACACACACACACACACACACAGTGAAAAAAGTACAATTCAATCTGCATTCAAACTCCATAGTTCTATCCTGTACGTAAATAGCATTTTTCTCTCTTAGAATTGTCCTGGATCATTGTATTACTGAGAAGAGCTAAATAAATTATAGTTGATCATCACGCAGTGTTGTGTAAGCTGTATTCAATGTTCTCCTGGTTCTGCTCACTTTACTCAGCATCAGTTCATGGAAATCTTTCCAGGTTTTTCTGAAATCTGCTTGTTCACCATTTCTTATAGAACATTAGTAATCCATTACATTCATATACCATGACTTGTTTAACCATTCCCCAATTGATGAGAACTCCTTCCATTTCCAGATCTTTGCAAAAAAAATAAGCTTCCAAAAATATTTTTTACATATAAGTCCTTTTCTCTTTCTTATGATCTCTTTGGGATACAGAACTAGTAGTGATATTGCTGGATCAAATGGTATGCACAGTTTGATTGCCCTTTGGGCATAGTTCTCTACTGATCTCCAGAATGGTTGGATCAGAAGAACATAAAAATCCTTAAAGCAAGCTAAGAATTAATTAACTATTTTACTTTTGGCAGAGAGAGAGAGAGAGAGAGAGAGAGAGAGAGAGAGAGAGAGAGAGGGGCAGCAGATTTATAGTTATTTGAACTTCCCTATCAAGATGATTTTTTGCTTCTATGTAAGTCCCCAAATCTGTTGCCCATTTTCTTAATCATTGCTAAGAGCCACCAGTTTATTTTCAAAATAAACATGTCTATTTAAAATATCTTCTTTTAGTGGGCAAAGCAATAAGAAGATTGTCTGTTCTTTTACTACGTATAATTTCTTGTCAAGGACTTAGCGATCCTCTGTCTCTTTCTTTTGCCAATGTCATTGCTCTTAGGAATCACTAAGAATGGCCATTGGGCATGAGGTTTGACAAGTATGGGAATTTTTCTGTCAGATTCCAGATGAATGCCCCAGAAATATCATGGGATAATTTCTGCATATTTTGAAGTCTTTAAGAGCTATCTCCTCTTAATTCCTATTTTTCAATGTTATGCTGGAAATTATAGTATTTTGTTACTCTAAATGAATTTTTTTTCTAACTGTACCATGTATCCCTGTTTGTACTTTGATTGCTTTGGCAAAAAATCTAAGAATTACATACACACGTGCACACACATGTGTGTATATGTATATGTGTATGTATGTATGTGTGTATGCATATGTATATGCATATAAATATATATTTATTATCAAGTAGAGAAATGCCCCTACCCACCACCAGTATGGTGGAGTACACAGCAGGAAGTCACCAGTCATTAGTACTTATCTCTTTTTCCTTTTAACTTCACTGAATGATCTCTTCCCTTATAGTACTTGGTGAGCTGATTATTTCAGGTCCTGCTGGCAGCTGGTTTCTCCTTAGAGGGTTCAAACTTACTATGAGAAAATAGCCTTATTTCTATTTTCTCTTCCCCTAATGCTCAGGGTCCTTTTTCTTTCCTTAATCACCTGTGTCATCCAATTCCACTCCTTTCACATTTCAAATGTTTTTTTTTTACCTTTCCAGATCCTTTTAGTTATCTTGAAAACACTATAACATTTTGCTCACTTCATTCCCCCTAATATCATTCAGAGTGAAAAGATATACTTCAAACAAATTCATATATATATATATATATATATATATATATATATATGTGTGTGTGTGTGTGTGTGTGTGTGTATGTATATATGTATGTGTGTATATGTATATATATACCCATATGTACATATATGCATGCATGTGTGCATGTGAGCGAATATATATATTGTGTATGTGTATGTGTGTGTATGAAATCTCTTGTTTATGTATTCTCCAAATTTCTCAAGATGTTTCTCCTCACTTTTCCTAACTTTTAGAATCCAACCTTATGATGGCGGGGGGGGGTAAGTCAACAAAACTGACCAACATATACTTCAGCATGACATTAAAAACAAAATTCCACACACAATCTCCCACCTCTTCAAAGAAGGGAAGGAGGCATATTTTTATACCTTTCCTTTGTGGATATGGTTGTTTGATATAATTTCATGACATTTACTTTCTTTTGTTTGGTTTTGGTTCTCATATACATCTTGGGCATGTACATAATTGTTTTCCTCATTCTGCTTATTCAGTGCTGCATCATTTCATATTTTCCCATAACTCCTTGTTTTTCATATTCATAATTTAAAGTATCCTGTTAATTCATGTTTCTCAATTTGATTATTTCCTAATCAAAGAGGATCTACTTTGTTCCCAGTTCTTTGATATCACAAAAATGTATTTCTATAAGTATGGCATTTGTAGGATATTTCTTTTAATAATTGACACCCTTGAGGCACATAGCAACAAGTAGAATCTGGGTTCGAAGCATACATTTTAACTAAAATTATCTGTATAATTCTCAATTGTTTGAAAAAATGATAAGATTAATTCACAGCTCCACCAATATTTTATTAGTTTGCCTAATGTCTGTAACTCTAACACTATTCCCACCCCTGAAGTCTCTGTCAACTACTTTTCATAATAAGTAAATATTCTCATATTTCTTGTTATTATTTATTTGATGTAGTCCTTGAAACAGTTGTCAATCTTCTTTTGAGAACTCTTTGCTTTTATCTTTTAACCACTTAGTCATTGGTGGATGGATACTACTCATATATGCATGTTTTATTTCCTTCTCTACCAAGATTATCACATGCTCATGAGAGGCATTTGTTGAAATTTTCTGCTAATACACTCTTATTTTTCTCATTCTGGCTATGTTAAGTTTATTTTGGGGAAAAATTAATATCACACAGTCAAAATTTGTGATTTTTTTTTAATGTAGCGCTATCAAAATCATTTATTCATTTGCTTGTTTAATTATTTATTTTGGTAATCACTTCTATCCCTTCTTTGGTGAAAAATTTTCCACTTTCTCCATAGATGTGAAAAATACCTTATTTGATTCCAATAAAGTTTTTGTGGTATGACCTTTAATACATTTTTGGATATTTGGACATATCCATTTAGAGCTTGGTACGATATCTAAAATAGGACATTAATTCAAACAGAGTTTCTTCCAAAATGTTTCCCAAGTTTTTCAAGGAGTTCTTTGTATGAAGTAAGTTTTTTTTTTCCTCAGTAATTGTCATACTTAAGTTTATGAAATGCTGTATAAATGAGTTCATTTATTTTCTGAATTTTCACTATATATATTCACTATATAGTGAATATTCACTATTAGTCTGTTATCTAATCAATGGTTTATTTTTCTATTTTTCAGCCAATATGAAAAAATTTATTATTTTTTTAAATTTTTATCATAATTTTAAATATAGTAATATTCTCACCTCTTTGCTCCTTTTTATCATTTCTCTTAAAATTATAGATATTCAATTCCAAATATTTTTTTTAATATTTTGAACTCTATAAAGAATATACAATAGCTTGGTAGAAAAAAAATCTCTGAATTAATTTGCATAGTATTGTAAATGTTCTTGCAATCAAATAGTTGAGCTATGAGCACATTATTTACTTCATTACCCCTTTACATTATTCAATCCATTCTTTATATTTCAGAATTTTGTTATTTCATTTCATAGATTGATGAGCAGTTACATGGTTCAGTGGTTAGAATGCCAGGCCTAGGGTCAAGAAGATTCATTTTCCTGAACACAAATCTGATCTCAGACACTTAGCAGCTTGGTGATACTGGGCAAGTCATTTAACCATGTTTTCCTGTTTCCTCAACTGTAAAATCAGTTGGAGACAGGAATAGCAAACTACTCTGACATCTTTGCCAAGAAAATTGCAAATGGAGTCATAGGGAGTTGGACACAACTAAAAGATAAACTGAACAAATATTGATTCCCATTTATTTTATGCATTTCAGTTATTTTCAATAGGACCTCCTTTTCTATCATTGCATCCTAAATTTCCTAATTGCTATGTTGAAATGTTGTTGATGTCCATGAATTTATTTTTTATGCTGTTACTTTAGTTAAACTATTAATGTATAAATTAGCTTATTTACTTATTCTCTAGAATTTCTTTTTCATTTTAAAGTTATTAATTTAGTTTTAGTTTTCAACATTCACTTACACAAGATTGTGAGTTCCCAATTTTATTCCCATCTCTCCGCTCTGCCCACCCCAAAATAATATGCATTCTATTACCACTTCTATCAGTGTTCCTTCCCTACCTTCTATCACAACCCTCCCTTCTCTTCTCTGTATCCTCTGTTTTCTTGGAAGGCAAGATAGATTTCTATACTCCATTGCCTGTATATCTTATTTCCCAGTTGAATGTAAATTTTTGTTTTCATTCATTTTAAATTCTTTGACTTCCAACTTCTCTCCCTTCCTCACTCCTGACTGCTCCCCAATGAAAAGGCAAACAATTCAATATAGGTTATACATGTGTAGTTAGGCAAAATACTTCCATAACAGTCATATTGTGAAAGGCTAACTATACTGCCTTCCATCCTATCCTGCCCTCAATTCGTTCTATTCTCTTTTGATCCTGTCCCTCTTCAAAAGAGTATACTTCTAATTACTCCCTCCCCAATTTTCACTCCCTTCTATTATCCCCCATGGTCCCATTTATCCCCTTCCCCCCTACTTTCCCATAGATTTCAATACAAAATTGAGTGTGCCTGTTATTCCCTCCATAAATCAATTGTAATGAAAGTAATGTTCTCTCTTTCCCTCTCACCTCCCCCTTCTTCCCTGCACTTAAAAAAAACTTTTGCTAGCTTCTTTTATGTGTGATAATTTGCCCCATTCTATTTCTCCCATTCTCCTCCCAATATATTCCTCTCACCCCTTAAATTTTTTTAGCTTTCATTCCTTCCTATTCATTTCAGCCTCTATCTATATGTATATAATCCCTCCAACTACCCAAATACTGAGAAAAGTCTCAAACACTATAAATATTATCTTTCTATGTAGGAATGTAAACAGCTCAACTTTACTAAGTCCCTATGATTTCTCTTTCCTGTTTACCTTTTCATTCTTCTCTTGATTCTTGTATTTGAAAGTCAAATTTTCTATTTTTCTATTCACCTCTGGTGTTTTCATCAAGAATGTTTGAAAGTCCTCTATTTCATTGAATAACGATTTTTCCCCCTGAAATGTTATACCCAGTTTTGGTGGGTAGGTGATTCTTGGTTCTAAATCTAGTTCTTATGACTTGTGGGATATCATATTCCAAGCCCTGTGATCCCTTAATGTAGAAGCTGCTAGATCTTGTGTTTTCCTGATTATATTTCCACAATACTCAAATTGTTTCTTTCTAGCTGCTTGCAATATTTTCTCCTTGACCTGGGAACTCTGGAATTGTGTTAGAATATTCCTAGGAGTTTTCCTTTTGGAAGCTCTTTCAGGAGATGATCTGTAGATTCTTTCAATATCATTTTACCCTCTGGTTCTAGAATATCAGGGTAGTTTTCCTTGATAATTTCTTGAAAGATGATGTCTAGGCTCTTTTTTTGATCATGGCTTTCAGCTAGTCCAATAATTTTAAATTGTCCACATCAGTTGTTTTTCCAATGAGATATTTCACATTGTCTGTTATTTTTTCATTCCTTTGGTTTTGTTTTATAATTTCTTAATTTTTCATAAAGTCATTAGCTTCCATCTGCTCCATTCTAATCTTTAAGGAATTATTTTCTTCAGTGAGCCTTTGAATCTCCTTTTCCATCTGACCAATTCTGCTTTTTAAAGTCATTCTTCTCCTCATTGACTTTTTAGATCTCTTTTGACAATTGGGTTAGTCTATTTTTTAGTGTCATTTTCTTCAGCATTTTTTTGTGTCTCCTTTAGCAAGCAGCTGACTCATTTTTCATGATTTTCTTGTGTCACTCTCATTTCTCTTCTCAACTTTTCCTCTACTTCTCTTATTGATTTTCAAAATCCTTTTCTAGCTCTTCCATGGCCTAAGACCAATTCATATTTTCCTTGGAGATACTGGATGGAGGAACTTTGACATTGTCGACTTATATTTTCATACTTTTGTCTTCCTTGTCACCAAAGTAAGATTCTATAGTCTGACTCTTTTTCCGTTTTTTTGCTCATTTCCCCAACTATTTACTTGACTTTTGAATTCTTTGTCAAGGTAGTTCTCTGCTTCCAGGGTGAGGTGGGGAGGATATACTATCAGTTTCTCCATCACCCCACAATGTTTATGTGTAAAGCTGCAGAAATAATTGCTGAAGCCTCTGTCTCCACTGTTTCTATGCCTTCATCCACCCCTTCCTAATCCCTGGGTTTGGGGCAGGACTACTCTACTCTCTCGCACAGGTCCCAAGGTTATTTTCTGCTGACCTTGCAGTTGGCCTTTGGTCTTTTGGGGTCATAAACTCTGAAAACTACCACAGGTGCCAGAGATTCAGTCCCCCCAACTTCTCAGGTCCTGTCTGTGCCAGCGTGGCACACACTGGACTGAGCTATGCTACCAGCATGATGTGATAGACGCTTCCCTTTGATCTCCTAGGATCTCTTGGACTGGAGATTTGCTTCACTCTGTCATTTGGTGAGTTCTGCAGCTCCACAATTTGATTGGAGTCATTTTTACAGGTATTTTGCTGGATTTGGGGGTAGAGTTCTAGCAAGTGCATGGTATTACACCATCCTTATTCCCTAGAATTTCTAAGCATCTAAATCCTGATGAGTGGAAGTAATGAATCCCCTGATTGGCTGCATTATTTGTATTTTCACAGTATATTTTCATTGAGCTAGAAATAATGGTCATAGTTCACAAAATTATAACTTTTAATAGTGCATATTTAGATATATGCAATGCTTTAGGGGATTCTTTTGAACTAATCACAACTTAACTTAAGTCATCATGTTATCTGCAGATAGACACCTTTTGTCTTCTCCTTGTCTATATTATTTTATTTCTTTATAATTTTTATAATCATTAACATGTTTATAATTTAGTCAAATAACTATGGTGGGGGGGAGGAGAAGAAGAGGGCATACTTACCTTAACCCTGGTCTTAATCTTTAATGTAAAAACTTCCAATATAGTTATACTCTTTATTATTCAAGTTTTTGTTTTATATAGGTATTGCTATAATATCAAACATTCCTTTTATGTCCATAATTTTAAGGCTTATAGAATGAATGTCACACTTTGCTACAGGTGTTTTCTGTACCTATTGATAGCATCACTTGTCTTTGAGAAAAAGATGATTTTGTTTTGTACATGTTGAATTTCAATTGCATACATAGTATTATTATGTTCAATAGGTATTTGATGGCACAGAAATACAAGTCATTAAGAGATTAAGCCTGGATATATAGATATAGCATATACAGACATGATAATTTAAACTGTTAACGATGAAATTTTCACCCAGAGAATGAGATCTTCAGTGATTCTGAGAGTTTCTTAATATTCTGTCTTCTCTTTTAATTGGTTTTGATAGTTCCTATGGCAAACTACTATGTCACAATGTCTTGGGCATGTCTTCTACTTGAGCGCTCATCCTTTCCTTTGTTTGTTAAGTCAACAAACATTTTAATAGTCTTCTATATATTAGTTTCAGTGTAAGGAGAAACAAAGAGAAATAAGATAAATGCCCTGCAATGAGTGAGAGGATATTTGTAAAGTGCCTAATACAGTGCCTGATGTAGAACAAGAACTTAATAAATCCTTATTTCCTTCTCTTTCCCCTTTTCTTGTCCTCAAAGAGAAAAAATTTTAAGATTTTATCTGTTTTTAACTCTTTTTCCAGTATTCTACTTCTATTAAGATGAGGAAGTTCTAGTTTTACACTATAAATAATAACATATCTGTATTTGGCAGACTAAGCAAATTTGATTAATTCAAGCAAAGTATGGAAAATGTTCAGAGACTGGTGATAGCATGTGCTGTCTGTAAGGATTGGAGTTATATTCATATAAGAATTTATAAGTTGCCTTATATCAGGAAGTGGTATTATCTCCTGCTGTAAGAAGAAAAATAATCTAGTAGAGTATGGGAAAACATCCCCAGTGTATCAGCTACATATACATATCTTAAATATTATTGATGTCCTGCCTAGAATGTTTGCATCATAAGGGAACTTATGTAGCTATCTGCATTAGGGAAACAGTCCAATTATACTTATTTCTCTATAGTTCCTATGGTTCAATAAAGTATTTTGTACATAGTAAATATTAAATATTATTTTAATAACTAAATTAATTGCCCCTTACTTCCACGTTATGCTTGCATACTCTTATAACTCTCCTTTTATTCCCCAAAGTTCACCCTCAATCATTTCTTTTCACACTTGGGGAAGCTCAATTGCTTCCTTGTCTCTGCCACCTCTTCTATTCAAGTAACCCTTTCTTTAGCTTGAACAAATTTACCTCTGGTAAAGGACAAGATACAAAAGAGAGAGCAATCTAAGAATTCTACGTTTCTAACTCTAAACTCAGAGAAATTGGGTTCCTATTTTTTAACCAAGTTAAGGAGGATTGCAAAATGTTTCAGAGAAGAATAGAAAGTTGGTAATCAGTAAACCTGTCAAGAGGAATTAAGATACAATGGAGGGAGGAATCTCCTCTGAGACCTCTTGAATGCTTTAAATTATTTTAACATTTTAGGAGCAATCATGAGAGTAAGTTGCTTACCTCTATAGATGTGTCTGCTTTCCCCTATTGTAATGGCAAGTCACAAGAAGACACACAGAAAATTAAATTTGTATTTCTATTTCTTTAAATAGGATGAGCATTTTCCAAAAAAAAAGCCAAACACTGATGTTTTGCGAAAAAGTTGTTAAGAAGGTGTGCAGCAATTTTCAATGTTAACAGTTAAAATTATGGGAAGTTGGAAAGCCTTCTAGGCAATGGTGAAGATGAAGTAATGAAAGAATGAAAAATAATTTACACTGAATTAACATTTGTGTTTTTAAACTGCTACCTGACTTTAGAAAAGGGGTGACATAGGAGTGTTCATTTTTCAACCAAAATATGACTCCTTGAATTTCTAAATAGAAGAATTAATCCTATATAGATACACAGGATGCATATGCATATTTGAGGGTGCCTGGGACAATGGTATAAATATTGGATTCTATTATTTTTATAAAATCTACTTTCAAAAGTTTCAGTCTTACAATTTGAACAGTATAAGAAAACAATCCACTTTAGAGAAATATACTAGTTCATACTTAAGAAATTTTCAGGACATATAAATGAAGTGTTTGATACTTGTACTGACTGAAAAAGTATGATATGGTAGGTTGGCTCCACTGGAGGAGGAGGAGGAGGAGAAGGAAGAAGAAGAAGAAGAAGAAGAAGAAGAAGAAGAAGAAGAAGAAGAAGAAGAAGAAGAAGAAGAAGAAGAAGAAGAAGAAGAAGGAGAAGAAGAAGAAGGAGAAGGAGAAGAAGGAGAAGGAGAAGAAGAAGAAGGAGAAGAAGAAGAAGAAGGAGGAGGAGAAGAAGAAGAAGAAGGAGAAGGAGAAGAAGGAGAAGAAGAAGAAGGAGAAGAAGAAGAAGAAGAAGAAGAAGAAGAAGAAGAAGAAGGAGAAGGAGAAGAAGAAGAAGAAGGAGAAGGAGAAGGAGAAGGAGAAGGAGAAGGAGAAGGAGAAGGAGAAGAAGAAGAAGAAGAAGGAGAAGAAGAAGGAGAAGGAGAAGAAGGAGAAGAAGAAGAAGGAGAAGAAGAAGAAGAAGAAGAAGAAGAAGAAGAAGAAGAAGAAGAAGGAGAAGAAGGAGAAGGAGAGTTTTGCTTAATACATACTTAATACATAATTTGCCATGTTTTTCTCATTTAAGCTATAAGAGGTTTGTGATTTTTACATCTGAAACTAATTAAACATTTCATTGTATTGGTCAAGGAATACTTCTCGTATCCTTTGCTTGTCAGTCCTCCACAACTATATTGTGTACTCAGTGTATACATGTACATCTATGGTTATGTGTGTATACACATAGACACAAACACAAGGAAATGTTCAAAATCTGTATTTAATATCTAGTACATCCACAAGTAAAGGAATTCTTGATGTGAATTAGTTTTCCTCTACAAAATATTAGGACTTACAGTGGCAAGGAAAGCTTTGAATAAAAATATCACACAATTAAAATGTATCAGTTAAATGAAAATTAGTATGAAGACTATTAATAACTCATTTGTTGAGGTTGACATGAAATATGTCATGGAAAAACTAAAACCTAATGTGCTGCATGTCAAGTTTTCTTACAGGACTGAAATTGTGTGTGTGTGTGTGTGTGTGTGTGTGTGTGTGTGTGTGTGTGTATTCTATATGGTTATATACATGAATTTAGGGCTAGAAGTCACCTTAGAGGCCATTCAATTAATCTCTTCATTTTACAGATGAGGAAACTGAGCCACTAAGAGGTTAAATGAATTGTCCAAGGTCACATAGTTAATAAGGATTATAGCTATGATTCAAACTCAGACTTTCCTAACCCTGAGTCTAGCACTCTATTTGCTACATACCCTAGCTATTTGGTCATCTAGTGCATTCACTTCTATCCTAGTATGTTTAACTCATTATAGACTTTACCTTTTGTTTCCTTTGGAGAGCAGAAGACTCACTGTGGTATTTCTATTGACATTCAGTGGGTATTTGGATAACTGGTCAAGATTTATTGAACATGCACAGTGTGTAGATTTCTACACAGGTGCTTGGGTGGGGGCTTTTCAAAAGAGAAAGATCCCCTGTCCAATGGAGGAACAAATATCAACACTTGTGATCTACAGGTCAACAATCTGTACACCAGAACATATCTAAGTGGTAGAGACCAAAGAGATCACCTAGTTCAAGTCTTTCCGGTTACAGAAGGTAAACACATTCCAAATATATAAATGATTTGCCCAGTGCCACCCAGTAAGCAGAGAAAAGATTTGATTTTAGGCTTCTTCAACTCCAAACCCTGGACTCTTTTTACTCTACTATGTTGGCATAGAGCCTGAAGTTAGAACAAGATGTATTTCACAGTGGTTAATGTAAAGAGAAAGGGGGAAATATGTATACATACACACATATGTATACACACATATGTGTGTATGTATGTATTTTGTATGCATATGTATGCGTGTATAGCACATCCCTTTGACCTATATTGTCCCCTTGGCTATTCTCATCATCTTGGACCTCTAGCATTCCTGAATTTCAGGGATCACTAGTCAGAAGGTCTGAATGCCTGTAGGAACCCTAATCACTGCTCTGTTAATGAATGTGGCCATGTTAACTCTTCTGTCTGTGTGGGGAAGCACTTCTGCCTCTCCCCAGATCACTCATCATAGCATCATCCTACTCATACTTCCTGAGCAAAGATTAAAAATTCTGGTCAATATTTAAGTACTGGAGGGTGGATTGCTCTCCTCTATTTGACAATTATCTGTAGGTGGATTTTGCTATACATATGTAATTTTATCAAAGATTCCTAAGGTATACAGGGTTATTAGAGGAATAATTGAGAAGAAAATGAAAAAAAACAGTCCTTGTCTAGGCATATGATTACAATGGCATACATGTTAGTTGTTTACAGTAAGCACATGCCCACTAGCCAAAACAGGGAGGAAATCATACAGTGAATCTACAGACTTGGTGTTTGATTTTCCTGGGAAACAGTTTTTGAGGGTGAAAGGATTGTGCTCAAAGCACATCCACTGATCAAGGTCTTTTAGATTCCCGAGCAAGCAAGGAGTAGGAGGAGACAGAAATAACTAACAGGGATAAAAAGTGGCATAAAAATACATTCTGAGCCAATTTACTTATCAATGATTATTTTTGTGTATGTAAAGTGAATTTGTACTGATTAGCAAGAATCTGTAAATAAAAAAGATTGAATGAAACATTTACAAATAGCCAGCTTACAGAGACCCCCACACACAAACACATGTATGTATATGTGTGTATCTATATATATAGATATATACATATGTGTGTGTGTATGTCTGTATGTGTATCTGGGAATTTATGAGGAAATTATCTTGTATGTTTTTTAAAGACATTCTTTAATCTGGTTCTACAGATTGATAAATCCAATGTATACCAATGTATACTAAGATAAACACCTACAGTAGATTTTTCCTGACCCTTCCTAACCCATGTCCTGAATTGTTAGGCTTTTCTTTTGTTTGAAATTGTTTTTGGTTGTTGTTTTGTTTGTGTATTCATATTTTATTTCTCCCCCTCCCCAAAACAATAAGTAGAAGTATACAAACTCCTAAGAAGAGGAACCATTTCATTTCATCTTTGTGTCACTACTGCCACAAGGCAATATATCACAGTGGCTAGCAAGCTGCCTTATTAAATCAGTAGTACCTGGATTCAAGCCCTGTCTTTGACATATATAAGGTACATGAACTAAAGCAAATCATATAAGTACACAGTCAACATTATGTTGCAAAAGTGTGTGTTGCAAAGCATTGGTAGAAGGAATCCTTTATATCAATGAAAGTGGAAAGAAAGAAAGAGGAAAGAAAGAGAAAAAAGAAAAACAATGTCCAGAATGAACAGTTTCAATGTGATTTTTGCATATATTATATAAACTATATATTCATTGCTAGTGAAGGAAGGGTAAGACTCACTTCACATAATTACAAGCTGCCAGGCCTAGAGGCCTGTGTGGGCTACCCGAGTCTTCTTACCTCACCTCCGAGGTCTTCGGTTGGCCAAAACCGGATGCTCATATGAGAGAAAGGACGTTCCAGAGTCGAACAAGGGTTGAGCTTTATTTCAGGGTCTCGGTTACAAGTGCAGGGAGGTCTTCCTTAGGAGGAAGAGGGGGAGATTTCCTAAGGAGGCTAAGATCTTAAGGGATTGGAAGTAGAAGTACAAGCAGGGAGAGAGGGGGAGGGGAGAGAGAAGAGAAGCGGAGCCTACTGTCCTCTTGGCTCCTCACGTGCTAAGAGAGCTTTCAGGCTTCCTCAATCCTACTTAACCTTCAGCCGCATAGTTTGCATCTGAATACCGTGCTGTTAGGTAACTAGGTGTGCCCAGATCCGGGACAATCTCGAGGGCGGGGAGATCTCTCTCCCATTATGTTTCTAAGGGGAAGAGGCGGAATTACTCGAGATAGCTCGGTTCACCTCGATTCCCTGCTGTTTCCTGGGAGGGTCTCGTGAGAGCTCTAAGATTTAGAAGCTCCCACCTTTACCCGCCCGAGACTGTCCACACGGAATTGAGCTTCCAATCCCAACACAAGCAAACCTGGAAGTAACTCAAAATTCAATATTCTTTTGACTCTGTAATGGTTAAAATATAAGCAGTTTCATATTCAAACTTGTAAACTGACAACAAACATAATAGATATTGACACCTAGACCCAAGTTGAGATATTTGTGTAAATCATGACTTAAAAACAAAGACGATTCTTGAGAAAGCTTATTCTCCTTCCCTGTCATGTGTCCATCAAGGTTTAATATATGAATCTCAATTAACACCAAAATAATTCTCTGTGTGCCATGAAGAACAGAATGTTCTGATATTGAAATATATACATTATATATATAGATATAATATCAATAATCATATTGCATTGTGTCAAATAAATCTATAAGCATGTCTTAGGTACCTACTATCTATCTTTTGTAGGTACAGTAATGCTCATGGGATGGAAATTATTTTTTAAAAAGAGTCACTGTCCCGACAGAGCTTACATTTGGGAGGGGGCTTAAAATAACATAGGCAAACATTTTGAATGCCAAAAAAACCATAAAAAATAAAACAAAGTAAATGCAAGGTAAGTTTTTGGATGGGAAGAGAAGCACGAGAAGTTGGAGAATCAAGAGCAACATCCTGTAGGAGGTAACACTGTAGCTAAATTTGAAGATATTTTGGAATTCTAAGAGGTAGTAGAAGAGTACATAGAAAAGAACATATTGGTGGGGTACTGTGTGCAAAAGAACAGAGATTGGGTATGGAACACCTTGTAAAGAAAGAAGGTCAATTTGCTTGTATTGTAGACAAAGAAAACCTAGAAAGATAAACTGAAGTTGGGTTGTAAAAACTTCAAATGGCAAACAGAAGACTGTATTTCTTAGAAAAATAAGAGACTTCTTGGAGCCAAGATGGCAGAATATTGAATAAATTGCCATAAATTTTCCATATTACCCTCCAAACAACCATAAAATAATGCCCTCAAACAAATCCTGGAATAGTAGAACCAGAAAAAAAAATGGGGTGAAACAATCTTTGATCCCAAGAAACTACAAATACTAGCAGGAAAAGTCTGTCTCACTTGGGTAAAAGGGGAGATTACTTTAGGACAGGAAACAATCCAGCAATCCAACAGCAATCCCTATACTCAGAAAAACTGTGGGAGATCCTGAAACCCAGGACAGTGGAGTAAGCAAAAGCCAACAGAGCCCTATCCCTCCACATGCTTCAGCAAAGCCCTAGGGAAACAGGTAGATTCTAACCCTACTGCTCCCTAAGCAAACAGGCACTTTCAGCCGCCAGGCTACAACATGCTTCAGTGTAGCCTTAGGGAAACATCCCACAAGAATCAATAGATGCCAGACACTAGCAGTAGGATAGTGGCTGAGCACCAGGTAACCTTACAGACCTCTCTGACTTTCAACAGAAAAAACTACCACCCCACTCAAACCCATAGAGCAGCACTAGACATGAAATTCCCTGAAGGGCCTCAGGGCAACAGCACCAAGAAAAATTCAGCACCAGCAGGCACTGGCACAAGAAGTCTGAGACAGTGCCCTTTCCATCCTGGGAGAAGAGCTCAAGTTTAAGAGAAAGAAAAAAAGGGGGGTGGTGGTAAGATGAGCAAAAACATGACCATATAATAAAAATGACAATTCTGATTAAATTATTTTACTTATTTAGTGCCATACCAATCAAACTACCAAAAATTATTTGATAGAACTAAAAAAAGTAACAACAAAATTCATCTAGAACAATAAAATTTCAAGAACTTCTGGGAAATAATGAAAAAAATACAAAGGAAGGTGACTTAATGACCAGATCTAAAGCTATATTACAAAGAAATAATCATTAAAACCTGCTGCCTAGGCCACAGGTTGTCTTCTAGGACTTAGGTTGTAGCCTTTTGACTTAGTTCAAGTTTTATAGAAGAAATCCTTTTATTAAAGGGATTTGTTCTCTGAAGTTTGGATTCAGTCAGTGGACTACACTTGAGGACCTATAGTGCTACATGTGGCCTCCAGGCCACAGGTTCACTACCTCTGATCAAAACCATCTAGTACTGGCTAAAAAATAGAGTTGTGGATCAAGGGAGAATTGGAATATATTAATGTATTGTTGGTGGAGCTGTGAACTGAAACCACAATTCTGAAGAGCAATTTGGAACTACGCCAAAGAACAACCTAACTGTCTACCTTTCAATCCAGCAATATCACCACTAGGTCTGTATCCCAAAGAGATCATTAAAAAGGGAGAAGCATACATGTGCAAAATATTAATAGTAATCCTTTTTGTGGTGGCAAAATATTGGAAATTAAGGGCATGTACATCAATTGATGAATGACTGAACAAGTTGTGGTATCGCAATGTAATGGAGTATCATTGTGTAATAAGAAATGATGAACAGGAAGATTTCCAAAAAAACTGGGAAAGACTTATATGAACTGATGCTGATTGAAGTGAGCAGAACCAGGAAAACACTGTATACAGTACCAGCAACACTGGGTGATGATCAACAATGAATGACCCAACTATTCTCAGCAACACAATGATGCAAGACAAATTACAAATGACTTACAAAGGAAAATGCTATACACATCCAGATAAAGAGCTGATGGACTCTGAAGGCAGATCAAAATATGCTTTTTCACATCCCTTATTCTTTTTTCTTCTTTTTCTTTTGATCTGTTTCTTCTTTTACGACTGTGACTTAAAGATTGTGACTTATCTTTTACATGATAGCACATGTTTAACCTACCATTTTAGGAAAAGGGGAGGCAAGGAAGAGAGAGAAAATTCTTTTTTTTTTTTTAATGTTTAACAATCACTGCCATACAATTGTGATTTTATCCCCCCCACCTACCTCCCACTCCCCCCTTCCCTCCCCACGACTGCATACAATTCTGTATAGATTCTACATATACTTTCCTATTGAGTATATTTTCACTATAGTCATGCTATGTAGTCAGACTAAGATAAATGAAAGAAATCGTATAACAAATCAGAACATGATACACAAACACATACACATACACAAACATGATCTGTTACATTATGTGAGTGACTTCCATATTTCTGAGAGAGAAAATTCTTAAAGTCTTATAAAAATGAATGCTAATGAATGCTAAAAATTATCTTGACGTAATTGGGAAAAAATAAAATACTATTAAAAAGAAAGAAAAGTAGAGAGCTAGTAGATTTTTTTGAGAAAGGGAATGAAACATACTTTTTTAAAATCACTATAGTAGCAACATGGAGGATAGATAGCAGAGAGAGGACATTTGATGTGACAAAAGCAGGTAGGATGCAATTGCAATAGTTCAAGTGAGTTTTGTTAAGGACCTGAACTAAGGTACTAGCTCTGTGAGTAGAGGAAAAAAATGAAGTTTAAGAAAGGTTGCAGAGGTAGAATCTATAAGAACTGGCAAATGATTTCATACCAGGAAGAGTAAGAAACAGTAAAGAATTGAGTATGATGCCAAGGTCAGAAACCAATATGACTATGAGGAAGTTAGGAAAGTTGATAGGTTTTTGGGAAAAAATGAGTAAAATTTGAGACCTGTTCTGCTGAACACCTGCTAGATATCTAGTTATAAATATTCAATAGATGGTAAGTTGCATAAGACTAAAAATGCAAGAGATTCAGATTAGAAGCATAGATTTGGGATTGTTCTGCATAGGAATATTGAATCCATAGGAACTGATGAGCCCAATAAAAGAAACTTTGTAGAAAGATAAATGTTAGTGTGAAGATTCTTGAAATACACTTTAGGGATCAGGTATAGATGATAATTTAATGAATGAGTAATAAAGAATGGTCAATTGTTTAGAAGAAGGATCAAGAGAAAGCAACAGGATGAAAATCCAGAGAAGAGAATATGCAGAATGAATGGCTGGCCAAAAGTACACAATGGTACAGAAGTCAATGAGAAGAATTAAGAAAAAGTAGTTAGATTTGGCAATTAAAGGATGATTGGTACTCTGGAAAAAACATTTTCATTTGAATGACACAGTCAGATGTTAGGATTCAATAGATTCCAAAGTGAATAAACAAGCCATGAGAAGAGATAGGATATCCTAGGAGTTTGGCTGTGAAAGGAGAAGAGATATAAAATAATACCTTCAGAGGATGGAGAGTCAAATGAAACATGTTCACTAACGTTCTAATTCTAATCCTACCTTTGCTGAAGTATACAGAAACAATAATAATCGCAATACTATTTATCTAGGATATATTATGTTTCAGGCACTGTGCTAAGTGCTTTACAATTTTTTTTTATCTTTTGACCTTTACAACAAACAATCATGCAATGTAAGTAATATTATGATCTTCCTTTTATGGTTGAGGAAACTGAGAAAAAAGGAAGCTAAATGATTTGCCAAGGTCACATCGTTAGTTTCTGAGGTAAAATCTGAAGTTAGGTCTTCCTGACTCTGGTCTCAGCACTTTATTCACTGTTCCACTTCCTGTAATAATATAGAAAGCAATGATTTTTGACTATGCCAAATATTTCTTCTTTGTCTATCTCTACTTTATTTGTTTGGAAGACCAAAAAGGCATTTGAAATGTACTAAAAAGGGGACAAGATATCTTGTAAAAGCAGAAATGACAGTAGTTGAAAACTGATTAGATGAAGTGAAGTGAGAGGGTAAGGAACCAAGGATGACACCTAGGTTGGGAGACATGGTGACTAGGAAAAGAATGGTATTCTTAATAGCAACAGGAAAATTAGGAAGAAGGGAGTATTTTAGCATGAAAATAATGAGTTTAATTTTAAATATGTTGGGATGAAGATGTCTCAAATATCCAGTTGAAGATATTGAATAGGCACTTGGAGATCTGGAGCTGGAGGTCAGGCAAGAGCTCAGGACTCAATAAATCAATTTGTGAATCATCTGCATATAGACGATTGAATTCACAGCAGTTGATGAGATCACCAAATAGTTTAGAGGGAGAAGATCCAGGACAGAATCATGGGCAACATCAACACTTAATAGCATATTCTAGATGAAGATCCATCAAAAGTAACCAAGAAAGGGCAGTCAGATAAGTAGGAGGAGAATGAGGAGAGAACAGTACCAGCTAGAAAGCAAAGACCTAGAGAAATTATCACAATGAAGAGTCTGTGATCAACAGTATTAAACTTCTATAGAGAAGTCAAGAGGAATGTGGATTGAAAAAAAGCCATTAGATTTGACAATTAAGAAATCATTGGCAATTTTGGACATTATGGAATCTAGAAATTTATAATGCAGAAAACTAATCAAGTCTCTTCAAAGTCATACATAATACAGGCAGATGAAAACAGTACACAGGGAGATGCACTTTGACAGTTAGACTCCCTCACCTCACTTGGCTCTTACACCTTTACTTTATTTCCTGCAGAGTTGACAAGATTGAATGATTGTATTTAGTAATTTAGAAACAAGCTAAAAAATTACCTGAACAATTCTGCCTTTATAAGTTGACTATAGATAGATATAGAGAAAAAATGATACTACCTTGCTAAGGATTATTAGTAACAATTGCTGTCTTCCTGATATATGGATCAATTGGCTTCTGCTCTTGATTAACTATGTTAACTATGAAAATTAATGTCATTCATTAATCATTTCAGTGATTTCTAAAAGAATTTGTCTCATTATGACACTTGACTATGGTCATAACAACAACATCTTTAAAATCCAGTTCACCATAAATGGCATGGGGGCAATAGCCAATTAATGAAATTGCAGAGAGAGTGATATATACCAAGGAATTTGTGATCCCAAAGGTAACTGTGAAAAACTGACAGTAACCCTGAAATGCAGGACACTGGAAACATCAGTGATTAGCTTAGCACGACTCCAATAAGACTAAACTGTTTCTATGAATCTAAGAAATAGAGTGGCATATGGATTTAGGATATTCTGACTCATAACTATTGTCATGATTAGTTTGACATGGAAGACAGTAGACACAGTGACACTCATTCATGCTCTGACATGTCAAGAAGTATTGGAAGAGATGAAAAATACCAGTACTGTACTGCTAGAAAGGTTATACTCTAGATGGTATAAACCACTAAAAGGGGCAAACCATAATTATAACCAAAATGGCCCGAAGATATTCTCTTTTATCATGAACCAGTGCTACATTATAACAATCTTGCCAGTCATAATCAAACATTTCACACCACTTCTTTTCACTGATACCCATAGCTCTGGGATACACAACAATCTATGGAAATTATCTAAGTATATTCAATTTTAAACACAGATTAGAGGAAAGAAGAACAGAGATAAAAGTTTAAGTGAGTTTACAGAGAAAAAAAATATGAAAATCCAGGTGCACACACACATACGAACACAGACCCACACATGCAGACACACACGCACACGCACACACACACACATACACACACATATATATGCATACTCTTAACAGAAACTCTATAAATGCTGTCTAATAATGAAATGGACAGCTAAAAATGTTAATATATTTCATGATTTGAAGAGGAATGAGGCACAATTAGAAAGAAACTTCCCAAATTCTTTGGAGTGTAGTAGAATGAATCCCACTAATACTCAAATAGCTCTTATCTTTTAAATGTGATAAATTAATATTCTCCCACAATATTTGACATTTTTGGGTGTGTAAAATTGCAAGTAACATATGTACACATTTATTTAAAGAGATAGACAATTTATAGATAGATATGTGTGTTAGAGAGAGAGAGAGAGAAAGAGAGAGAGAGAGAGAGAGACTCATCAAGCTCAGTTAGGGATCATAAGATGAAGGCAATCATATCTAGGAATATTCTTTAGGAAAGACATTAGCTATGATCAAAGCAGAAGTGTCTTGATAGAACTCTTGAAGATCTACTGAAAGACTTTGAAAGATGTCATTAATAATTACCCAGTGAACACTATACTAAAATATTGAACATCATAGTTACATTGTCAAATTAATCAAAACAAAAACTGAAGAATGAACCTGTGGATTAAAATTATATTTACCAATACTCAGATTTTATACATTTTTTAAGATGGCCAAAATGCAAATTTATTTTATGGAACTATACTCATTTGGTACAGAACAGCATTTATTGGAGGGGGAAGACAAAGACATGGTAGGCAAAATGAAAAGAAAGGAAAGAATTATGAAATAGTAGATAGGAGAAAGAAGTTCAGAAGAGAACAGAGAGAGATAAGTAGGGCTATGTTGGTATTATCTTGTTAAATTATGCACACATATGCACATCCACTAACAAAATCAAACGTCTTAACCATTTGAACTGATATACTCTGAGAGCCAAATTTCAATGACTCTTTTCTTTACTTTGCCTCACTGCCTGCTGAGGTGAATGATACCATCTTCCAGATCTTGTTGTTATTTCTGTTAACCTCAGGTGGCATAATTTCAATTTAAAAAAATGTTAACCAAACAGCTACTATATATTTGGCACTCTTCTAGATGCTGGGGATAAAAAGACAAAAATAAAGCAATGGTTGCCATTAAAAATTTACATTCTGGCCTTCAGCAGCTGGGCTGACAAGAAAACAGCTCCATGTTTTCTTTTCTGCAAGCTACATGACAACTTCAAAAGAAAGCAGGGAGAATATAGGAACAAGTGAAAAGTGGGATTCAGAAGGCATGTCCACTCCTTGTATTTTGCCTACCTCCAACAACAGTAGGAAAGCAAAAGGTGATGCCATAGAGCCCCTGGCACTGGGCCCATGCAGGTCATGTTGGTTCACAAAAAGCAGCTTTTCTTTTTGAGCTGGATGAGAGACTTTGGTCCAAGTACTCTTGTAAGACACTTTCAGGGACTTTAATATGGTCGCAGTGTCAGGGACCCAAATCATCAGCAAGGACGAGTCCTTCTTTCTGGACCTCCTGCTTCATGATCTGTATAACCAGAAGGAAGGTGGTCATCCACAATTGCTGGATGATGAAGAAGAATCTTCTAACAGCATGTTTATGATAAAAGTGTTCTGACCTTTAAACCATAGGAATTCAGATTTGGAGTGAAATTTTCATGATGGAGAAACATGATGTGAAAAAGATTGAAATTATTTTGATGAATACTCAAGGTGCATTTGACAACCATTCAACAATGAAGAATTGCGCTACCATATTTGCCCTCAGTACCATGGCTAGCTCTATACAGATTTATAATTTGTCCCAGAATATTCAAGAGGATGACCTACAACAGTTGTAGCTGTTCACAGAATATGGTCATTTGGCAATGGATGGAAATTTCCAAATGCTCTTCCAAACTCTGATGGTTTTGATTCAAGATTGGAGTTTTCTTTATAACTATGGAATTTAGGGAAGAATGGCATTTCTGTCATAGCTCTGAAAGATGAAGGCACAGTAGCATGAGGAAACTCAGAACTTCTAGAATGATAGTCACTTGTATTTTATCAGTGCCAACTACTTTCTCCTCCTCCATCTAAGCCTATAAGTGACCACTGGCCCGATCTTTGATGGAAAATTGAGAGATATCACTCTTAATTACAAGTCCTGATATTGTTTGTGTTAGAAACAAGCAAGTTAATAGAAAAGGAGATCAACAGCTCCAAAGTCACCTGTCAGGGTCTGCTGGAGTATTTTAGATCTACATTAAGATTTACCAAGGAGATCTTTCTCACCTCAAATCAATGCTTCAGGCCTCTGCTGAAGCCAACAGCTTAGCTGCTGAGGCATCCACCAAGCACATATATTATAGCAACATGGACAAGGTCTTCAGAGAAGGGAAGACCTTCATGGCATATGAAACCCTGCAGAAGACACATGATGAATTCAGAAAGCAGGCTATGGGTCAGTTTAAGAAGGCAAAGAAGATTGGAGGTGGGGGGTGTGGAGAAGGACTTCAGCCTGCACTACCAGGATGGGCTGGACAGGGAGAGTCAGGAATTATACAGCCACTTCATCAGATACAACCACAGTAAGAATGGGGTCAGCACCTTCCCAAATAGACCATGCTCTCCAGCTTAATAGTGTTTCATCTGAATTCAGGCTCCACAGGCCTGTTCCGCTTCAACACATTCACCCAGTTCTGCAACAGCATGCTGCTCATCTCCCTGCCCACCTGGGGTTAAATCTGCTACTCTCACCAACACTAAGAGTCAAGTGGCACTATCAGTTCAAGCACAGCCTTTGTCCTCCAGCATGCTCCCTTTTGATGAGTAATTCCACCTATGAGACTGTTGAAGAAGCAGGTTTCAATAAACTATTCATGAATAAAAAGTGCCAGTCAAGGTGGTGATCTGGCCCAAGCATACCTTGCCAAGACTGACTCAATGAGTAAGTAGCACTGCATCCCAGAAGATTCTAAATATGATGCTCTAATACATGGAATAGATATTTTTTTCTGACAACTCTCATACCTCCTGCAAAAAAGGAATTCACATTGTATAGGGAAAGGAAAGATTTAATGGCAAGAAAAAAAATCAATATTTATTAAGCACCTACCTAATGTGTTTGTCACTCTGCTAAGCACTTTACATGTTTCATTTCAAGTATAAATAAATACAGCCTATATACAAAATAATTTCAATAACATAGATCAATAGCAATGGGGAAGAGGACCAGAAAACTGTCCCCTATTAGTTTTCTCTACTTATTAAACTCTTTTACAAATTATTATTCTCAGGATAAGGATCTTAGAGGCAATGGCAAACATAGGGCAAAAAAATCCAGTAATGAAGTGAGTCTTCCTATTCCAAAAGAATATTATGGTTCAATTAAGTAGTGCTTGCTAATAGCTAAAGTTTAGTCAGGTATCATATTATATTTAAGCATTTATATCTCTTAATTTTTATATCCAAACAGCTGCTTTGCCTTAAAAACCCAGTGTCCTCAGTGTAAAACACAGCTAAATACATCAAACCTGAACTAGCCCCATAAGCCTTAGTGACAGAAAGGAATCCATCTGCTTGTACAATGAGCTTTATATAAAGCACATGGTCTTATTTGCTACCACTTAGAGATTTGACATATTGCTCATGGTGGCTGAAGCATGGCCTATTTATTCTTTCAAAGTAGTCTTTATGAGAGAAAATAAACCTGAAGGAAATGTATGTATGCATTCATGATCCTTGAAATTTTAAGAAAACTGTAACTGCTGAGTTAATGTGCACTGAATAAAGCATAAAAGATTCTTCAAGGACATATATAAATACTTTTTAAAATGCACAGTCTATTGGATTTTAACTCAACTACTCAAGTAGACCTGTGATCTCATCAGCGTAGTTATTCCCTCCACCCTTCAGTGACAAAGATTGCAAGTCATCCATGGTTGCCTATTCTGTTAGACTTTTGTCCATATCCTGCTATAAACACCATGGGGGGTCTAACTAAAATCCAACATTCTGGGGTCCTTCCTCAGTTTTCCTGACACTGTAAATATACCAGTAAGTAAAATAACTATATAGCAATTGCCCTGAATTCTCCCCAGGGGACCACCTCATTTCTATTTGCTCTCATGCATTTCTCTTTTTTTTTATTATTTTTATTTACTTTTTTTTTAGTTTTCTTGGTGTTTTTATGCATCTCTTTAATGGCATTCTTTACACCATTTGTGCTATATAATTATTTTCCTTCAGTGTATTGTAACTCACTCACATCTACCATGCAGCCCTCCACTGACCTTTGTTTAAGCCTCAACTTCAATTCATCATCAGAAGAATAGTGCTACTAAAAACTATAGGAAAAAAGTTTGGATAATTAAGTCACTTAACAATTCAACATGAGCAATTGTTTATACTGCTCAGATTACTGACACTGTGTACAATGTTTTCCTGGTTCTGCTTATTTCACTTTGCATCAGTTTATATAAATCTTTCCAGGTTCTTTTTTTTCCTGAAATCTGACTTCATTATTTCTTATTGTACAAAAGTATTCCATTACATATTGTACAACTGTCATTTTTTTATATACTCTGTCATCTACTTCCATTTCATGAGAGAGTTGATCTCATTCCCATTCACAGTTATAATTACTACCTGTGTATTTCCCTTCATCTTATTCTTCCTCTTGTTTATTATCATTCTCATGTCACCCTTTTCCACCTCACCAGTGCTTTGCTTCTGTCTACTACTTCCCCTTGATCTGCCCTTCCTTAGGTCAGCCCCTCTCCTACTTCTCTTTTGTGTAATTTCTATATTCTATTTTGTGATTTCTATATTTAGCTGATAGTGTACATTATTCCTTCTTTGAGCCAATAGAGATGAGAATAAGGTTCAAGAAATACCCACCACCCATTCTCCCATTTTCTCCTCCACTGTAATTGGTCTTTCTCACCTCTTCAAGTGAAATAATTTAGTTCATTCTACCCCTCCCTTCCTTCTGCATGCAGTGTACTCCTCTTTCTCATCCTCTGATTACTTCTTATGTCATTCCCTCAAATTCATCTTATACCTATACCTTCTGTCTATATATATATATATATATATATATATGTGTGTGTGTGTGTGTGTGTGTGTGTGTGTGTGTGTGTGTGTGTGTGTGTGTGTGTGTGTGTGTGTTCTGGTCTCTTTATAAAAGCTTGAAATTCTTCTATTTCATTGAATAATCATTTTTTCCTTTAATGCATTATGCTTAATTTATCTGGGTAATTCTTGGTTACAGTTTCAGCTCTTTTGCTCTCTGGAATACTATGTTCTTTGACCTCTGATCCTTTAATGTTGCAGCTGCCAGGTCCTATGGGATCCTGATTATGACTCCGTAATATTTGAATTGTTTCTTTCTGGACACATGTAGTATTTTTTTCCCTTGACCTGTTAGTTGTGAAATTTGCCTGTAATGTTCCTTGGAATTTTTGTTTTGGAATCACTTTTCTAAAGTGATCAGTAGATTTTTTAATGCCTATTTGGCTTCCTGGTTCCAAGATATCAAGGCAATTTTCTTTGGTAATTTCTTGAAAGATACTGTCCAGGTTTCTCTTTTGATTATATTTTTCAGTTAGTGCAATAACTCTGATATTGTCTCTCCTGGATCTATTTTCCAAGTCAGTTCTTTTTCCTATTTTTTTCCATTGTTTTAAATTTGCTTCATTGATTCCTGATATCTCATAGAGTCATTAGTTTCCACTTGCTTAATTCCAACTTTTAAGGTTTTGTTTTCCTCAGTCTTTTTACTTTCTTGTCCATGTGACCAATTCTACCCTTTGAGGATTTTTTTCCAGTGGATTTTGTGTCTACTTTTTGATTTGACCAATTCTACTTTTTATTTAGTTTCCCAGTCTGTTGACTCTTTTTTCATAATTTTCTTGCATCACCCCCATTTCTTCACTCAAATTTTCTTCTATCTGCTTTATATGATTGTTAAGTTCCTTTTTGAGCTCCTACATTTGCTCTTTCTTGGCTTAAGACCACATCTCGTTTTTCTTTAGGTTTTTACCTATAGGTGTTTTGACATTACTGTCCTCCTCTGAGTTTGTATCTGAGTCTGAATCTTTTAATTTTGAGCTCTGCTACCAGGGTGAAAAGGCCACTCTCTTATGCTTTTTGTACTAGTGACTACAGCCCTGGCTATTTACCTGATGCTGCGTTAATGTTGTCCTGAGGCCCACAGGGGACTCTTGTGTCTGGTGTTATGCTGTGGGGGTGGGGTGAGGGTTGGCACGTGGTGCTGCTAGAGTTCTGTAGGAGTCTGCTGCTTACCTGGCTCTGAGCTGGTGTTCTAGTGGTGTTATCTGGCATGTGCTGAGGCCTGATGGGATGTTTTTACACTTCCCAGTGGCTACACTGAAGTACTTGTGGTCAGGCCTCTGGAAGCTGCATCTTTACCCAGGGATACACTGAAGCACATGATGGTTCTTGGAGCTGGAGTCTGCTGGTTCCCCTGATCATGTGAAAGCATGTGAGGGGTCCTAATGTCGGTGTTTGACTGCTCTACCACACTGGGGCTCAGGATCCCCTGCTGGTTGTTGACATGGGACTTGCCACTGACTTGTTGGGATGTTTCTCTTCCTGAGCAGTGCTTCCCTTTCACTCAAGTAAGGTGGATTTTTCTGGGTGATCCTTCAAGTTTCTTGAGCTAAAAGATTGTTTCACCTCATCTCTTTTTGCTGGTTCTGCTGTTCCAGGATCTGTTTTCTGGCTGTACTTTATGGTTGTCTGCAGATGAGTATGAGCGAGTGGCAGCAGTTTACTGCTTACTCCACCATGTTGACTCCTGGAATTCCTACTTAATTTTTAATGTTCTTTTTGAGCTCTTCTAAGAAGGCATGTTGGACTTGAGATCAATTGATATTCCCCTTTGAGGTTTCATATGTAAGCATTTTCACATTGTTGTCCTCTTCTGAATTTGTGTTTGGATCTTTCTGGTCACTATAGTAACTTCCTACGTCCTGGGCTTTTTATTTTTTTGCTCCATTTTAAAAGTTGACTTCTGCTCTTGGGGACCAGGAGCACTGTCACATGCTTCTTGTGCTAGGAGCCAGGGTTCTGGTCCCTGATGTTCCATTCTGTGGCATCTGGTTGTGGTAGCTTGCACACTGCACTGGGGTCAACTGGCCTAGTCACACTCGTTGTGCTGGGATTCCAGAGCTGGCAGTTTGTCTTCTGCGTTGGGGCTGGAGGCATTGCTGATGGCCTGAAGTGCCATTAGCCTGATCTGTGCTGTGGATAAGAGATTCCTGCTAGTTTACCTGGACACTATCTCTGCTAAGCTGTGTTCCTTTTCTTACCCAAGTGAGACAGATCTTTCATAAAGTCCTAACTAATTTTAAGCTGCAATATTGTTTCATTCCATTTTCTGTGGGTTCTGTTGCTCTAGAAGCCCTTTAGAGGCTTGATTTATCATTGTTTCTGAAGGAAAATGATAGGAAACTTCCTAAGCTAAGGAAACTTCTATCTGCCATCTTGGCTCTGCATCTCTAAACTCCCTTCTAATTCCACTCCTGTGATTTCACTGATAAAATCAGAAAAAAATTGCATTTCTCAAAATAATATAAATGTAGAGCTTGTGAGTTTTTTAACATGACATTTAAAACTTAGAATTAGGAGTAAAGTAAATCTATTGTTTTTATGCAAATCAAAGCAATTTCTTAGGATGTCCAGCCACTTAGTTTTGTTTATATTAGAATATATTTTCCTTAAAAGCTCATTTTCTTCTATCCTTTTTTTGTTTTATGGCCTTAGAAAGAGTTAGTTCTGATTTTACTTTCAAAGAGTTGGAATCAGCTGAACCTTCACAAATGGTTCTCATAGACACCTTCATCTTCAAATATTTGCTAATTGATTTTCCTTGAACACAACAGGAAACCTAGGAGAACCACAATTTACCCAAAGGGAAGAAACACATGAAGGAGCATTTGATCTCTCTTGTCCAGATCTATCTTGGAGATGTCACTTTACTAAACCTTTTACAACCAGAAACATGACCAGGATTGATCAAAGGTGAGTCACTAAGAACAATGGATAATTGCAAATTCTTAAACATGAGCTTTAAGAATTACAGAAGCATAGAATGGGATAATAGAAAGAATTGCAGTGTACATTCAATCCATAGGTTTCCAAAGTGAGTGCTAGTGATACCACCCATAGGGGGATGGGGACACAGGAATGATTCAAGGAGGTGGTAGCAGCCTCAGGTGTAACTGGAGGACATTGAATAAAAATAAGGGGACAGTGAATGCATAAGGAAAGAAGAGAAGAGAAGAAAATTTGGAAAAACCTTTTGTACATGTTTCATCTGTTGTGTAACAGTTAAAGTTAGAGTGATCACATTATTTTTCAAATAAACACACAAAATGCAAGTTATTGGAACATCAGTGGTCCAATCTGTCAACAAATTTTAACAAGCAAATGTTGGCAGGTGAGCATGTGGCACGTTATCAGGAAGTCCAGTATGCATTGGCAGGAATATGTACGTGTAATGATTTGCTTACAGTGTGTTACAATGCACCATATAGTATATTGTTACATGAGGTAATATGATGTATCAAAATTTCAGTGGAGGAAAAGCAACACAAATTCAAAATAAATTATTAAATTTAAGTTGCATCATTGAAAAATATTTTATATTGTTTTGGAAAATGATGCAAATTTTATAAAAACAGTACAGGTTTAAAGAAAGTATATTTCCAGGGGAGCACCAAGTAATTTTTTTTAAAAGGAGGTAGGCCAAATAAGTTTGGGAACCTTTGATCTAATCCAACCCATTCATAAGAGCAATAACTACTAAACTTTCAGCTGAAACAAAATTTGCCAAGAATTTGGGGACACCATAAAAACCCAACAAGAAGTCTTTGCTTCAATATTTTATTTAAATGACAGCCCACTAACTTCCTAGTCAGTGAATTCTTCATTTGGTTGGGTCTAATAGTTAAGAAGAGTTCTTTTCCTTTTCATTCCTTTTCCACAGCAGACATCAAACTTAGATTTTCATCCTTTCATCAATTTATATATATTTCTACTGACTTACCTCTTGATAAGTTTATTTCCTTCTCAAGAAAATTTATTCTATTTTGGCCACATAGTAAACATGGTAAGATTTTTTCCCCTATAACCTGGCACTCAGAAATTCATCAAAATAACTCACTTTTATTAATAGCCATGCTAATGTTTAACTCATTCACTCATTTGGCATTAGTTGGTGAATCCTTCACTCATTGGGTTGGGTAAGAGAATTTTCCATAAGGCAAAAAGCCTTGTGGCTCTGAAAAACAGGCCCCCATCTTTGGGTTTTTCACTTATTCTCTGTTCTAGGTAAAGGAACTGAAATCTCACAAACTAGTTAGGTTAAAAGGCCATCAAGAGGGTGCTCTGGTATCCTAGCATTCTAGAGTTGGCTTTCAAGGCTAAGTGTTAGGGCCATCTCAGCATCAATTTCCTGAAGTTCTAGATTCATTCCACCAAAAGCTAAAAAGAAGCAATAATGCTTTCATTAGATATGAATTTGATGGGAACAATGCTGGAGCCTACAAATCAAAGACTGAGGCAGTTTAAGGGAAATTGTGTCCCAGAAGTATTGGGTGGAAATATTTGTACATGACTTCTTCCTATATCTTTGATGCAAACATCCCCTTATGAAAGCTGATTGAAATTAAGTAGTTTAAAACTGGGGCACTAGTTGCTAGCCCCTTACAATGGGGAAACATGATCAGGGAGAAGTCAAGTCAATGACAGTAGATCCCAGTCTATCAATGTTACCTCCTGGAACCTTAATTGGACCTATAGCCTTCGTCTGAGAGAAAATAAGCCAAGGATTAAACACTATGCTATGATCAGAGGATCTTACATTTAAGATTTGGATGGAACTTTAAAGGCAGAGTTCAATCTTCTCCTTTTATATACGAGGGAATTGAAGCGCAAACAATTACTGACCACATATTCCTTAGGGACATAAGATCCCTTAGGGACCACATATGCCTCTTTACACATCCCTCTTAATTGTGTCCACTATTTCCATTGTTGATTATTTTTGTGTGTTTTTAGGGAAATGTTCTATTGCTACATTTTAAAAATTCTATTTGCTACATTAAAAAATTGCTACACTTTGATTAAAAAATACATTGATGGCCATGCTAAATGACTGGCTTGGCTATACTGCAGGTCAAATCACATCTCCCGTACTGGCAGAGTATTATGTCACATCTACATTAAACAATGCAAATCTATGAAGAGGAATTATTATTGTTCCCTACTATCTTTAGAAGAGGGTTGTTGCATTGTCCTTCATTTTCAAAGAGAATCACAGCATCAGGGAAATGATGACATGACTTGCAGTTGACTTTGATTTGAGTGAGGGAGGGCTATGCAAAGTCACCAGCCTCATTGTCTCCTCCAGAGTCATCTGGGTCCACTGACCAAGTATTCATCAGGATGACTTGAGATGGCCCAGGATTCAATGGAAGACCCTGACTCTTTTAAGCTAACACCTTTTCAGGTACTCACTTAGAGTGAGGTAATGCCAATTCAGTGAATAGACTTCTTTAATAAGTAGTCAAGGCCCTTTAATTAGAAAAAGGCAAAAAATCAAGGTGGGAGGATGAGAATCTCCGGATGGCTGTTCCAAAGAGAAACAGTTACCATTGACATTCACCCTAAGCCAGAAGGGCCCCCCCAAACAGCCATTAAATGGCTGCCCAAGCTCCACTTAATGTCTTGCTTTTAGAGTAGGGTACATATTCAGAAAATGCCCCATAGTAGACAAATGGAAAAGTTGCTTAGAAAATAAAGATTGTGTGCCAGAAAACCTCAGTTTGAATTCCATCTGGCTTGATGGTTCTGGGATATTCACTTCAAATCCTTTGGAGATCAGGATCTTCACCTATAAAATGAGGATTTAGAAATTCCTGGACTCTATGGGTCTCTCTAACTATGCATCAGTGACCTGTGAGCTTGAATTTTTCATTTGGTGGATGAAAGAAAGAAAATCATTCAACCCAGATGGATTCCCTTATATTCCTTCGTATATTCATTTTTACCCTCCCTGTTCTCCAACATGGGAATAATTCAGTAATAAAATTCCTACACTAATGCTATGCTGCTCCCATAGGGACTTTTTGTCAGCTGCAAGGAAACAGGTTGAATGCGGTTAGGGAGTAGAATGGAAAACAAAAGGAAAGATCATGGGTCATTTGATTATAGTTTGCAGATTTGTAATTGGAGACCATTTATACTAATTTAACAGATAAGAAGGAAACTAAGGTCAAGAGAGGTTAATTTACCTATACACACAGCCAGTGGTGGAGATACTAAGAATATCCCTAAGACTCTCAAAAGCCATATTTTCAATGGTGATGGAGGCTTAGACATAACCATTGAATGATAGCTCCTAGGGTTGGGAAGGATCCTGGTAGTTAATGTGCCAGGTCCTTCATTTTAAAGATGAAGTAGCTGAGGACTGGAGAGGTTAAGTGATTTGCTGATTATATATAACTTTTATGTGTTAAGGAAGAAAATGGAAATTGTATGATGCCTCCCAATCCAATATCTTCAGATATGTATTAGAATAATGATAGGAGCTTGTCCTGACTCAATCTATACACTTGCAAATAAATATGAAGATTCAAGAAACATTAGAGCTGAATAGGAACCAACTGGGAGCTAGGTGGGACAGAGTATTGTGGACACAGAACTGGAGTTGGTGTGAAGAAGATCTGAGTTCAAATCCACCCTATCTTTGTGACCGTAAGCAAGTCAGTTCACCTGAATCCATTTCCTCACCTTTAAAATATAGATGACAATAGCATATCTAATGACCAAAGTTGTTGTGAAGTAAAACATGCAATAATATTTACAATGTGCTTTTCAATCCTTAAAGCACTATACAAATGAAAACAATTATTAGCATAATTCTTATCATCAGTAGATAAAATAAAGCTCAGTAATGACTTCTCCAAGGTCACTTAGGTGATAAGTAGCAGCATAGGGATTCAAACTCAAGATCCTTATATTTCAATCTAGCATTTTGTCTCCACTGTGCCATACTACTTCTCTGCCAATGAGTCTTCTCATTTTCTACATTAGGAAGCATGAGCACCAGCAAAGTCTTAATGACAACTTTTTAAGATATCTTATAAAAGGGATGCTTTTTCAGGTGTGGTTTGGGAGCCAGCAGTTCAGTGAACAGAGTACTGAGTCTGGAGTCAGAAAGAACTGAGTTCAGATCAGACCTCAGACACTTCCCAGCTGTGTGAACCTGAGCAAGTCAGTTAACATTTGTCTGCATCAATTTTCATATCTGTAAAATGGGGATAATTATAAGACATGTAGTTCTCAAAGTTGTTGTGAAGATCAAAATGAAATAATATTCATGAAAGAGTTTAGCACAAGTTTAACAGTGCCTGGCACTCAGGAGGTGCTTTATAATTGCTTATTTTCCTTTACAGAATCTGAAAAATTCTATGTCTCTCTCTCTCTCTCTCTCTCTCTCTCTCTCTCTCTCTCTCTCTCTCTCTCTCTCTCTCTCTCTCTCTCTCTCTCTCTCTCTCCCCCTCTGTGTGTGTGTGTGTGTGTGTGTGTGTGTGTCTCACCAGTAACAGGTATAGGTAAAAGACAACTGATAATTACAGAGATGAGACTAAAACTCACGTCCCCTACTCCTTAATAAAATTTACCTTCCATTTGACTATATATATATATATATATATTCAAAGCTGAAAGAGATCATGAGATCTCTTTGAGATGTTATATCTTTGAAATCATGTGTTTCAGCCTTTGACTTACAGGGGAGGAAGCCAAGGCCCCTCCCCCAAAATGTTCAAAGGCTTGCTCCGGGTCACACATGTGACAGAGATTGTACATGAATCCAGGTGTCTTAATTACTTATCCAGTCATCTTTCCAACATGCCCTTTACCTCTTAAGCCACAATCTTAATGACAAGACAAACATACAATGAACAATCCCTAAAATGTAATCTTGGTTTCCTAGTCCATTAATTGGATCACAGCACATATTTTCAAAGGAATAACATCACACACATGTATATTTTTTTTATCATTACATGTCAGTCCTTCTTTGAAGCTTGAAAATAAATATGAATTCCCCACTGACTTTGCTCTTTTCTTTCCCTTCTTTTTCTCTTTGCAAACACTGAATCTACTCCCCTGCTGTGCTAGTGGCATTCAAGCAAATACGATTTCTTTCATTCGCTGCCTTGCTGTGCTCCAGCAACTTCAATGATATCTCCAGGAATTTCCACGGCTCAGGGATCACTGGGAATTTGCTATTGCTAGACACTTGATACAATGATGCTCCTAAGCAGAAATACATACTATGTTGCAGATTTTCTATCATGAGGAAAAGAATGTCTGAACTGGTTCAGGCAAAAGCAAAAATTAGCCCCAAATTTCATACCAGACACCTTTAGGCAAAACTTTGACATGGGAATGCATTTTTGTCTGTAATTGTGTTATTTGTCATTTTGTTAATATTACTCTCATGACTTCCTTCATGCAGCTCTTTCTGGTATAGCCACCTATTTTTGCTGTTCATTTCTTCAAGTATTTAGAAGGCCCATAGATTCATATAGAGAGAGCTGGAAGGAATCTTAGGATTAATGAAGACGAAATCAATTAAGTGCATGGCTGGCTCAATGTCACTCAAGTAAGGTAGGAGATTCAGCGTCTAAATCAAGATTTTATGACACAGAGTCCATTATTCCTTTCAGTGCCTCTCAGCCCCACCACTTCCTGTGTAGTGGCATTGCCTCATTTGGAAAAATGAGGCCAACGATGGAGTTAAAGAAGGTGGGTTCACATTCTTCTACTGATTCTCACTGCATTCATCACTTTGGGCAAGACACTTATCTTCCTTGGGAAACTAGGTGTCTCAATGAATAGACCACCAGTCCTGAAGTCAGGATGACTTAGTTTCAAATTTGATCTCAGATATTCACGAGATGTGTGACCTTTGGCAAGTCACTTAACTTCTATTTGTCTCACCTTCTTACAGGGCAAAATAGGGATAGTAGATCACCTACTTTCCCGAGCTATTGTGAAGATCAAATGTATTAATAATTGTAAAGTACATAGTGCAGCGTCTGGCACAAGAGCTACATAGATGTTTGTTGTTCTTATTTTTCAAGTAAAGAAGTTGATTTGGATTGTCTTTGATGTCCCTGCTAATTATAAATATATTTCCTGTAATTGGATCTTCTTCTTTCTATTGGTTTGGTTTTTTTTTTTTCATTTCTAGCTCATCATTCCATCCAAGGGCTAAGCTTTGTTATGAACAGCAACTATTATGATAATTATACCAAGAGTATGACTAGGCAGATGAAACATAATTGATATCCAAGTCTAATATGTTTAATGCTGAGTTAAAAGGATGAAGATAAGAACACACTGATAAAATAAATAGAGCTAGACAAACAATTATGCCTATGCATTTCTGTCTAAATTACAAGAGGAAGGAAACTATCATAGATTGGTACTCGGGGACCAATCACAGGCAAGGTAAATTAGGCAAGTTCTATTGGGTCCAACATTAAGATGTTTAAACATCAAGAAAGAGAACTAAGGAACAAGGAGAAAGCCTGATATGAGTAATTCAATATGGGACAGAACTTTGTGGCAAATTAATAAATAATAAAGTACATCACATTACACATGTAATTTTTTCTTGTCTTTTTTTTTATCTCTTGGAATATGTGATTCAAATACAGGATCGAGAGTCAAGACAAAGGACTGAATGTAGAGCAGTTAGGCAATTCCTAGAAGCAATAAGAAAAGTAGAAGTAGAGAGAGATATGAAAATATGGACACTGAGACTAGATCAGCTGGACAACAGGAAATTACTTTGAGGAAAGATGGAAAATGTCATAAAGCATGCAGTAGAACAATAGATACAGCTACATATACACACATACATGCAAATGTGTGTAATGTACATACATATGCAAAAATGTATGCACATGCCTATGTGTATATGCCCACCCCATGTGTATGTATAAATACATGTATGTATATGTCTGCATGTAAATATATGAGTATATGCATGTGTATTTACAATATACATATATATGCTTGCACATACACACATATACTATCTCATGAAAATATCTGACAAATTATATGTATAATAGATATATAAATGATAGTTTATATATACAATATCTATAACATATCAAATATACAAATATATAATAGAATTGCCAGATATATTTGCACTTTAATTCATTTTTCTCAGTTGATAATAATCACTATATGTGTAATATGTGACATATATAGACAGATATGCAAATGTGTATATATACACATGCTCACACATATAGAGAGAGATACATATATATCTGTGTGTATACATGTGCATATATGTATATATATATTTACATACAGAGATATTTCCAATATTATATAAAACTGTATTTTCAAAAAAGAAATAGCACTGTTGTAGGATATAATGTTTTCAAAGATTCAGTATAAAACTTCTCTATGAATACCACCCTCAGTACCCACCCTTCTCACCCTCAGTTATATGAGATAAGATTGTTCTAATCATTCTTTGTAATGTGTTGTTTGTGCAGACAAATTTTCAGTGACAGATCAAGTGCTAAGAAACCTTTTACTATGCTGACCAATGTTTTTTTTTTCTTTTTCTGTTCATCTTCCTTTCCAAATTAAACTATGTCTACCATCTGGGAGAAAAGGAACTGTTATCTTAGTGCTGTCACCTCTGAACATTCATGAGCATTACCTTCCCAAAGACAAAGTACAGAAGAAGACTTCAGCTCATGATTAAGGTCATATGTTCAACTGAATCTAATTTATTCAACATATTAAAATATGAGCTACATTGCTGTGGGCGTTGAAAGATGTGAAGTGTTAATATTTGTATTGAACAACGAAATAGGTTTGGATAAGTTTTGCTTTCTTTAGATAACTAAGCTTGATGACTTTCTTAGTGTAATAAACAGGCAGGAACTAACACTGCAAGGTTTACCTGAGGGGTACACAAAACCAGCTAATCAGCAGCACCAATCAATGCTCTGTGTCTATAGAGTCAAACTATAATGCTATATGCATAGATAGATGAAAGAAAGAAAAGGAAAGAAAGAAAGAAAGAAAGAAAGAAAGAAAGAAAGAAAGAAAGAAAGAAAGAAAGAAAGAAAGAAAGAAAGGTATGTAGGTAGGTAGGTAGATAGACAGACAGACAGACAGATAGATGGATGGATGGATGGATGGATGGATGGATGGATGGATGGATGGATGCATGGGATGGATGGATGGATGATGGATGGATGGATGGATGGATGGATGGATGGATAGATAGATAGGTAAGTAGGTAGGTAGATAGATAGATAGATAGATAGATAGATAGATAGATAGATAGATAGATAGATAGATAGATAGGTAGGTAGGTAGGTAGGTAGGTAGGTAGATAGATAGATAGATAGATAGATAGATAGATAGATAGATAGATAGATAGATAGATAGGTAGGTAGGTAGATAGATAGATAGATAGAGAGAGAGAGAGAGAGATAGGTAGATAGATAGATAGAGAGAGAGAGATAGGTAGATAGATAGATAGAGAGAGAGAGAGAGAGATAGGTAGATAGATAGATAGATAGACAGATAGATAGTTCGATAGAGATAGAGACAGCAGACAGATACAACATGTCAAGTATCATAGAAGAGTATGAGATAGGAATGTCACTTTATGTATTTCCTTACAGTGTAAAATATTCTGTTTCTCATAGACACACACAAAGTACACAAATACATGTGTACATATATTCATGGGCAGCTAGATAGTGCTGTATATGAGCCACTAGGCCTAGAGTTAGACAGACACAAGTCAAATCAAGCCTCATACGTTTATTAGCTTTGTGGTCCTGGGCAAGTCACTTCATTCTGGATCAGTTTCTTCATCTGTAAAACAAGCTGGAGAAGGATATGGCAAGCCACTCCAGTACCTTTGCCAAGAAAACCCTAAATGTGAGTTACAAAGAAGTGTACTAGACTGAACAACAAATACATACAAAAACATTTGACTCTATATGTACAAAAATGTGTGTATATATACATACATATGTATATATACACACATATATATATATATATACCTGTACATAGCCATATATATGTATATCTCTATATATACCACCTATCTAATCTATATATACATAGATAGGTACAGATAAATACACATCTATCTGTGTCTATCTATATATTTATAAAATAAATGTGTATCTATAGATATAGATCTTTGCTTCTGTCCATCTCTCTCTCTCTCTCTCTCTCTCTCTCTCTCTCTCTCTCTCTCTCTTCTCTCTCTCTCTCTCTCTCTCTCTTTCTCTCCTCTCTCTCTCTCTCTCTCTCTCTCTCTTTCTCTGTCTGTATCTTGCTTCCTCTCCCTCTCTCCTCTCATCTCTCATGGGGAATATAACCTTCTCCCTATTTCTCAGGGATTAGCTTGCTGACTCCTATCTTCCCACTCTTGAAGATATACTAATTTCCCTAAATAGACCAGCACCACATGATTAGATTCCGACACTCACAGGGCCCCACATGTGACTCTGTTGAAGGGAAATATACTTCTCCTACTTACCGCCCTGTCTCTTGAGTCCCCATACAATATGTTAGATTTTCCTCTACACAACAAGTATCTCAAAATAATTACATATTTAGATATTAAACAAAACCAATTACAACAAAGTAGCAAAAATTCTATAAATGCTAATAAAGTAAATTAATAAATAACAAAGTACATTATATTACACATGTAAGCTTGAATCACACTTTTACCCTAATGCGCTCAATACTTTTTGGGAAAAGATTGAGCACACATTTACAGATACCTGGGAAGGAAACAAACGAAGGAGGAAAATTCATGGGCTCACTAGTAACTTACAACTCAGGACTATAGACTTTGATGTTCATGGAATAATATATAAACTATAGAAAAAGAAAACTGCTTCTCTCCTTACTATTTGATTGTTGATTCTCTTTATTCTTCTGTTAACTATATCTTCTCTCTACTCAACTAGTACCTCTAAAAGATCTGTGAATCAACTGTTAAAATTATACAGATCCCTTAAAAGTGCTAATAGTATGAATAATATCTCTCTTTGAGCTAAATTACTGCAATATTCAGCAAACTAATTATCTATGTCCTTTATCCACCAATACAATAAGTTATTCACTCACCTGGATGCTCTGTTGAGCAATCAAAATAGAGTGCTTAGAAACAAAGTTCAGATGGACACATTTAGCTGGTTGACCAGGATAGGAAAGTAGATGAAAAGCTCTCTCTCTCTCTCTCTCTCTCTCTCTCTCTCTCTCTCTCTCTCTCTCTTTCTTATGCCAGCAGTGACAGAAGAGACTAATCAGCCTTTATGAACAAGTCCTGTATCCAAAGCAAACTCAGGTGATTCTAATGATACATAATATTTATTAAATTATCATCAAAAGAAGAAAAAATGAAGATGAAGAAGAAGAAAATGAAGAAGTAGGAAAAGAAGTCAAGAAAATGAAGAAGTAGAAAAGAAAAACAAAGTAGAAGGAGAAGGAGAAGGAGAAGAAGAAGAAGAAGAAGAAGAAGAAGAAGAAGAAGAAGAAGAAGAAGAAGAAGAAGAAGAAGAAGAAGAAGAAGAAAATTTTCATTGGATCTCTTGGCAAATGAAATCATTTTCTCTAATACTCCCCACAGTAGCTTTACCACACCACTACTGTATCTTCAGTTCTTTTGTCCAAGTTATTTTATGCAGTTCTCACTTTCAATACCCATTTCCTAATGCTACTCATTTTTTCATTTAAAACATCACAATTCTCAAAACATCCCCTCTCAAATCGATAGTCCTTTTAAAATTGTACTACACTTTCTAAATTTTTATATTATTTATCTTTTGCATTTTAACTTATGTAGTGACAAAAACTTGTAGAGATAAGTTAACAGATATACAGTCAGGCTTTTCAGTTCTGAACGTGTCACCATGGACCTCAATCACTTTGGTATACTTTAAAATATTTCTTCATAGGACAGAGCCAAGATGCTGGAAGGAGAGCAACTACTCACCTAAACTCTTAGACAAACTCCTTCAGATACCTCTAAAAAGAGAATCTGACCAAATTTAGGAGGTGCAGAATCCTATAGGAGAAAAACTATGGCAGATTCACAGACCAGGACAGACTGGAAAGTTGATGGGAAGGATCTGTTCTGTGGGATGGAAGAGACCACAGCATTCTGCTGTGGCACAGCCAAGCAGGAAAGCCCTGGAGTGGTCTCAGGCAGTGCAAGCCTAGGGCAGGATACCAGCAGAGCTGAATGAGTGACAGCCGCTGAGACTCTGGTATCAGCCACAACTGTTCCTGAGACTTTCAGCCTGCAGATTAAATATCTGTAAGTCACCTAGTTGAACTTCCGGGAGCCAAAATGGCAAAGTGATTGGCAAATGCCCTCTCTACCTCCCCTTGTTGACTTTGAAAGAACCATAAAATATTTCCCCAGAAAAGTCCTGGATCAGTGGGATGAGCAGAAGGGGCAAATAGCCTCATAGCACCTGAGATTAGGGTAATCGCTAAAGAATCTTTCTTTTACTGTGGCAGAGGAATGTGCTGTCCCAGACAGCTGGAGCTCTGGGGGGGTGGAGTCTCGCACTAGGATCCAGATGTGCCTAAATGCTCCAGGGGAAATGGGAAGACAATAGAGCAGCCAGGATCACCAAGCGCTGAGCTCCCCTTTGCTCTAGCTCAGCTGAGGAGATCTCCTATGATCAGACCACCCCACACCACACACACACACACACACACACACTTAACAAGCTATCTCCAGGGATAATCCAGGGAAACAAAAAGAAGCAAGAGGCACCTGTCCTTTGTTTCTCACTCCAGCCAACTCAGCACCAGGTTCTCCAGCTTCTAGCTGAAAGAGACAGAGGCCATGGGGGAGTGGGGGGAGCGGTGCCAAGATGGCGGACTAGAAAGACACACTTACGCAGGGTCCTCCCCACAGCCCATAAATACCTGTAAAGAAGGACTCTCAACAAATTTTGGAGTAGCAGAAGTGGAGAACAACAGAGTGGAGGAGATTTCCAGCCCACAGTGACTTGAAAGACCCATGGAAACGTTGGTTGCACCAGACATGGAGCCAAGCATGGAGCCCAGCCCAACTTTGGCCAAAAGACATGGCATGAGGAGACTCCAGGAGGAGGACACCTTGGGGGCAGAATCTCCAGTCACAGTAGCGGGTCCTCAGAAACCTATCTTACAATACAGGAAAGTGGGGGAGAAGGGGATAAGCAGGGTGGGGGGGATGATGGAAGGGAGGGCAGTGGGAGGAGGCAGCAATCTGAGGTCAACACTCTTGGGGAGGGACAGGATCCAAAGAGAGAACAGCAGCAATGGGGAACAGGATAGGATGAAGGGAAATATAGTTAGTCTTTCACAACATGACTATTATGGAAGTCATTTGCAAAACTACATAGATATGGCCTATACTGAATTGCTTGCTCCCCAAAGGGAATGGGTAGGGAGGGAGGGATGAAGAGAAGTTGGAAGTCAAAGTTTTAGGAACAACTGTCAAGTATTATTCTTACTACTAGGAAATAAGAAATACAGGTAATGGGGTATAGAAAGTTATCTGGCCCTACAGGACAAAAGAGAAGATGGGGACAAGGGAAGGGAGGGATGTTAGAAGAGAGGGCAGATTGGTGATAGGGACAATTAGAATGCTTGGCATTTTGGGGTGGGGGGAGGGGAGAAATGGGGACAAAATTTGGAACCCAAAATTTTGTGAAAATGAATGTTAAAAGTTAAATAAATAAATTTTAAAAAGAAAAGAAAGAAACAGAGGCCACAATACGCAAAGCATCATCATCATGAGTAAGAAGAAGCAAAGCAAGAAAGAAAAAGCCATGGAATCATTCTATGGGGACAAGAACAAAAACACCAATACCAAAGAGGTCAGTATTGAGACTGTAAACCCATCTGAAACTTCAGAAGGAACTATGAAATGCTTGCATGCACAAAGAGCTCCTCCTGCAACAGCTGAAGAAGGAAATAGAAGAAAAACTGGCCAATGATTTTAAAAGTATGAAAAAAGAATTCTATGAAGAGAACAGCTCTTTCAAAAGGAAAATTAAACAAATGAAAAAGGAATCACAAAACTTAACTGGGAAAATTGGACAAATGGAAAAAGAAGTACAAAAACTAACTGGAAAAAAATAACTCCTTAAAAGGAATAATTAGACAGATGGCAAAGGAGATGCAAAAGTTAACTGAAGAAAACAATTTGGTAAAAATTAGAATTGGGCAAGTAGAAATAAATGATTCTATGAGACATCCAGAATCAGTCAAACAAAATCTAAAGAATTAAAAGATAGACAAACATCTAGTTGGAAAAACAACTAACCTGAAAAATAGGTCCAGGAGACAAAATATAATAATTATTGGCCTACCAGAAAGCCATGATGAAAAAAGAGAGTCTGGACAATATCTTCCAAGAAATCATCAAGGAAAACTGCTGAGAAGTGCTAGTTCCAGAGGGCAAAATAATCATGAAAAGAATCCACTATTCACCTCCTTAAAGGGATGTAAAATTGAAAACACCAAGAAATATTGTTGCCAAATTCCAGAATTATCAAGTGAAGGAGAAAATACAACAGGCAGCCAGAAAGAAACCATTAAAATATCATGGAGCTACAGTCAGGATCACACAGGACCTTGCAGCTTCTACATTAAAAGATAGAAGGCATCAGACTTTTATATTCCTTCAGTCCCAAAGGATTTGGGACTATAACCAAGGATCAATTACCTAGCAAAGTTCAGCATAACATTTCAGGCAAGGAGATGGACATTCAATGAAATAATGGATTTCCAGACCTTCCTGAAAAAAAGGCCAGAACTCAGTAGAAAATTCTGTCTTCAAACACAGGTCTCAAGGAAGAAATAAAAAGGTAAACAGGAGAAAAGAAAAACTTGTTGCTCAATTTCGGCAAACTGCAATGGAAGCAACCTGGGTCCATTGTCCTAGCACCTCAGCTTAAAACTTCTGGGGTAGTTGAGCAGGGGATCTGAATCTCAGCCCTAAGTGGCAGCACTACCCCACCCAAAGCCCCTGGGGGAATTTAGTAGTTGATTTGAATCTCAGCGTTGAGCAAGGTCCTGGGGGGAGGAAGAGCACTAGGACCCTCCTCCTGCCAAAGGATTCAGAGGTCAAGTAACTGTCTGGGAAAATGCCCCAAAAAAGGAAAAAGTATAAGACTATAGAAGGTTGCTTTTTTTGGTGAACAGGTATCTCCTTCCATCCTTTCAGATGAGGAAGTACAATGAATACTGTCAGAGGAAGTCAAGACTCCCACTACCAGTAGATCCAAAATGAATATCAAATGGGCTCAGACCTTAGAAGAGCTTAAAAAGCAAGTCAGCAGCTTGCTAAAGAACCAAAAAAATGCTGAAGAAAATAACACCTTTAAAAAGTAGGCCAACTCAATTGGAAAAAGTGACCAAAAAGCCAATGAGGAAAACAAGCCTTTAAAAAGCAGAACTAGCCAAATGGAAAAGGAGGTTCAAAAGCTCACTCACAAAAATAGTTCTTTAAAAATGAGAGTGGAGTTAATGACTATACAATAAACCACGAAGTTACAAAACAAAACCAAAAGATTGAAAACATAGAAGATAATGTGAAACATCTCATTGGAAAAACAACTGACCTGGAAACTAGATCCAGGAGAAACAATTTAAAAATTATAGGACTACCTGAAAGCCATGATAAAAAAATAGAATCTTGACATTATCTTTCATGACATTATCAAGGAAAATTGCCCTGATATTCTAGAGCCAGAGGGCAAAATAAATCCACCAATCACCTCTTGAAAGAGACCCAAGAAGAGAAACTCCTAGGAATATTGTGGCCAAATTTCAGAGTTCCCAGGTCAAGGAGAAAATATTGCAAGCAGCTGGAAAGAAACAATTTGAATATTGTGGAAATACAATCAGGATAACACAGGATCTGGCAGCTTATACATTAAGGGACTGAAGGGCTTGGAATAAGATATTCCAGAAGTCAAAGGAACTGCAATTGGAACCAAGAGTCACTTTCCCAGCAAAACTGAGTATAAAACTCCAAGGGGAAAAATGGTCATTCAATGATACAGAGGACTTTCAAGCATTTATGATGAAAAGACCAGAACTGAATAGAAAATTTGACTTTCAAACACAAGAATGAAGAGAAGCATGAAAAGGTAAACAGGGAAGTGAAAACATAAAGGACTTTCTAAAGCTGAATTGTTTACATTCCTACATGGATAGATAATGTTTGTAATTCTTGAGACTTTTCTCAGTATTTGGGTAGGTGGAAGCATTATACACACACACACACACACACACACACGATACAGGTTGAGTTGAAGCAGAAGAGATGATATCTATGAAAAAATAAATTAAGAAATGAGAGAGGAAAATATTGGGAGGAGAAAGGGAGAAATGGAATAGGGCAGGCCATAACTCATAAAAGAGATAAGGAAATTTTTTTCAATGGAGGAGAAAAGGGAGGATGTAAGAGGGAAAAGTGAAGTTTACTCTCTTCACATGTGGCTTAAGGAGGGAATAATATGCTCACTAAATTTGGTATGAAAATGTATCTTATGCTACAGGGAAAGTAGGGGAGAATGGGACAAGTGGGATAACGGGATGATAGAAGGAAGGGCAAATGGGAGAAAAGAGTAAGTAGAAGTGCATACTTTTGGGAAGGGACAAGGTCAAATGAGAGAACAGAAAAAAAGGGGGGACAGTGTAGGATGGAGGGCAATATAATTAGTCTTACATGACATGAGTATTATGGAAGTCTTTTGCAAAAGGACAAATATATGGCCTGTATTGAATTGCTTGCCTTCTCAGTAGGGATGAGTGGGGAGGGAGAGAGGAAGAGAGTTTGGAATTCAAAGTAGTAGAAACAAATGTTGAGAATTGTTATTGCATATTATTGGGAAATAAGAAATACAGGTAATGGGGTATAGACATTTATCTTGCTCTACAAGAAAAGAGAGAAAATGGGGATAAGGGAAGTGTAGGGTGTGATAGAAGGGAGGGCACATTGAGGGAAGGGGTAATGAGAATGCAAGGAGTTATGGGGTGGGGGAGGGGAGAGACAGGAAGAAAAATTGGAACTCAAAATTTTGTGGAAATGAATGTCGAAATCTAAAAATAAATAAACCATTAAAAAAACCCAACAAAGTACAACACTAATTCCTATTATAAACACTGGAGTGCATAGGAATAAAGGGAACTTTTCATAAAATAATGAGAGATGCCTGCTTAAAACCTTCAGCAAGCATTATATGCAATGGGGATAAGCTAGATGCTTTCCAATAAGATCAGGGGTGAAACAAGGATGTCCATTAGCACCCTTATTATTCCATATGGTACTAGAAATGTTAGCTGTAGCAATTAGAGAAGATAAAGAAATAGAAGGAGTTAGAATAGACAAAGAAAAAACTAAGTTATCACTTTTTGTAGATAATATGATGATATACTTATATAACCCCAGAGATACAAGTAAAAATCTACTTGAAATAATAAACAACTTTGTCAAAGTTGCAGGTTACAAAATACACCAGCACCAAATTTCTGCATTTCTATATATTAATAACAAAACCCAACAGCAAGAAATTGAAAGAGAAATCCCATTTAAAGCTAGAGTAGACAATATAAAATATTTGGAAGTCTACCTGCCAAAACAAATGCAGGTACTATATGAACACAATTACAACACACTTTTCACACAAATAAAGTCAGATCTAAGGAAGTGGAAAATCATTAGTTGCCTGTGGGTGGGCCCAGCCAATATAAAAAAAAAATGACAATTCTACCTAAATGAGTTTGCTTTTTTAGTGCCATACCAATAAAACTATCAGATAATTATTTTCTAGAGCTGGAAAAAATAATATCAAAATACATCTGGAAGAACAAAAGGTCCAGAATATCAAGGGAACTAATGAAAAGACATGCTAGGGAAAGTAGCCTAGCTCTACCAGATCTCATATTGTAGTAAATAGCAATAATTATCAAAACCACTTGGTGTTAGCTAAGAAACAGAAGGGTAGACAAGTGGAATAGGTTAGGTACTCAAGAAACAGAAGGCAATGAATATAGCAGTCTCCTGTTTGATAAACCCAAGGATCCCAGCTTCTGCGATAAGAACTCACTGTTCAATAAAAATTCCTGGGAAAACTGGATAACAGTGCCACTGAAACTAGGCATAGACCAATGCCTGACACTGTACTCAAGAATAAAGTACAATTGGGTATATGATGTAGGTATAAAAATTGACACTATGGATGAATTGGTAGAGCAAGGAATGATGCATTTATCAGATTTATGGAGAAGGGAGGAATTTGTGACTAAAGATGAGATAGAAAGCATTATGAAGTTCAAGATGGATAATTTTGATTACATTAAATTAAAAACTTTTCGTATAACCAAATCCAATGCAACCAAGATTCAGAAGGATGTAGAAAACTGGGAAAGAATTTTTGCAGCTAGTGTCTGTGATAAAGGCCTCATTTCTAAAACATATAGAGAACTGAGTCAAATGTACAAAAACACAAGTCATTCCCCAATTAATAAATGGTCAAAGGATATGAATAGGCAGTGTTCAGAGGAAGAAATTAAAGATATCTATAATCATAGCAAAAAATGCTCTAAATCGCTATTGATTAGAGAGATGCAAATCAAAACAACTCTGAGGTACCACATCACACCTACTAGATTGGCAAACATAACAGAACAGGATGATAATAGATATTGAAGAGGATGTGGGAGAGTTGGAACACTAATTCATTGTTGGTGGAGCAGTGATCTGATCCACCCATTCTGGTGACCAATTTGAAACTATGCCCAAAGGGCTACCAAAATATGCATACCTTTTGACCCAGAAATATTGATTCTAGGACTGTATCCCCATGAGATCATAAAAATGGGAAAGGGTCCCACATGTATGAAAATATTTATAGCAGCACTCTTTGTGATGGCCAAAAACTGGAAATCAAAGGGATGCCCATCAATTGGACAATGGCTGAATAAATTATGGTATATGCATGTAATAGAATACTATTGCACTATAAGAAATGATGAACAGGAAGACTTCAGTGAGGCTTGGAAAGACTTATATGATCTGATGCTGAGTGAAAGGAGCATAACCAGGAGAACTTTGCACACAGCAGTGACCACAGTGTGAGAGAGTTTTTTTCTGGTAGACTTGTACTTCATTGCAATACATGGACTTAAAAGAATTCCCAATGATCTTTTAAGGCAAAATGCCTTCCACATCCAGAGAAAGAACTGTAGAATTCAATTGCAGAATGTAGTGGATCATTTTCTTTTGTATTACGTTTTAATTTGTATTATGATTTCTCCCATTCATTTAAATTCTTCTACACAATATGACTATACTGAAAATTATTTAATAGGAATGTATGTGTAGAACCTATATAAAATTGTATACCATCTCAGGGAGGGAAAGGGAAGTTAGGAGGAAAGGAGGGGAAACAATCTAAGTTATACAGCAGTGATTTTAGAACACTGAAAAAAATAAAATTAGTAAAAAATATTTCTTTACACTCACATTTCTCTAATTATTTTTATTTTTAGTAAATCAAAGATCTTATCTGACTTTTTGTAACACCAAAATGTTGCCACACAAATGATGCCTAACTCTACATTGGTGACACAGACATCTAAGTTCTCATACCATAGATAACTCCTAGTTCAAAACTGACTTTTCTTGGAAAACTGGACTTCCTCAAACACATATATTGGCAATATATATTAAAATAAAATTCTTTTTTTCTATTCCTATTACCTTCCTATTACCTAAAACAATATATAAGACAATAGGCATTATCTTGCATCCTCAGATTTACAAAATTTGTGTAATTTTGTTGTTTTACTCAAAAAATATTTTTCTGTGCTTTTCATTCCTAAATTGATCCATTTATCTCACTCATAACATCATTTTTATTATCAGCATGTAACATAATCATTCTTATCATGTTATATGGAGTTGAGAAAGACATAATCCTGAAACCAATTACTATCTTATTATTATTATTATGTTTACTATCATGTGGATTATAGGCAATTAGATAAAATAACTGATTTCATAATTTTATAATCATCTTCTATTGGCTCCCTGAAGGAATCCTAGGTACAACTCCAGAAATGGACAGAGTGATGAGGGCAATTCATTCTTCATGTTCTTTTCAGGTGCTATTTATTTCCTTTGACAGGCTTTCATATTTGAAAGGTTTTGTTTTTTTTAATTGCATAGTTGCTAAAGAGAGAGACAGAGACAGTGAGACAGACAGAAAGAGAGAGAGAGAGAGAGAGAGAGAGAGAGAGAGAGAGAGAGAGAGCACACACTATATTCAGTAAGACCATCAACTTGTTTTTAAAACGCTTAAATTCAAATTAGAATAAAGGGTTAACCTAACCTGTTCAAAAGCATTGGAAGCCTCCAATTGAGAAGCTGATTAAGTGAGCATATACTGGCATGGATTATCAGTATTTCTTATGCAAGTTTAACTGAAGTAAAATAATCACAACAGTAATTAGGTCAAAACAGACCAAATAATTCAGGATGCAAACGTTTGAACTTCCTGTCAAGCACAAAGATAGAGCACCTAAGTACAGCATTTTAGAAAATAAATTCATTCTCAAAATGAATTAACAAAATACGATGAGAAATTATGAACAGTGCAGTTTTTAGCTTATAAAACAGTGAAACATAATGAAATGAAAAACAAATATTCATTAAGCTTGGCATTAAAACCAATGAATTTATTGATGAAATTAAAAAGACATTAAATAGAAAATAAATAAGTAGAGTAAATTTGCTATTCTTTTGTTTAATAGTGCATTGTCATCGATGAAGAGGATTTAATAGATGAAAAGTTTAGGAAATACATCACAATTCTGGGTCAGGAATATGATATAATATTGATGCACAAATTAAATTATCCAGAGATGGACAGGAGCTCTCTTTCTGCTGAAAGCACAGCATTTTACAATTTCATGACTCAAGTAATATTTTTGTACTTCAAGAGGTGTAGAAACAACAGTGGGAACATTTATTCTGGATCATCTCACCAAAAAGAAAAAAATCTGTAGCTTCAAATGAAAATTGTAGAAACTGTGGGGAGGGGCAAAGTATATGTTCACCTCTTCCTATAGCCTATAAGTTTATAAAGGAAAGCAAATTCATCCCCTACTCTGGCCCTCCATTTCTTCATCCCAGCCTCAAGTCTTTCTTTTTCTTGGCCTCATTAAAGGGGCTGTACCCCCGCTATTTCTTAAATAGGCATGTCCAATGAATGGGCATTACCTCACCCTAAGTGAGTACCTGCAAAGACCTTGGCCTGAAGGGCCCAAGGTCTCCTAATGCATCCTGGGTCATCTCCAGTCATCCTGAGGAATATCAGGTCACTGGATTCAGATGGCTCTGGAGAAGAAGTGAGATTGGTGACTTCCACAATCCTCCCTCACTCAAAGTAAAGTGAAGAGCAAGTCATGTCATCATTTCTCTGATGGCATGGTCTTCTTTGACAATGAGAATGAACACAATATGCTAAGAAACTAAGCCCTAAAAGAAAAACTAGTGACTTCACATTTAGTTAATGGTCACACAGAGACCAAAGCCTAGATCTTTTGGTTCCTGCCCGATCCTCTTTTCTATCCCCTTAATTGTATTCACTTATTCAATCAATCCATAACTTTCATTTCTCAACCTCCACAACTCTCAACAATTTTTTGCAGTTCCTTTTCCTCAGCTGTAAAATGAGCAGATTGAACTCAGTGTCTGATAGTGTCCCTTCTAGGTTGAAATTTATTGTCTGAAATGCATCCTAGATTTTGGAAGAGCAGATTTCAAAGGGTTCGGAGAAGGAATAAATAATATCTTTCTCTACAACTATACAAAATACTGTAGATGAAATCTGACAAGGGCACTGATCTTGGATATCAGTCAGTAAACAAACATGTATTAAATGCCTGCTATGAGATGGAGAAGGCAATCATAAACCATTATATATCTTTGTCAAGAAAACCCCAAATGGGTCATGATAAGTCAGACTCAACTGAAACAACTAAATAACAATAATAACAAAATATGCTTGGTAGCCTCTCTATTTTAACGATTTAGGGATAATGCAATGAATCAGAAACCAATGAAGTGAAGGGAAATGAAAGCTACCTTTGGAGACAAAGGACATGAGTTCAAATCTCACCTCTGGCTATCAAGGTGACCTGAAGGAAATTATTTAATCACTTTGGACCACACTTTCCTCATTGTGTGAAGAAATTGAGGACTACAGATAAGACATCTAATTAGTGGCTTAACTGAGAGTAGAATTTAGGCTTTTTGTATCCCTGGGCTGTGGTCTTTTCCGTGCCCCCTTGTTTATCTCATTAATTGCATTCACTTGTTCAATCAACCCAAAACTTTCATTTCCTACCCTCTGGAACATTATTGTTCCATAAAACATGCTATGCCTTAAATAATGATTTTTTTAAAGAAGGAAGGAAAAGCTGTTCCTTCAATCTTAGATGATCCTTTCCATTTGACCATGTAATTGGATTTCACTCTCAAAGTCTTTTACATTTGTTTAGTCAAAGAACCTCTCAATGCCACCAGGAAAAAAAATGCTTATGCAGAAATTCACTGTGGCAATCTCTAAATAGACAAATGCCGTGTCTATTACTGAAAACTCATTAAATAAATTGCTTATATCAGGGCAAATGTATGAAGAGACCTTATCAGTCCCCTTTATGTTTCCTGCTGCTGGAGTCAAGAGAGAGTGAGGTGATAAATGCATGTCATTTGCCTGACTAATGCTGTAATTCACAACTACCAATTCCTATAAGCCATTATACATTCTCATGGAGCCAGCCATGGGAATGATAAATTAATATACCATAAAACAACAATCATCCTGAATGGCTGCCTAAGTTGTTTAAGAAAAGCACAGCTTCAGACATTGTTTATAAATATTCTTATTTTCCTCCAACACATACTTACTTGAATGTTGCCTTTTTATTGAGTTCCTAGGTGACCAAGCAATTAAAAAATGAAGTAGGGCGAAGCTATCGTTATATTAATGGGAAATTGAGTGGGTAACTGCATTTAAACATTTTTCCACCAAGTTCTACATCAATAATTTGGGGAGAAACAAAAAAAAATGATTCAGGGAAGTATTTGGCATAAGGTATTTACTGTTATTATATAGTAACTTTTTGAACTTTAAATAAATCACTTGCTCTCCCCATCTTCATCTTCATCATTATTCAGATTTTTATACGGATCAATGATTTAAACCATACAGGGGACTCCTGATGAGACAATTCCTTCTATCAGTAAACCAGCAATTAAAAACAAAAAACGTTTTCTTGATGCTGAGAGTTTTACTGACCTACCCTGAGTTACTTAATATGTGTTGCATGAGCCACATAGCTATTATATGTCACAGTAAGGTTATAAATCCAGAATCTGGACTTGAAGGCTATCTCTGTACCCACTATTCCATACTGCTTCTGGAAATTATCTTAGAGCCCATTTGATCCTAATTTAGTACATTATAATTGATTTTTCTTCTGTTGGTTATATTTGACTTAGAAATATGATTTAATTGGTGTGAGAAACTCTCAGCATGGCAATTTCCCTGACCAATACATATACACAAATCACACATAACTTATAGTCATTAAAATTGTCTCTCAGCACTCCAGATTTTTCTTTCCAGGTTTTCTGAAATCTGCCTATTCCTCATTTCTTCTTGGGCAATAGCATTTCATTACATTCATATACCACAGCTTGTTCAGTCATTCACAAATTGATGGACATCTCCTCAGTTTCCAATTCTTGGCCATCACAAAAAGAGTTGCTATAAATATTTTTGCACATGTAGGCCATTTCCCTTTTTAATTTTTTTTTAATTTTTTAAATTTAATTTACTTTTAAAATTTATTTATTTGTTTTCAGTTTTCCACATTCATTTCCACATATCTTAGATTTTTCCCCTCCCTCCTCCATGTTCCCCCATTCCTTCCCACTCCCTTCCCAAGATGATGTACAATCTTACATAGGTTCTACACATATTAAACACCTTTTCATCTTAGTCGTGTTGCATAGAAGAATGAAAATGAATGGAAGAAACCATCAAAACAAAACATAACACAAGAGAAAATGGTGTGCTTCATTCTCCGGTCCAATTCCATAGTTTTTCTCTGGATGTGGAAGACATCTTGCATTGGGAATTTTTTTAAGTCCTTGCATTGCTGTGAAGGGCTAAGTCTACCAGAAAAACTCCTCTCACACTGTGGTTGTTGCTGGATACAAAGTTCTCCTGGTTCTACTCCTTTCACTCAACAACAGTTCATATAGGTCCTTCTAGGTCTCCCTGAAGTCTTTCTATTCATCATTTCTTATAGCACAATAGTATTCCATTACATTCATATACCACAGGTTGTTCAGTCATTCCCCAAATGACACACATCCCCTCAATTTTCAGTTCTTGGACACCACAAAGAGAGCTGCCATAAATAATTTTGTACATGTGGTACTTTTTCCCATTTTTATGATATCTTTGGGATACAATCTTAGAAACGATATTGCTGGGTCAAAGGGTTACTTTTCCTTTTTTAATGATCTCCTTGGGATACAGATAGTAGTAGTATTGCTGGATCAAAGAATGCGCAGTGTTTCATAGTCTTTTGGGAATAATTCCAAGTTGTTTTCCAGAATTGTTGAATCAGTTCACAACTTCATCAAAAATGCATTAGTGTCCCAATTTCCCCCATCCCCTCCAACATTTATCATTTTCCATTTTTGTTATAGTAGCCAATCTGATAGGTAAGAGGTGGTACCTCAGAGGTATTTTAATTTGCATTTCTCTAATCAAAAGTTATTTGGAGCATTTCCTCATATGTCTATAAATTTCTTTGATTTCTTCATCTGAAAACTGCCTGTTTGTGTCCTTTGACCATTTATCAATTGAGGAATGACTTACATTTTTGTAAATTTAACTCAGTTCTTTATACATTTGAGAAATGATGCTTTTATCAGAGACACTTGCTATAAAGATTGTTTCCCAGATTTCTATTTTCTTTCTAATCTTGGTTGCATTAATTTTGTACTTGATTAAATGTTTTTTATTTCAATATAATAATTTTTTTATTTTGCATTTCATAGTGCTCTCTCTATATTTTTTTAAATCATGAACCTGTAACTCATTTAACTTTTTCTTCAAGAATTTGAATATTATGCCATTCATTGCATACATGTTTAGTATTAATATTTCTTCATTGTCTGTGGTACCTTTTAGCAAGATGTAGTTTCCTTTTTTAACTCTTAATTAGAACTATATTTAATTTGCATTGTCTGAGATCAGGATTGCTTTTTGTCTTTTTACTTCAGCTAAAGAATAAAAGACCTCCTCTAGCTCCTTATTTTTACTCTGTCTTTCTTCTTCAAATGTGAATTTTGTAAACAACATATTGCAGGATTCTATTTTATGGGACAATTCATTTCATTCACACTCACAGTTAGGATTACTAACTGTGTATTTCCCTCCATCCTATTCTTCCTTTGGTTTGTCCTCTCTCTCCTTTCACCCTTTCCTTCCTCTACAGTGTTTTGCTTCTGTCTATGGCAACCCCTGGTCTGTCCTCTCTTCTGTCAGCCCCCGCCCCCATAGCCAACCTTTACTTAATTTCCTCCCATCCTACTTTCTTGTTGGGTATAATAGGTTTCCATATTCAACTGACTGTGTATATTATTCCTTCCTTGAACCAATACTGAAGAGAATAAGGTTCAAGTGTTGCCAATTGTCCATCGTTCCATCTTTTCCTCCATTATTATAGGGTTTTTTGCACTTCTTTCTGCGAAACATTTTGCCCCATTCACCTTCTCCCTTCCTCCTGCATCCAGTATAATCCTGTTTCTTATGCCTTAATTATTTTTATGTCATTCCCTCAAATTCACCTTATGCCTTTAACTTCTTCCCATGTATATGCCATCTAACTGTACTATTAGGGGTACAATTTTTAAGTTACAAGTATCATCTTCCCATGTAGGAATGTAAACAGTTAAGTTCCATTGAATCCTCTGTGTTTTTTTCTCTTCTTACCTTTTTATTCTTCTTTTGAGTCTTGATATTGGAGATGAAAATTTTTGTTCAATTCTTGTTTCCTAATGAAAGCTTGAAATCCTTCTATTTCATTGAATGATCATTCTTTCCCTTGGAATTTTGTGTTTAATTTTTCTGAGTAGGTGATTCTTGTCTGTAGTCCTGGTTCCTTTTGCTTTCCAGAATGTCATATTCCATAACTTCTGATCATTTAATGTTCTAGCTGCTAAATTCTATGTAAACCTGATTGTGGTTTGCCAATATTTGATTGCTTCTTTCTGCACACTTGCAGTAATTTTTCCTTGATCTGATAGTTCTGTAGATTGACTATAATGTTCCTTAGTGCTTTTATTTTGGGATCTTTTTCCCGAGGTGATTGGTGAATTATTTAAATGTCTATTTTACCCTCTGATTGTAGGACATCAGGACAGTTTACCTTGATAATTTCTTGAAAGATGATATCCATAGCCTCCTTTTGATTATGGCTTTCAGATAGTCCAATGATTCAGATAATTTCTTTTGGAACTACATTCAAGATCAGTTGTTATTTCAGTGAGGGATTTTACATTTCCTTACATTTTTTTTCATTCTTTTAAATTTGTTTGGTTAATTCTTGATGTTTCATAGAGTTGTTAACTTTGACTTGTCCAGTTCTAACTTTTAGAGAATTGCTTTCCTCTGTTAGTTTTTGTACATCTTTCCCTATTTGGCTAATTGTACTTTTTAGAGAGTTGTTTTTATCAGTGAATTTTTGTATCTCCTTTTCCATTTGGCCAGATCTACTTATTTAAGCACTTGTTTTCTTTTTTCATAATTCTCATGCATCACTCTCATTTCCTTTCCCAATTTTTCTTCTACTTCTACTTCTACTATAATTTTCAAGTTCCCTTTGGAGTTTTTCCATGGTTTCTTTCTGGGCTTCAGACCACTTCCCGTTTTTCTTTGAGGTTTTGTCCATAGGGGTGTAAACATTGTCCTCATCTGAGTTTGTCTTGGTCCTGCCTGTCACCATAGTAACTTTCTATGGTCAGGTGTTTTGTTTTTTTTAATTGTTGTTTGCTCATCTTTTTGACATTTTTCCTTTCTTTTAAATTTGAGCTTTGCTCCATGCTTCTTGTGCTGGTGGCTGCAGGCTCTGTCTGTTTATCTAGTGCTGTATCAATGTTGCCCTGAGGCCCAAGAGGGACCCTAGTGTCTGTTCCTACTGGAGGATGTAGGGGTCTGGCAGCTTATCTGATACTGAGCTGGGGTCCTAGTTTTGGTATCTAGCAAGTGAGGCCCAGTACAATGTTTTGGTGTTTCCCAGGACTATACTAAAGCACATGGTAGTCTGGTGATTGTCTGGCTGCTTGTGTACCCAGGGCTACATTGAAAAGTGGTGGTCTTCCGAGCTGGAGTCTGTCTGTTCCCCTGCCTATGCTGAGGCATGTGTGAGTCCTAGTGTTGGCATTTGCCTACTCCACTGCACTGCATCTCAGGATGTCCTGATGATTTGCTAAGGTGGGGCTTGCTGCTTGCTTTCTGGGGTGCTTCTTGTAATGGACTATGCTCCCCTTTTGCCTGAATGAAACATACCTTTTTTGCTGATCTTCCAAGTATCCTGGGCTAAAAAATTGTCTCCTTCTCCCCATCTTTTGCTGGTTCTGTTGTTCCAGGATTCCATTTGGTGGTTTTATTTTATGATTTTTTGCAAATAAATATCAAAGAATTACAGCAATTTAATGTTTACCCCATCACCTTGACTCCCAGAAATCTCTTCTGGCTTAAGATCTTATACCAGCGAATTTTCTCTGATTTTTAACTGAGACTATATGCTAGGACTGTGCTATTACTGACGCTGATCTTAACTCCAAACCTATAAATAATAAGAATGCATTTCTCTTCTTGTTTCTCTGCTCTGAGGCTATCAAATATTAAAGGGAAAGAAATCAGTAATAATAACTGGCATTGAGAAGGTGAGAAGGACATGTACTGGACCCACAATTTCATTGATACCTGGAACTCCCCAACAGAAATAATTGTACCAGTGAAGTTCAACACTGTTTCTTAAATTTGCAAAAAGTTGTTTAGTCAGTCAATGAAGAAGCTTTTATTAAATGCATAATTTGTGCATTCATGTGCCAGGAACTGTGCTAATGGGTGGCATTCAAAAATGTGGAGGAAAGAAGATCCTCATCCTCAAAGAAAGATAGAAAGATAGATTAGATAGATACATAGATAGATAGATAGATAGATAGATAGATAGATAGATAGAGACATAGATCTAGACCTAGACATAGGCATAGATATAGATATAGATATAGATATAGATATAGATATAGATATAGATATAGATATAGATGCAGATGTGGATATGGATATGGATATGGAGAGCGAGAGTTAGGTACATAATTTACCTACTTCTATCTGACTAAAAAATATATATATACACATATATATATATATATATATACACCCACACACATATATATATGTACACACATTTATTTATACACATATATATGTACACACATTTCTATACACACACATATACAGAGAGGGGAGAGAGAGACAGAAACAGAGAGATATTGACATACATATGTGTATTAGACAATATGCATGTGTGTGTGTGTATGTATGTTTAAATTAGTTGTCCTGGGTCACACAGTCATTCTATGTCAGATGTACATCTTGAAATCAGGCCTTGCTGTATCTAATTCCAGCCCTCTATTCATTACACAAAATGCCTCTCTAACTAACATAGATGTAATATTTTAAATACATAAACTCGTTTGTGACTACCAGAAATTCTGTGAATTGAGTACTACAGGTATAAACATCGAAATTCTATAGAGCAAAAAATTGAGGCAAAGAGACTTTAAGTGTCTTGCCCTTGGATAGTTAGGAAATATCACAAGCTGGAATTGGATGCTGGATGGTGTTCCAATCATCAATCAAACAAATATTGAACAAAAGTTTATTGAAAATCTATTATTTGCTCTCAGATGAGACAATGAAGTCTTACATAAGTACAAGTTATTCTTATCTTCTTTTTCATCAGCATAAGTATCGCCATCATTATCAACTTTTCTGATGATGATCAACATTCCTTGAAATCTTTCACATTGTCCAATCCATGTAAAAAATGGATCAATTGAAAAATGAAACTGAAAACTTTTAAAATTAAAAAGATGAAGAATAACCTTGTGAGTAGGTTTGTAGGAAGTACAAGGATAGATATTTTTAAAAATAGAGATGGATAGATAATAGATAGACAAATGAGTGAATGAGAACTCAATTAATAAACATCAATGAATAAACAAATATATGAATGAATTAATGAACCATAGGAGTAGGTGTTCAAATTAATTTAAGATATGACCAAAGAAAATAGAAATAGAATTAGACAGGACCAATTTCATCGTTAGTTGACCAAGACACAGCAAAAGATAAGGTAGAGTGTTTCAAGATCTACCATAAAGGGAGTCCACAGAGCTATTTCTGTTTAGACTGCCTTTACCACAGCTATGGAACTAAATGGGATTGGCATTTTTACAGTTCATCATGCAAGATTTAATTCATCCTGGCTTAGCTGTTACAGTAAGACAGAGACATATGGCTTGCTACTTCTTTTGAATATTGATTAACCCCCTTTTCTGGAATTTGAGTATTTAAAAAGCTAGTAACATGTTCTCTGAGGAGACATTATGGGAAGCATTGATTAATTCTCCTTGTCATGTTGTCAGTGTTGACTGTTTATCATGGTCACTTTCCAACCTAACCCTAAAAACATTGAGAAAACCCCTGGTGAGCTTTCTGTGGCTTTATAGATGAAGGTTCTCATTAGCAAACATTGACCTGACTTAGTGTTTTTCCCAGAGAGAATGGAAAACAAAATGTGAATTCTCTCTTCCAAAATCTTTCTACCTCTGTGGTCATAGATTCTCAAGGCACAGGCAGTCAGATTCATCAATTGAAATTAGGTATTCCTTTTAAATTATTCATAAATAACAGGTGGGTCCTGATTAGTGTGAATAATGAAATTCTTGGAATTGTCACATTATTTGAATTGTTCTACAGCATATTTTCATTGAACTGGAGCCAATCCTTATTTTACATAATTATAAATTCCATGATGTGAGTTGAATAAATATGACCAGTGCTAGGGATTCATTATTTGTACTAACTGGGACATGGAATTAACTAAACACAAAAAATAAAGAATATTTCCCATACAAAGTAGAACATAAAAATGGATTACATATGAAATTGTGAATCCCTATTACAGCTTTTTTTCCTTTTGACTACATAAAAAATTCAGGGTTTTTTTTTTGTTTGTTTTTATTTCTGAACTACCTAAGCAGCTAGGTGGTACAGTGATTAGAGTTCTAGTTCTATAATAAAGAAAATCTGAGTTCAAATCCAGTCTAAGACACAAACTGTGTGAGTATGGATAAGCCACTTAAATTCTGCCTGATTCAGTTTCTTCAACTGTAAAATGGGAGCACCTACTAGAAATATTGTGAGGGTCAAATTATATATTTGTAAATCATTTAGCACAGGGCATAATCCATAGTAGATGCTTAATAAATGCTCATTTCCTTCCTTTTTCTGTTCATTGTTAACATACATCATTGAGCATCTTTTTTTTGGTTCTTTTTTTTTTTATTTGACACTAACCCTGGGATTTCTTTGCTCCACAGATCCTCAACTAAAAAAAAGGAAAAAAAAATTCTTGTAACAAAAATAGCTAGTAAAATAAAACTACATATTTTCCATGTACAAAAATAATGTATGCTTTTATCTTCACCATCAACCCTCTTTGATGAGGTGAGTTGTATGCTTCATCATCACTGCTCTGGAGATGTGCTTGGTAACTGCTTTGATCACAGTAGCAAAGTCTTTCAAAGTTTCATCCCACGTTTCCTGAGTGCCTTCTGGGTGAGTAATATGGTTTAGTAATTCTGAAAACTAGGTGATGTTTAGGTAGGGGAAGCTGTATGACTAATGGAGAGAGCTGGATATTGAGTCTAATATCCCTGATTCTGTTTGCAGTTTTGCCATTTATTCATTGTGGAACTGTAGATGTCCCTCACTAGCATACTATCAGCAGAGACCAGATTACCAACTAATCTGTCTAAAAGCATTTATTAAAGAACTATTTTGTGTCAAGCACTATGCTAAATGCTTCTTTTGTCTTATTTGATTCTCATAATGATACTAAACCTAACCCTAAATGTGTGCTATTATTGTCCTTATTTTACAGTTGAAGAAACTGAAACTAACAAAATTTAAGTGACATGTCCAGAGTCACACAACCAATAAGTGTCTGAGACCAGATTTGAATTCACCAATTCCTAACTCAATGTCATGTGCTCTATCCACTTTGAATGAAAGGGCTGCACTTAAAGATCTAGAAGGCCACATGTGACCTCAAGGCTGTAGGTTCCCTACCCCTGGATTAGATATTCAGAGACATTCATTCTTTTTCTGAAATACTGTAATTCATGGAAATTCTTGAGAATCTCAAAACACAGAAAAAAGCAAAATTAGACCAGATATCAGGCAAAATAAATTCTATCCATTAAAACTGTTGAAAGATCAAAAGGACTATTCTTTTGAGGTCTTTAAGCAGAAGATGGATGCATACTTGTCAGTGCATCTCAGTAGAGTTCCCTGTAAATCACAGGTAGATAAGACGATTGCTTTACTTCTTTCCTATTCTAAAATCTATGATTCTGAATATTGCCCCTCTCAAAAATATGTTGTAAGTAACTAAAATAGAGACCATAAAGTCAATTTCCTAATATATGTATTTATATATATGTATATACACACACATGTGCACACACATACACATGCATACACACATATATGAATATATGCATGTATGTATGTATGCATGTGCTTTTCTTTCAGGGAAGGCCCTTAGACCTCTCTCTGAGTCTATTTATTCTTAGTTTACAGATAATTCTCACAGGAGAGCTTACCTGGTTTCCCTTGCCACAACAGAAAATAATTTTTAATCAAAAATCATTTCTAAAGGTGGAAAAAGTAACAGTAAAATTAATATATGGGAACATTAGAGAAAGGTGGAGCTATAAAAAGACAACAAAGGAATTCTAAAAATACATAAATTTGGGACCAACTTAAGGCAAACACTTGTATTGGCCTTGAGAGACAACACCATTTTACAACCTTAATTTTATCATACGTCAAAAGACAAAATACTAATCACCTATTATATGCCAGTCATCACACTAGGTTCTAGGGATACAAATATGAAGAATGAACCAATCCCTGCTTACATGGAGCTTTCATTCTAATGGGATACTCTGATTCTTTCTAATTGATTCATCTTATTATTTATTCTACTATCAATGTATATTTGTTATGATGATCCTGAGTCAGTAATATAAAGTTAAACACATTTCAGTTCATGATGATGATTTCCATTTGAAAAAAAAATGAAATTCCAAAAGGTTAGGAGCTTCACATTTTAAGTTTCAATCATTTGGATAATTTCCTTATCTAAGCTACAGACAAACTCATTCCTGGTGATGACAGATAGATCACCTGTTGTTATACTTTAATTAGGGTGAGAAATCACCAGTTCCACAATTCTGATTCTTATTAAAACATTTCATCAATTCTCAATGAAGTGACCACATGATACTTCCTAGAAAATAGAAAAAAGAGGTACAAATTTCTAAATAACAAACAGATGGTTTCATGGCATGAGAAGAATGTTAGGAATAAAGGCATGGTACCCAGATTTCCTCTTCTTTCTGGCACTAATTGTGTGACCTTGGATAGTTTATAAGATTTTCTTACCTCCATTTTCAGACCAGTAGCATAAGGAAGCTGATAAATTGCATAGTCTCTAAGATAGATCCATAATGTGTCACAGGCAAACATCATAGCATCTTAATTGAAGTTCATGTTGATAAGAGTGATCATGGAGACACTTCAGAAACTCAAGACTCATGACCCTCATGAGGAATAATCCTGGGATATCACAATTAACTTCTGTGGAAGGTAATGTTATATAGTCATTGGATATTTTATCTAGTTATTCTTGCTAACTATTTTCTAAGCAGAATTGTTTCTACCTGTTGAGGATAAAAGTATTACCCTTCCATTTTGGCATTGTTGCAACAAAGCTCTGGTCTGCTCTTTTTTGCTTGCAAATTTCTTTGTATGCCCCTTGAATCTCTGTAATTGTGTTCTCTGTTCAACTGAATTATGTCAATGAAAACATACGATAATGCAAACTATACAAGGAACACTGAGCAGACACTAGGTGCAAGACTGGATTCTGTTAGGCAATTCCATTGCACAAATGTGGTTCTGGGCTTCAATTCCAAGGTGAAGAGGACAGATTGTTGTTGGTCAAAAGGATCATGGGTGCTAGTTGGAGTTCCAGGGCAGAGAGGAGAACTAACAGTGGTGGTTCCAGGTGTGTGTGTGTGTGTGTGTGTGTGTGTGTGTGTGTGTGTGTGTGTGTGCGTGTGTGTTTACACAGAGGGCACAGGGTGAGTTGGATATGAAGGGATGATATCTAAAAAAAAAAGTTTAAAGGTGAGAGAGAAAAATATTGGGAGAAGGAAAAAGGGAGAAATCAAATGGGAAGAATTATCTCACATAAAAGAGACAAGAAAAAACTTTTACAACGGAGGAGAAGGAGGGGATGTGAGAGGAAATGAGTGAACCTTACTCTCATGGTATTTGGCTTAAGGAGAGAATAACATATATACTCAGTTGGGTATCTTACCCTACAAGAAAGTAGGGGGAAGAGAGTGGGGGGGGGTGATAGAAGAGAGGATAGATTGGGGGAGGTGGTAGTCAGAAGCAAACAGTTTTGAAATGGAGCAAGGGCAAAGAAAAAAATAGAATAAATGGGGGGTGGGTTAAGAAGAAGGAAAATATAGTTAGTCTTGCACAACATGATTATTATGGAAGGGTTTTGCATAACTACACATGTATAACCTATATTGAATTGCTTGATTTTTCAATGAGAGTGAGTGGGGAGGGAAGAAGGGAGAGGATTTGGAACCCAAAACTTTAAAAACAAAGATTAAATGTTAAAAAATGTTTTTACATGCAATTTGGAAATAAGATAAATGGGTAATGGAGTATAGAAATCTGTCTTGCCCTACAAGAAAGTGAGGGGAATGGGGATAGGAGACAGTGGGTAATAGAGGAGATGATAGATTGGAGTAAGAGATGATCAGAATGCTAGTCATCTTGGGGTGGAGGGGAGGGGAGAGATGATGAGAAAATTTGTAACTCAAAATCTTGTGCAAATGAGTGTTGACTAAGATAAATTAATTAATTTTTAAAATTTCACAATAAATTAGTACTGGGCAAGGGGAAGTTGATGACTCCATGAGACATCAAGAAATAATAAAAATAAAGTCAAAAGAATAAAAAGAAGAAAATATGAAATATCTTAAATATAATTGACCCAGAAATAAGATCAAAGAGAATTAACTTAAAAATTATTGGACTATCTGAAAGCCATCATAAACAAAACAGTTTGGACATATGTCAATAAACTGTAAAGGAAAACTGCTCTGATAGCTTAGCTCCAGAGGTTTAAATAGAAATTGAAAGAATTCACCAAACACCCGGAAAGAGATCCACAAGGAAATCCCCCGGGAATATGTAACAGCCAAATTCCAAAGTCCCAAAGTGAAAGACAAAAAAATGCAAACAATCAGAAGGAAATAATGAAAATATCATGGATCCAAAGTCAGGGTCACAAAATATTTAGCAACTTCCACCTTAAAGACACTGATGGCTATGAATATAATATTCTAGGAAGCAAAGAATCTAGGATTAGAACAAAAAAAAATCTACCCAGAAACAATACCAAAAAACCCGCAGGGGTAACGTTCGTTTAACGAAATACGGGACTTTTGAGCATTACTGATGAAAAGACCAGAACTGAATGGAAAATTGGATATTCAAACACAAGACTCAAGAGAAGCATAAAAAGATAAATACAAAAAAAATTCAGAAAGGACTCAGTGATGTTAAACTGTTTACCATCCTATATAAGAAGATGATGTATGTAATTTTTTTCACTTTATTCTTTTTAAATTTCATTTATTCTGAACTTAAAAGAAGTAGTTCTATAACATAGTGGAATAGGAAAAAAGATGATTGCACATGAAATTGCTAAGCCTTTTAAATATATAACAAAATTATCATGTAACTTTCTGTTTTCCAGTTTTTCTTCCCTCCCCTCCACCCTACAAATGGCTATAATTATGCACAAATATAGATAGATAGACAGAGAGAGAGAGAGAGAGAGAGAGAGAGAGAGAGAGAGAGAGAGAGAGAGAGATTTGATATGTGTAAAATTATCCTAAACATAATTCTATTTATCAATTCTTTCTTTGGATAAAAATGTCTTCCCTCATAGGTCCTTTGTAGTTATTTGCGTATTCATAATAGGCAAAATGAATAAGTCAAAATTGTTATTTAAATAATATTGCTGTCACTGAACACAATGTTCTCTTCATTGTGCTCATTTTACTCTTCATTTCACGCAAATCTATACATGCTTTTTCTAAGATCAGTGAGTCCATCATTTCTCATAGCGCAAGGATATTCTATCACAACCATAAACCATAACTTGTTCAGCTATTCCCTAGTTGACAGGCATTCTTGCAGTTTCTAATTCTTTGCCACCACAAAAAGAACTGCTATAAATATTTTATAAGATAAAGGTTCTTTTCCTTTTTTCCCTATCTTCAGAAACTGACCTAGTAATGGTATTGCTGGATCAAAGAGTATAGAGAATTTAATAACTCTTTGGCATAATTACTGATTCCTCTTCAAAATGATTGGATCAATTCACAGTTCTGCCAATAGTAAATTATTATCCCATTTTTCCCACATCCCTTCCAACATTTCTCACTTTCTCCTTCAATCATGTTAGCCAATCTGATAGACTTAAAATGGTATCTAAAGGTTGTTTTATTTTACTTTCCTCTAATCAGTAATGATTTAAAACTTTTTTCATATGACTACAAATTATTTTTATTTCTTCAGCAGAAAATTGCCAGTTCATTTACTTTAATCCCTTTTCAATTAGAGGATGACTCATATTCTTACAGATTTGAAAATCCTTTATATATATTTGCGATGTGAGACTTTTATCTGAGAAATTGTCTAAAGATTTCTCCACCCTTATTTTCTGCTTTTCTGCTGATCTTGGCTACAATTATTACATTTGTACTAGCATTTTTTTAAAATTTAACATAATGGAAATTATCCATTTTACACTTCACGCTGCCCTATGTTTCCTGTTTATTCATAAATTATTCATCCATCCAGAAGTCTGATAGGTAATATGTTCCATGATCTGCAAATTTTCTTGTAGTATCTCTCATTGTATCTACGGGGTAGATCCATTTTGACCTCAGTAAATGGTACAAGATATTGGTCCATGCATAATTTCTGCCATACTGATTTTCCAGTTTTCCCAACAATTTTCACCAAATAATGAATTCTTATCCTACAAACTTATAAGTCTTAACACTTGTCAAACATAAGGTTACTATAGTCATCAGCGACTATAAATTTTATATCTACTCTATTCCACTAATCTATCTTTTATATTACTTAGATAGTTTTAATAGTTACTGGCTTATTATATAGTTGTTGGTTTTGGCAGGTGTACTCCAAGGATTTCTTTGTTTTTGTGTTTTGTTTTACTGTCTAGAGTTATTTTAAATGGGGCATCCCTTATAATCTCTCCTTGCAGAGTTGTGTTGGTGATATGGAGAAGTGCTGATAATTTAGATGGATTTACCATGTATCCTTTTGTGCTAAAATTGTTAATGGATTCAAGTAACTTTTTAGTTAAGTTTTTGGGATATTCCAAGTATGCCATAACATCATCTATGAAAAGAGATAGTTTCATTAATTCATTTCCTATCGTGATTCCTTCTATTTATTTTTCTTATATAGCTGTTGCTAGAATTGACAATAAAATATTGAATAATATTGGTGATAGTATGCAACCTTGTTTCCCATCTGATATTGGGAATGTGTCTAGCTTATCCCTATTTCTAATAATTCTTGCTGATGGTTTTTGATAAATGATTTTTTATCAATTTATGGAAAAAGCCATTTATACCTAGACTTTCAAGTATTTTTTAATAGAAATGAATTGAATTTTACCAAAAGCCTCTTCAGCATTTATTACTATGATCACATGATTTTTCATAGTTTTTCTTATGTCAAATCTTCCCTGAATTCTTAGCATAAATCATGCTTGGTCACAATATATAGTGTTTGAAATATATCATTGTAGTCTCTTAACCAGTATTTTATTTAGGATTTTTGCATCCATGTTCATTAACGAAATTAGTTTTGATTATCTTGCTCTTTGTATTCCTCTTCCTGGTTTAAGTATATCATTACCATATTTATTGCATGAAAGAAGTTTGGTAGACCCCATCTTTGCCTGATAGCTCACTTAATATTGGAATTAATTGATCTTTAAATGTTTAATAGAATGAATGTACTTGCAAATCAGTCAGGTCCTGATGCTTTTTGGGGGAAAGTTCATTTATGGTCTGATCAGTTTCTTTGTTTTAAAAAATAGTTCCATTTAGATATCCTGTTTCCTCTTCTGCTAATCTAGTCTGGTTATATAATTTTTTAGAAATATGATTTTCCATTTTACTTAAATAATTAAATATATTGGCATATAATTCAGCAAAATAACTCATTTTTTAAAATTTCACCTTCATTAGTGATATATTTACCCTTTTAAATATTAATGCTAGTGAATTGGTTTTTTTCTCTCTTTTAAAAAAACATATTAACCAATTATTTTTCTATTTTATTGTGTTTTTTTATACAATCACTCTTACTTTATTAATTTAATTTAATTAATGTTTTTTTCCACATTCAATTTCACTTGTCTCAGTTTTAATTTTAGGTTTTTCAATTTAGTATTTAATAACTTCTGCATAACTTGTTAGCAAATAACTAAATTCTTAGCAACTTCTAATAATATTATACATATTAGGACATTTAGAGGAATTCTATATAGATAGAGAGAATAGATAGGAGTTGATGATATTAGGGTGATCTCCAAAAAAATGAAGGGTGGAGAAAGAGGAATGCATTGGAAGAAAGGAAAAGGGAGAGGAAGAATGGGAAAATATTATCTCATGTAGAAGTCTCAAAAGCAAGAATTTTTACAATGGAGAAAAAAATGGGATAAGGTGAGCATTTGAACCTTACTCTCACTGGAGTTAGTTCAAAGAGGAGAGAATAGATATACTCAGTACGGTACATAAAATCTATCTTAGCCCAGAGGGAAGTAGCAGGGGAAGTGAATAGAGAAGGTGATTATATAATGAAAAAAAATTAAGGGAAGAAGTGGGTCAGATGCAAAGCAGATTTTTTGAGGAGGGAAAACATAAAAGGGAGAGACAGATAGAGACAGACAGAGAAAGATTAGCAGGATAAAATATAATTGAGGGTTAGTTAACATAGCTGTAAATATGAATGGAATGAACTCACCCATAAAAGAGAATTGGATAGCAAATGGACTAGGAACTAAAATCCAACAATAAGCATTTAGAAGAAAAACACTTGAAACAGAAAGATGCAAACAGTTAAAAGTAAAGGGCTGGAGCTGAAACGATTATGCTTTGGCTGAGGTAATAAATGGTATGGGTAGCAAACATGATATTAGACAAAGCAAAAACAAAATAGACATAATTAAAAAGATAATCAGGAAAACTCTATTGTGCTTAAAGAAATTACAATGAAGTAATATCAAAACTTTTTTACAGCAAGTTTCATGTGGAACTGAGTCAAGTTTATTAAAAAAAAAATAATTATTCCCCAATTGATAAATGATCAAATTATATGAACAGTCAATTTTCAGGAGAAGAAATCACAGCCATCAAAAGACATATGAAAAATGGTCTAAATAATTATTGATTAGAAAAACACAAAGTAACTACAAGGTACAACCTTAAACCTATCATATTGGTTAACATAACAGAAAAGGAAAATGATAAATGCTGGAGGGGATGTGGACAAATAGAGACACTATTGCTCTGTTGGTAGAACTGTAAACTGGTCCAATCACTGTGAAGAGCAATTTTCAATTATGCCCAAAGAGCTATCAAAATATGCATACTTATAACTCAGCAATATCATTACTAGGTTTATATCCCAAGGAGATTAAAGGAAAAAAGAAAAGAACCTATATGTATGAAAATATTTAAACAAGTTCTTTTTGTGGAAGAAAAGAACTACAATTTGACTGGATGCCTATCAGTTGGGGAATGACTCAACAAATTGTGGTATGTGATTTTGACAGAATGAGAAATAATAAGGAGGATGGCTTCAGCAAAACTTAGGAAGACCTATATCAATTGATGGAGAATGAAGTGATCAGAACCAGGAGGTCATTATACATAGTAATAGCAATTTGTAATGATGATCAACCATGAAAGACTTAGCTACTCTAATCAACAAAATGATCCAAGACAGTTCTGAAGGACTTATTATAAAAAATGTTTTTCACCTCTAGAGAAAAAACTTATGAATTCTGAATACAAATTGAAGTGCATACTTTTAAACATAACTTCAATTTCCTAAGGCAGCAGAGGTTGTATATGTGACCCAGCTTATCTATCTCCATCCCTAAGATGAAGGGCCAATCCTCCCCATAAAACGTCCAAGGGTAGGAGAGGCTCATTCAATTTCAGCTGACACAAGAGCCAAAATAAATTAAGATGCAATCAGGAAGAAATTTGAGTATGCAGAGAATCATAGATTCAAAATGAAAATGAATCTTTGACATCATTGAATACTCCCCATCTCCTCATTTCACAGCTAAAGAAATTAATCCCAGACAGTTTTAAGTCAGGTTTTCTCTCTCTCTCTCTCTCTCTCTCTCTCTCTTTTCCTGCCCACTCTCTCTCCTTCCCTCCCTCTCTGCTTCCCTTTCCACCACTACCACATTCCATTAATGAAGAAACAATGAAATAATAAGGGTCTGAAAAACTTCAACCAACAAACCAGCTGAAAAGCTAACATGCAGATGATTGCACTTGAGGAAACAATAAACAGCTTATCAGTCAAAGCAGCAACATCAGGAGCCAGTTCTGCTTCCTCAGCTTCCCAAATGACTGGATTTTTTGAAAGGCAGATGGATGAACATTTGTTAGTCCCCAGGGTAGTGGCTGAATTTAAGAATTTGAAGTATGTCTGGATATCTCTGTTTTTGGAATGCATGTATGTATGGAATACTTGAGGGCTTTCTGGGTTTCAAAGAAACCATGGAAATAGTCCATAGTTAACATTTTGTTATATTTGATCTTATTACTTTTACTTTCACACAAGAGGGCAAACAGATAAACCAAGCATCTGAGGTTAACTCTTCTATACCATGCATGCATGACTAAAATGCATTAAAATTTCAATATAAGAGAAAGGAGGAGGAGGGAGTTTACTGGTAAGTGGGGGTACTGAATCAAGTTTAATTTTATATCCACACAGAAAATGCCTTTAGCCTATGGATACAGGCACCAACACCTACAAAAAGGCAGCGCTGGGTAAACAAAAGTCTCAGTTCCCTGAGAACATTAGAGAGTTTATTTCTCGGATGGAGCACATAGGGAGAGGTTAGAATTGCCAACCCATGGTGCTCATAATCAATGGGGTTTAAAACTGGTGGTAGTGCTTGTTGGTGGTAAAATTCACTTTTGAAAAATCAAATATTTATAAAGTGATTTGAGTTTTGCAAAGCACTTGATAAATATTAACTCATTTTAATCTCATAAAATTCAGGGAAATATGGGCTATTATTATCCCCATTTTATAGATGAATAAACTAAGGTAGTCATAGGTTAAGTGATTCGCCCCATGTCACACTGCTAATTCATTTCTGAAGTTGAATTTGAATTTAACTCCTCTTGAATGCAAGCATAGCGCTTTATTCATTCTTAGACCTGATGGACTTGACAAAGTTTAATCTGTTCTCTTATTGTAGCCAATTTAAGAATCATCAAATTTTGAGAAAGAAAATAATAATATTTAACAAGTAAAAGGTTTGTTTTGATCCAAAGTGGATCATTTCCTAATACAAGTCCTATATGCAAAATACATTCACATTCATTTGGCCAAACTGAAACTTATCACACTTATCAAGAAGTGATATTGGGAAAACAATAATATTCTTATATTAGCACTTAATTTTATTGTTATTTAGCATTTACACTAGGTATGTCTCCTATCCTTAACTAAATTGGAAATTCTTCAAATGCAATGGACTATATTTTGAGAGTAGCTCACTCATAGTAGTTACTCAGTAAATGTTTGTAGAATGAATAAGTGAATGCAACAGATGTTCTTTAATGAATTGTCATTATCTACTGGATATTTGCAAGGAGTGTTTTCATTTTCTCACTCTTCCTGAAAACCAACAGAAGCTTTGAGGCACTAGATAATCTCTCTGCCTTGACATATCCTGAGCAGACACTGCCAATTGAACTGAATTATTTAAGACTTTAAATGGAAGCGCCGGTCCTTCAGGGACCAAAGCAAAGACAGGCAAATGCTCATGTGTTCAGACTGGCCTCAGACCTTTCTCCCCAAAGGCAGGTTTGTTTTTCATGTGCAGCCTGAAAGTGATTCTCAGTCACTTTTCTTGCTTATCCAAGGGAGCTTAGACATGACTCTGGGACTTCAGTTCAAATCTCCTGTCAACAGCTCTTTATAGGATGTCTGATCCAGAATAGTCTCTAGCCTTAGCTCTTCAGAGAAACAAGAGACCTTGAGAAGAATTTAATCTCTGGTAGATGGAAAGATTTCTCACCTACACAGTGGTGAGCATTTTAAAAGACATATACCATGGAGAAAATTATTGGGAATCATAAATAACCAAATATTGGTTCATACGAAAATCTGTACTACCAAATAGGAAAAATCCAGTATTAGTAAACCACCTTTCTTCCTTTCTCATGTCCTTTGTAATTGGTGTGTGAATTTTACTAAATTAAGAAGCAGCTAGAAAAAAAACTCCTCTGGATATCTCTGGGGGGAGAGTCTGACCAGGCTTTGGAGGTATAGAATCCAGTGGGTGATGGACTTTGACGGATTCAGAGCCCAGGTTGGACTGGAGGGTCCACGAGAGGGATCTGTTCCGCGGGGGTAAGACCCCGGCGCACAGCGCAGCGCAGTCGGTGCGACAGGGCGGAGGGGACATGAGGGGCCCGAGAGTGGCGGGCGAGACCAGCAGAGCAGGAGATAAGCCAGGCCGAGCCGATGAGAGCCGCTGAGCGCTAGATATCAGCGCAGCAGCCCTTAAAACCTTCAGCCTGAAGACTGGACTTCGGTGGGTCAGCTACTTGAACTTCCAGGAGTTGAGATGGCAGAGTGATCAGTAAGTGCTCTCTCCTCCCCCCTGATGACCGTGAGGGAACCATAAAATTCCTCCCCAAATTAATCCTGGATCAGATGGGAACAGTAGAAGGGGGCGGGTGGTCTCACAACACCAGAGGCTGGAAAAGTGGCAAGGGGGGATTCTTCCTACTGTGGCGGAGGCGATCTGGAGGGACAGACGACCCAGGGCAGAGAAAATTCGCACTGAGACCCAGGCAAGCCTCAGAGACAGGAGACAAGCCCCAGGAGGGGTGGGAACACGCATTAGCTTCTAGGCATGCCCCAGCCCTCCAGGGGAAAAGGGAAGACAACAGGGAAGCTGGGATCACCATCCCCTGACCTTGCCTTTGCCTCAGGTCAGCTGAGGAGATCTCCTGAGACCAGACCACCCCTCACACACACCTAACAAGCTAACCCCAGGGTTGATCTGGGAAACAAAAAAAAAAAAAGCCTGCTATTAGCCTAGACACACATCAGCTCAACTTAAAGATCTGTACCTTCTGAATGAAAGAACCAGAAGCTACAACACTCAGCCAACATCATGAATCGGAAAAAGCAGACGAAAAGTGAAAAAACCATAGAATCTTTCTATGGGGATAAGGACCAAAACACAAACACCAAAGAGGTCAGAGCTGAGACTGTACTTCCATCTGAAACCTCAGATGGGACTATGAATTTCTCGCAAGCAAAACTAGATTACCTGGAACATCTGAAGAAGGATATAAAAGAAAAACTGGCCAATGATTTTAATATTATAAAAAAAGAATTCACTGATGAGAACATCACTCTGTAAAGGAAAATTGAACAAATGGAAAAGGAAGTTCAAAAATTAACTGGAGAGAATAATTCCCTAAAAGGAAGAGTTAATCAAACGGAAAAGGAAACCCAAAACCTAATTGGGAAAATTGATCAGATGGAAAAGGAAACCCAAAACCTAACTGGCAAAACTGGTCGAATGGAAAAAGAAGTACAAAAATTAAATGGAGAAAATAGCTCCTTAAAGGGAAAAATTGGTCAGATGGAAAAGGAGATGCAAAAGCTAACTGAAGAAAACAATACGATGAAGATTAGAATTGGGCAAGTAGAAACTAATGACTCAATGAGGCAACAAGAATCAGTCAAACAAAATCTAAAGAATGAAAAGATAGAAGAAAATGTAAAATATTTAATTGGAAAAACAACTGACCTGGAAAATAGATCCAGGAGAGAAAATTTCAGAATTATTGGTCTGTCAGAAACCCATTATGAAGAAAAGAGTCTGGACAACATCTTCCAGGAAATCATCAAGGAAAACTGCCCAGAAGTACTAGACTCAGAGGGCAAAATAGTCATCGAAAGAATCCACCGTTCCCCTCCCAAAAGGGATCCCAAACTCAAAACCCCAAGAAATATAGTTACCAAATTCCAGAGCTATCAAATGAAGGAGAAAATACTACAAGCAGCCAGAAAGAAACAATTCAAATATCAAGGACACACAGTCAGGATCACACAGGACCTTGCAGCTTCTACATTAAAAGATCGAAAGAACTGGAACCCAATATTCCGTAAGGCAAAGGAGTTGGGACTTCAACCAAGGATCAACTACCCAGCAAAGTTCAGCATAACATTTCAGGCAAGGAGAAAGTCATTCAACGAAATAAGGGATTTCCAGAGCTTCCTGACCAAAACACCAGAACTCAATAGACAATTTGATCTTCAAATGCAGGTCTCCAGAGAATCATAAAAAGGTAAACAGAGGGGAAAAAACAAAAACAAAAACTTGTTACTCAATCAGGGCAAACTGTTTACCTCCCTATAAGGGAAGATGATACCTGTTAATCTTGAGAACTATGCAGCTATTATGATAAAAGGGATATATGTAGAGGGAACGGGCATAAAGTAAATGATGTCATGTCAAAAATATGATTTAAGTATGAGAAGGGAATGTAATAGGAGGTGTGGAAAGGGGGAAGCAGAAAATGGCAAATTATATCACAGGAAGAAGTACAAAACTATAGTAGAGGGAAGGAGGGGAGGGAGATGAGCATTGTTTGAGAGGTACTCTCATCTGATTTGTTCAAAGGAGGGAACAATAATCTTAAGTAGATAATCCTAACTAGCTCTATAGGTAGTAGGAGGGGAAGGGGGAAGAAAGGGGAGGGTGGCTAAAAGGGAGGAAAGAAGCAATAAGAGTAAAGGGGAGTAAAAGGGAGGGGGGGTAAAAGAAGGAGGGGAAGGCTGCAGGAGGAGGGGGAGAAAAGTGAATACTATTGAGGAGGGGAAGGGAGATGGGAGAGCTAAAAGCACAAATGGTGGGAAAGAGGTTGGAGGGAAATACACAGATTGTAATCATAACTGTGAATGTGAATGGAATGAACTCTCCCATAAAACGGAGACGGATAGAAGAATGGATTAAAAGCCATAATCCAACAATATGCTGCTTACAAGAAACACATTTGAAATGGGGGATACACATAGGATAAAGGTCAAAGGATGGAGCAGAATATATTGTGCTTCAGCTCATGTAAGAAAGGCAGGAGTAGCAATCCTAATCTCAGACAAAGCAAAAGCAGAAATAGATCTAATCAAAAGGGATAAGGATGGAAACTATATCCTGCTAAAAGGCACCATAGACAATGAAGCAATATCATTACTAAACATGTATGCTCCAAGCGGTATAGCATCCAGATTCTTAGAGGAGAGGTTGGGGGAGTTGAAGGAAGAAATTGATAGCAAAACTATACTAGTGGGGGACCTCAACCTCCCCCTCTCTGAACTCGATAAATCCAACCTCAAAATAAACAAGAAAGAGGTTAAGGAGGTAAATAAAACTCTGGATAAGGTAGATATGATAGATCTTTGGAGAAAATTAAATGGGAATAGAAAGGAATATACCTTTTTCTCAGCAGTACATGGAACATTTACAAAAATTGACCATGTACTAGGACATAAAAATCTCACAATCCAGTGCAGAAAGGTAGAGATAATTAATGCATCCTTTTCAGATCATAATGCATTAAAAATTACATGTAATAAAAGGCCATGGAAAGAGAAACCAAAAATCAATTGGAAACTAAATAATCTAATTCTAAAGAAGGGTTGGGTTAAAGAAGAAATCATAGAAACAATCAACAATTTCATTCAAGAGAATGACAATAGGGAGACAACATACCAAAACTTATGGGATACTGCAAAAGCAGTTATTAGGGGAAGTTTTATATCTTTGAATGCTTACATAAATAAAATAGAGAAAGAGGAGATCAATGACTTGGGCTTGCAGTTGAAAAAGCTAGAAAAAGAACAAATTGAAAATCCCCAAGTAAATACCAAATTAGAAATACTGAAAACCAAAGGAGAGATTAATAAAATTGAAATTAAGAAAACTATTGAATTAATAAATAAAACCAATAGTTGGTTTTATGAAAAAACTAATAAAATTGATAAACCTTTGGTCAATCTGATTAAAAAAAAGAAAGAAGAAAACCAAATTACTAATATTAAAAATGAAAGGGGTGAACTCACCTCCAATGAGGAGGAAATTAAAACAATAATTAGAAACAACTTTGCCCAACTTTATGCCCACAAATTCAATAATCTAAACGAGATGGATGAATATTTTAAAAAATACAAATTGCCCAGATTAACAGAAGAGGAAGTTGAATACTTAAACAACCCCATCTCAGAAAAAGAAATTGAACAAGCCATCAATGAACTCCCTAGGAAAAAATCTCCAGGGCCAGATGGATTCACAAGTGAATTCTATCAAACGTTTAAAGAACAGTTAATTCCAATACTACATACACTATTTTTGAAAATTGGGGAAGAAGGAGTCCTCCCAAATTCTTTCTATGATACAAATATGGTTTTGATACCCAAACCAGGAAGAGACAAAACAGAGAAAGAAAATTATAGACCGATTTCCCTAATGAATATAGATGCAAAAATTTTAAATAAGATTTTAGCAAAACGAATACAGCATCTTATCACGAGATTAATACATTATGATCAGGTAGGATTCATACCAGGACTACAGAGCTGGTTCAATATTAGGAAAACTATTAGCATTATCGATCACATCAACAACAAAGCTAACAAAAACCACATGATTATCTCAATAGATGCAGAAAAAGCTTTTGACAAAATACAACATCCATTCCTACTAAAAACATTGGAGAACGTAGGAATAAAGGGAACTTTCCATAAAATAATAAGCAGTATCTATCTAAAACCTTCAGCAAGCACTATATGCAATGGGGAAAAGCTAGATGCATTCCCAATAAGATCAGGGGTGAAACAAGGTTGTCCATTATCACCACTATTATTCAATATGGTACTAGAAATGTTAGCTGTAGCAATTAGACAAGATAAAGATATTCAAGGAATAAGAATAACCAAAGAAGAAACTAAGTTATCACTCTTTGCAGATGATATGATGATTTACCTAGAGAATCCCAGAGATTCAAGTAAAAAATTACTTGAATTAATAAACAACTTTGGCAAAGTTGCAGGGTACAAAATAAACCCACACAAATCTTCTGCGTTCCTATATATTAGCAACAAAGTCCAACAGCAAGAGTTAGAAAGAGAAATCCCATTTAAAGCTGGGGTAGACAGTATGAAATACTTAGGAGTCTACCTGCCAAAACAAACCCAGGGATTATATGAACACAATTACAAGACACTTTTTGCACAAATAAAGTCAGATTTAAGTAAGTGGAAAAACATTAGTTGCTCATGGGTAGGCCGGGCTAATATAATAAAAATGACAATCCTACCCAAATTAATATACTTATTTAGTGCCATACCAATTAAACTATCAGACAATTACTTTCTAGAGCTGGATAAAATAATATCAAAATTCATTTGGAAAAACAAAAGGTCCAGAATATCAAAGGGACTAATGAAAAGAAATGCTTGGGAAGGTGGCCTAGCGCTACCAGACCTCAAACTCTACCATAAAGCAGCAATTATCAAAACCACTTGGTACTGGCTAAGAAACAGAGAGGTAGACAAGTGGAATAGACTTGGCACTCAAGATGCAGTAGGCAAGGAATATAGCAACCTTCTGTTTGATAAACCCAAGGACCCCAGCTTCTGGGATAAGAACTCATTGTTTGACAAAAATTGCTGGGAAAACTGGATAACAGTGTGGCAGAAATTAGGCATAGACGTATACCTGACACTGTACACAAGAATAAAGTCCAAATGGGTACATGATTTAGGTATAAAGATTGATACCATGAATAAACTGGAGAAGCAAGGAATAGTGTTATTTATCAGATCTATGGAGAAGGGAAGAATTCTTTACTAAAGGAGAGATAGAAAGCATTATGAAATGCAAAATGGATAACTTTGATTACATTAAACTGAGAAGTTTTTGCACAACCAAACCCAATGCAACCAAAATCCGGAGGGATGTAGTAAATTGGGAAAGAATTTTTACAGCTAAGCTCGGGGATAAAGGCCTCATTTCTAGAATATATAGAGAACTGACCCATATGTATAATCATACAAGTCATTCCCCAATTGATAAATGGTCAAAGGATATGAACAGGCAATTTTCAGAGGAAGAAATTAAAGCTATCTATAATCATATGATAAAATGCTCTAAATCACTATTGGTTAGAGAGATGCAAATCAAAACAACTCTGAGGTACCACATCACACCTATAAGATTGGCAAACATGACAGAACAAGAAAATGATAAATGCTGGAGAGGATGTGGGAGAGTTGGAACACTATTTCATTGTTGGTGGAGCTGCGAGCGCATCCAACCATTCTGGAGAGCAATTTGGAACTGTGCCCATAGGGCTACAAAAATGTGCACACCCTTTGACCCAGCAATATAGCTACTAGGACTATATCCCCAAGAGATCATAAAAATGGGAAAGGGTCCCACATGTACAAAAATATTTATAGCAGCATTCTGTGTAGTTGCCAAAAACTGGAAGTCAAGGGGATGCCCATCAATTGGGGAATGGCTGAATAAATTATGGTATATGAATGTAATGGAGTACTATTGTGCCGTAAGAAATGATGAACAAGAAGACTTCAGAGAGGCCTGGAAGGACTTATATGACCTGATGCTGAGTGAAAGGAGCAGAACCAGGAGAACTTTATGCACAGCAACGACCACAGTGTGTGAGAGATTTTTCTGGTAGACTTAGATTTTTGTAATAACACAAGAACTTCTTACAAAAAAAAAAAAATCCCAATGGTGGTTCTCAAGGCAAAATGCCTTCCACACTCAGAGAGAGAAATATGGAAGTCACTCACATAATGTAACAGATCATGTTTGTGTATGTGTATGTGTTTGTGCATCATGTTCTGATTTGTTAAACGATTTCTTTCATTTATCTTAGTCTGACTACATAGCATGACTATAGTGAAAATATACTCAATAGGAAAGTATATGTAGAATCTATACAGAATTGTATGCAGTCGTGGGGAGGGAAGGGGGGAGTGGGGGGTAGGTGGGGGGTATAAAATCACAATTGTATGGCAGTGATTGTAAAACATTAAAAAATAAAAATATTAAAAAAAATAAAAAAGAAGATGCTATTGACCTCCAACTACATGTGTGACACTGGACTAGGTGACATGCTGGGTACAAGGATGAATAAGGAACATATTCTTCCCTCAATGATCTATTATTCTACGTAGAGATAACAATATATTATTTTCAGCTTTAAACCTCAGAATAATGGTTTATATGAATAAAATAAAACTTATAGGATTACAATAGAAACCAAGTATATTAAAACAGACTATAAATATTTTTAAATGAATTCATGCATTATAAGTTAAAAATTTTGATCTAAACCAACCTTCCCATTTTATTGATAAGGAAATGGAGGCTGAGAAATGCTAAATGATGAACCCACGGTCACTACCACTACTAAATATGAACAGCATTTAAACCTATGCCCTTTGACTCAGAAGTTAGTGCTTCTCCCACTGTATCATGGGAAACTGCTTTTAAAAGTCCCAAAGCCATGGACAGATGGGAAACCAAAGTGCGTTGCTTTATTTAAACTTTTACTTATTCATTCATAGCAAATTGGGAGAGTAAGGTAATTTTCTAGTTTCCTCAGGGCACTGAAACATCATCACTCAAATATATAGACAACTAAGACAAAAGTGCTTTGCTTTTTTAAAAAATATTTTAAATGTATTTATTTAGTTTTCGTTTTCAACATTCATTTCCACAAGATTTTGAGTTTCAAATTTTCTCCCCATCTCTCCCCTCCCTCACTCCAAAACACCATGCATTTTAATTAGCCTCAATCTTCCCACCCTTCTATCACACTCCTCCCTTTCCTTTTCCCCATCTTCTCTCTTTTCTTGTAGGGCAAGATAGATTTCTATACCCCATTACCTGTATTTCTTATTTCTCATTTGCATGGAAAAACAATTCTCAACATTCATTCCTAAAACTTTGAGTTTCAACTTCTCTCCCTTCCTCCTTCCCTACTCATCCCCACTGAGAAAGCAAGCAATTCAATAGAGGCTATATATGTGTAGTCTTGTAAAAAAAAAAAAAAAAAAAAAAAAAAAAAACTTCCATAACAGTCATGTTGTGAAAGACTAAGTATATTTGCCTCCAACCTATCCTGTCCCCCATTTATTCTATTCTCTCTTTTGACCTTGCACCTCCCATAAAGGGTTTACTTCTAATTGCTCCTTTCTCCCATTTGCTCTCCCTTCCATCATCCGCCAACCACACTTATCCCCTTCTCCCCAAATTTCCTGTAGTGTAAGAAAGATTTTTATACCAAATTGAATGTTCATGTTATTCCCTCCTTAAATCAAATGTGATGCAAGTAAGCTTCACTTTTTCCCTCTCATCTCCCCCCTTTTTTTCCTCCATTGAAAAATGCCTTGCCTCTTTTATGAAAGATAAATTACCCCATTCCACCATTCCATTTCTCCCTGTCTCCTCCCAATATATATATATATATGCATATATATGTATGTATGTATATATATATTAGATATCATCTCTTCCTATTCAAATCACCCTGTGCTCCTCTGTCTACATATATATACAAGTGTGTGTATGTGTGTGTGTGTGTGTGTGTGTGTGTGTGTGTATAATCCCTCCAACTACCGAAATACTCAGAAAAGTTTCAAGAGTTACAAATATTATCTTTCCATGTAGGAATAAAAACAGTTCAACTTTAGTAAGTCCTTTATGATTTCTCTTTCCTCTTTACCTTTTCATGCTTCTCTTGATTCTTGTGTTTGAAAGTCAAATTTTCTATTCAGCTCTGGTCTTTTCACTAAGAATGCTTGAAAGTCCTCTATTTCATTGAATGTCCATTGTTTCCCCTGAAGTACTACATTCAGTTTCACTGAGTAGGTGATTCTTGGTTTTAATCCTAGTTCCTTTGACTTCTGAAAAATCATATTCTAAGCCCTCTGATCTCTTAATGCAGAAGCTGCTAGATCTTATATTATCCTGATTGCATTTTGACAATACTTGAATTGTTTCTTTCTGGCTGTTTGCAATATTTTATCCTTGATCTGGGAACTCTGGACTTTTGCTACAATATTCCTAGGAGTTTTTCTTTTTGGATGTCTTTCAGGAGGTGATGGGTGGATTCTTTCAGTATTTATTTCACCCTCTGGTTCTAGAATATCAGGGCATTTTTCTTGATAATTTCATGAAAGATGATGTCTAGACTCTTTATTTTTTTTTCATGGCTTTCAGGTAGTCCCACAATTTTTAAATTGTCTCTCCTGGATCTGTTTTACAGGTCAATTGCTTTTCCAATGAGATATTTCACATTGTCTCCTATTTTTAAATTCTTTTGGTTTTGTTTTGTAATTTCTTGGTATCCCATAAAGTCATTAGCTTCCATCTGCTACATTCTAATTTTTAAAGAACTATTTTTTTCAGTGAGCTTTTGAACCTCCATTTCCGTTTCGCTAATTCTGCATTTTAAAACATTCTTCTCCTCATTGGCTTTTTGGACCTCTTTTGCCATTTTGTCTATTTTTAATGGTATTATTTTCTTCATCATTTTTTGAGTCTCCTTTAGCAAGCTGTTGACTCATTTTTCATGACTTTCCCACATTGCTCTCATTTCTCTTCCCAATTTTTATTCCACCTTTCTTACATGATTTTCAAAATCTTTTTGAGTGCTTGCATGACCTGAGACTATTGCATATTTATTTGGAGTTTTGGATTCAGAAGCCTTGACTTTTATGTCTTCCTCTGATGGTGTGCATTGCTCTTCCTCATTGGAAAGGATGGAAGAAAATACCTGTTCACCAAGAAAATAACTTTATATAGTCTTCTTTTTTTCCCCTTTTATGAGCACTTTTCCAGGAAGTTACTTGACTTTGGAGTCCTTTGTCAAGTGGAGAGTATACTCTAGGGAACTGTATGTTCTCAGTTCCTCCAAGGTGGCATAATCAAAACTCCTCTCCTGACCTGCACTCTGGTGTGGAAGCAACCACAAGTTTTTTCTGTCCAGTATCTGGGAGTAGAATTCCCTCTCCAGAGCCTCCACTGGCTCCACCACACCAGTCCTCCTTCTCCTCACTCCAGGACTGCCACTTAGGACTGAGACTCAGATCAGCCCCTCAGTTTCCCCAGGATCTTTAGGCTGAGGGCTCCAAAAATGGAAGCTGTGCTTCAGTGGCTCCTGCACCCTTTGTTCAGGGCTTAGGCCAGACCCTGCCCTCTTCTCACTCAGGTGATAAAGCTTTCTCACTGACCTTTGAAGATGTCTTTGGTGTTTATGGGGTGAGAAATCTCGGAACTGCAACTGCCACCAGTGGTACCCTGAAGCCTACTCTGGTCCTGTCCCTGCCACACCATGTGATGCAGGCTGGATTACACTCCGTTTTGCACCTGTTGTGATAGAGTGTTCCTGTTGGCCTTCTAGGCTGTCTTGGGCTGTAAATCTCTTTCACTCTGTTATTTTGTGGCTTCTGCTGCTCTGGAATTTGTTTAGAGTCATTTTTACAGATACTTTATAGGCTGTGAGGGGAGAGCTTCTACAGTTCTGTCCTTCTACTCTGCCACCTTGGTTCCACCCCCAAATGTGCTTTTCTTATAAAGCACTAGAAACAGCTTGAAAATATCCTGTATTATATGCAGTCACCGTTCTTATTTTTTCAAAATTATTATCGACACATTTTATTTTTGTTCACTTCATTTCCTAATGTCTCATTCCTGTAGCCCCTACTCAGTGAGTTCTCCATTTTAACAAAGCATATTTTTAAAAAGAAGAAAAGGACCAATTTATTACAAATATTCAGAGTCTACCAACTATTCAAAGAAAGGAGAGAGATACAGTCTCCCTTATCTGTACCTATGTGGATAAATTTGTTCATTATACTTTAGATAGTTTTTAAGCATCACAATTATTGGCAAATGGACAGTTCTTTTTTCATTCTCTTTTCTTCATTACTTCACCTCATCACAAGATATGGACAAAATCAGTCCATTGAAACATTGGTTGGAAATAGAGACACTCTTATTAACTCACACTGGTCAAATGACTGAGACAAAGGAAGTAGAATTCTATGCACCTTATGCTATACCCAACACAGTGATGCAAGTCATTGGGAAGCCCATCATTATTCATATATTAGAGTCTGTTACTTCTCAACACTAATTCTCAAAGAACTCAAAATCTGTCCTTAAACTCAACAAAGAGAAGGTTTGGCAATGGACACTTGATATAAAGCCAGACTACCTGGATTCAAATATTACTTATCTATGTGGCCTTGAACTAATCACAAAAAATAGTTAGGATCCATTTTCACATCTTAAAAGAAAGAATTGGACTAGTTTTACATTTAAGGTACAACTTTAACTCCTTTTGAAACTATGACAACCTGGTCTCAAGGGAAAAGTAACATCTGTGACTGCCTACAGGAGGTGATGTCTTTTGAAATCACAACCTACTTCTGGTAATCACACAATTGGTAATAGTATCTGAGATCTAGAGCAGGAAGGAATCTCAATGCTAATTAGTGCACCTTACCCCCCCACACCCTGCTTCATAGATGAAGCAACAGGTAAAGAAAGGTTACATGAATTATCCAAGGTGTTATAGGTAATGACTTTCAAGAGAAAAGTGAAAGTATAAATCTTATATCTTTGAGGACTAAGTTAGTGCTCCTCTGGCTATACTATTGAGCTTAATTCAATTCTAAAAATATATCTTCTGCATCTAGTTTAGTCAAGAGTATGAAAAATAATTAAAGGCAGATAAGTGGCACAGTGTTAGGCCTGAAGTAGGCAAGTCTCCAGTTCGAATTCAGCCTTAGACCCTTGCTAACAGTGTGACCCTGGGCAAATCACTTAGTCTCTGTCTGCTTCAGTTTCTTTATGTGTAAAATGGGAATAGTAATGACACCTATATTCTGTATTTGTTTCAAGGATGAAATGGGATAAAATATTTTAATGTGCTTTACAAACTTGAAATATTACATAAATGCCTGGTATTTCATGCTGGTGGTTGTTATTACTGTTTTTGTTACTGATGCTGCTACTACTGATAGTAGCAACAGTAGTAGTAAATAGCGTTATATGAAGATTCCCTATGGGTATGTTTTTGTAAAGAACTTTTGCAAATTTTGAAGTATCATATAAATGGTACCCTTTTTTATAATCCCCATTTTCCAAGAGTTTATATTATACTAGGAAATATAACAGATACATGAATCCCTAAATACATGGCAATTTGAAAAAAGAGAGATTTCTAGTATTTGTTGGCATAGAAGATTTCATGAAGGAGGCAACATCTAGACTGAGCTATGATGGAAAATAAAGGTTTTTAGACCCAAAGCTGAAGGGGAAGTTTATTACATGCATGTGGGGTTAGCCGATGTGACACATACAGTGAAGGCATATGGCCAAGAAAAGTACATCAGAAAGCACAAAAGAAAATGGAGGAACATGGCAAGTGGAGGTGAACAGAGATGGTGACTGACATATTGGAGAAGTGAAAGAGAGTCTTTGTACCAAAGGAAGGCATGATATTGACTTAGACAGCAATGTTTTGAGCAGAAAAAACTGAAGAAGCTCACAAAAATGAGCTTGTGCAATTGGAGAGATAACACACTATCTCCATGAAGAGGGGCAAAGGCCCTGACTCACCTGAGAGATGTTTATCAAGGTATTCAAAAGCACAACAAGGCTCATTTTTCCCACTGAGAAATGTTAGTTCATCACAGTCCTAAAGGAACCAGATCTTGATTACGGTCTGTGTTGCATAAGAACCTATCTTCTTGATTGGACTGACTGCTCTAATTTCAAAAACTTTACTACTAATACCAGTTTTCCTCTCCATCTTGTTATGTATGGAAAGAAGCAAGTTATAGTGTGGAGAGTCAAAAAGACCCAAGAACAAAACTCACCTGAAGCACATAACCCTGGACAAATCAGTTACACTCTCTGGGCCTCAGTTTCTTTATCTGTAAAATGAGAGGTTTCTTCTTAATGATCTCAATTGTCCCTTCCATATCAAATTCTCTAAAACTATGACTCCTGACCAAGTTAAAGTGACTGAAGTCTATACTTTCTCTGGTTCACTCTTTCTGTGTCTGACCTCTTTTCCCCCAGGATAGATCATCTATTAGCTCCTGTTGATTGTCAGTAATTCCCTGAGTGAATTGACCCATCTCCAATAGGGTCCAGGGACCTCTACAAAAGACTGAGGGTCATAGGGGGAATCTTATTTTCTTATCGTCAATAGAGTTGAGACACTGTTGGGCACTGGGGAAAAATGATAGGTTTGGATACAGAGAATTTAGGCTCAAATCCTGATTCTGACATTTATTACCTATGTGACTTTGGGTAAATGACTCAAAATTTCACCATTACTCATTTTCTTGATCTATAAAATAGGAAGAGGAGAGAAATGAACCAGTAGACTTCTAAGGTCACTTCTCATAGCAGAATCATAAGCAAATGTTAAATTGCTACATTATCATTAAGTTTTTCTTTGGAAAAAGGAAAAAGAGGATAGGAATACAGCTGATACAGAAGGCATTATTAGGTTTATCTGATATAACCTGAAGTTTTGATGCTAGGTAGAATGCAAGAAAACTTTCAATAATCATATGAGTTGAAAAATGCCAAGTGTATAATTTCACACATAAAAAGGAAATAGTGCTAAACATCCCTTGAATTTTGTCTTTGCAACACAGAGAGATTAACTCTGAAAATGGTATTCACTGCTCCATTTAGCCTCTGGATTTATTCCGGTTTCCATGGTGATCTTGTCCCATAAACCTGCATTACTGCCACTAGTAGGAGACCATTCATTTGTCATGTAAACCTGTAACCCAAATGGTCCCTCTAACTGCTAGGTCCAGTTCCAAATGCAGGGCAAACGGGCTAATATATTTATTTTGAATCGATAGTGTTGCTACATTTTAATAACAATGACATTCTTATTTGGCATTTTATTTGCTACATCAATTCTAAAGTCTTATTTTATTAGCTAGTATGGGCCTTCTGAGGACAACTGCTCTGGTGCAGCAGAAGTCAATAAAAGTAATAAATTAAATGTACCAGTCACTCATTTTTTCCTTTATACAGCACCACAAATCCCTTTGCAACCATGCCAGCATTGAGGGGTGGAGGCAGGAAAAAGGGAGCAAAGAAAACATGCTGATGGTTCCTATTTATGTCACTTTAATAAATAAAAATAAAAAAGCCCTGTTATGCTAGTATGTGACTCCAAGATCCATTTGAATTATCACAAAGGGATTCCATCATTGAATTATTCATATTTCTTTCAGCAATTCTTTTCCAATAGTATCAGTGGCCACAGAACCCTTTTGTCCTCACCTCACAGTCAGTCTGTCACTTGTCCACTCCATGAGAAATTCACAGGATCTTGGAATCCATAAAGTGGCAGTAACCCTAGATATGTGTTCAAATGACAGCTTGTCAGCAAATTACTTATGGAACCTTGAGGAAATCATTTAACCTCTCTTGGTTTCAGTGGTTTATCTGCAAAAGCAAAGAATTGGACTCTAATGGTTTCTCTAATAATGTCTCCTCTAGGTGTGAATTATATGGTTCCAATGTCTGTCCAGTCCAAACTGGATTCAGAGGGAGGTGGGAAAATAATAGATTTGAAGTCAAAGGATGTAGATCCAAATTCCATCTCTGTCCATTAGAACCTGTGTGACTTGAATCAACCTCTCTGTATCTAATTTACTTAACACTAGTTCCACATGCTTGTCACTGAGCAAAGAATTTCCCTATGGTGTAGTACATATGCTGATCCCTAATGAAAACCTCTTTCTAGAGCAATACTCCACTTATTATCTGTGGTTTGGCTTTGTAAGCACACTAAGAATAAGGCCAAAAGATCCTAGGAGTGCTGGCATGGTACCCCCAACAGTTTTCAACGTGTGGTAGTATTAGTTAACTTCTCCCTTCTTTGCTCCATCCTGTTACCAGAGGTTATCTGACTTGTTATGCAATGTCACACTCTTATCAACACTATACCTCATTGTATATCAAATGTATTCTTAGATGCTCCATGAGCTAGGAGTTTAGTGTAATAATAAGGCAAATATAATAGTGACTGTTTTAGGGTATTTGATATGCCATGATGCCAACATACAACTCTATTGACAATTTTCTTTATAGAAAAATAACATTTTAATGACATTTCTGCTATGCATTGATTTCAGTTATTAAATGTTTTATTTTTCATATCTCTGTGAAAAATCAAGATAGGCAAAAAAATAAAACATGAAGCACCCTAATCTTCTGTTAAATTCCATAAAGCACTCAGCATCTGTTTGCAGTAATTCAACAGGTGTTAGAAAATCCATGAACTTGTTATCTGTTGACCAATCTTCTTTTCTTTCTATTTTAGAAAGTTCAAAAGCATTCAATATTACAAATACATTCTGTGTTTGTCTAGAATATTTTTCATTTTAATACTATTATGATTTTATATTTTCCTTGAGAGGTTTGATCAGAAGCTGATTGTATCTGATATCACCAACCATTTTCTGGGACATAACAGTTAAGAGTAAGGCAGCACACTTCTGGGCTTGGAATCAGGAATACCTGAGTTTAAATCCCACCTCAGATACTTATCAGTGATATGAACTTGGTCAAATCACTTAATTTTTATTTTCCTCAGTTTTTTTCGGTGGTAAGATGGGCATAATAATAGCATCTACTTCCCAGAGTTTTGTGGAAACAAGAGCATCTGGATGAACTCATCATCTACGGGGAATCCCTCTTTAACTTGAACTCTATGCTAGACCTCTTTCAAGAGAATGACAAACCCATCAGGGAACATGTCTCTCCTTTCCAATGCCTGTCTTGATAGAATATTGATCAAAGTTTGTTATTTGACACAGGGAAAACATGAATGGATTTAGTATATGCTTGCGAAACATCTTAGAAGAGACATTCTTCTAAGGTATTAATTTTCCTTAATAAATTATATTTGCAGTCAACTGACAACAATCATGGAGGGTTTTATACTATCTATATTATTCAGTCATCTGAGTGATAATAAGTATGTATGCCCCTACTTTGGTGCTATCTGTGGAAGCCTGACTACCCCCTCCTCATTCATAAGATTGAGAGATACACTACAAATAGACTATGTGTTTGGCCCAGAATTGAACACAAGGAGAAGGTTTAGATTTAGATTAAAAACTCAAATATTTAAATTACTCTACCTTCTCGAAACAAAGACCTATTTTACCTAATACCAAAATCATTTTGAAAAGGTTATAAAGCTTACAAATCATGTAAAACTGCATTCCATAAAGAAAATTATTCAAAACGCAATGAAGAATGCCATGTGAATGAATATAGGCTGCAATTCGTTACAGATAAGGAATTAACCAGAATGGCTATGAAGGATGTCTTCAGAGAAAAGTATAAGCAGAAAAAATCATGGGCATTTTACCATATAAAAAAGAAAAGGCAATTGATATAACATTCATATTTTCCATTTGTATCCATAAAATGTGAAGAATATATGGGATGGAAACTAATATGTTGGGTTCACTCCCTCTAATAAATATAGGAGATAATATATAAATGAAAGAACAACAGGATATGGGCATGGATATTTTGCAATTGTTTCATAGTAATATGCCCATCGATGAGATTAGAGAATCATTGGAGGATTGGAATCACAGAATTATAAATTTCAAAGAAAGCTTACCACTTATCTAGGCCAACTCAGATCCCAGAAAGAATTTCCACTATACCGTGCTCAACAAAGTTCATCCATCCTTTCCTTGAAGATCTCAGAGAGGATACTTACCTCTGAGAGGGTACTTCCTCAGGAAGCCCATTCCACTCAGAGTTTGCCTTTTTGTATTGGGCTCAGCCTGATAGAGTGGAAGGAACATTGAATTTGGGAGATCAAAGAACCTGAGGTAATATCCCTTTCTGACTTGAGCAAAATACATATGCTCTTTGGGCATGTTTCCTCATCTAAAATGAGAGGAGTGGATTAGATGACCTCAAAGATCTTTTTATGTTCTAATTTTTACTCATTGACTCTTGTGTTCTTAGTTGCTAAGATGTTTTTTTTTGTTTTCTGATATTAAGCCTAAATTTCTGAATCTGACATTTTTACCCATTTTTCCTGTTTCTGCCTTTTAGAGCCAAACATAACATGCTTAATATCTCTTCTAGGTGACTGGACTGCCATTATGTGAACACATCATGTGCTCTGCCCCACCCCCATCAAACCGTCTCATACCAAGGTTAAACAACCTTAGATCCTTTAACTGAATATGGAACTCAGTTAAACTCCATGGCCTGGAATCCAGACCCCTGATTCCCTTCCCTGCTTACTTTTCCATCTGGTCAAAACATTTCCTAAACTACAGCGTTCAAGTCTGAATACAATAATCCAGAGGTAACCTGACCAAGGCTGAATTCTGTGATACTTTCACCTCCTTAATTCTGAAAACTATTTCTTTCTCAATTCAGCCCAAGTTCACATTAAGTTTCTTGGTGCCACAGCATGCTGGTAACTCATATTGAACTCATGCTCTTCTAAAATCCTCAGATCTTCTTGAGGGGAGGCAGAAAAGAATGATGACCAATCATGCCTATCTATTCTAGATTTGTAGAATTGCTTTCTTTGGTATCGAAAGGTACAACATCACAGGTATTCCTATTGAAATTCATCTTATATTTTAACCAATGATCTAGCTTGTCAAAAATCTTCTGACCCATTCAGTACATCCACTATTCCTCTTAGTTTTGTGCCATATGAAAATTTGATAAGTATGTCCATGCTTATATCCAAATTACCAATAAAAAAAACTCACAAAGGACCAAAGACTTATTCCAGAGACCTTTGCCTGGAGACTTCTAACTATGTATACATTAGCACATTATTATTATTCCGTAAATATAAATATTCAACAAGTTCCTTATCTGTCTGCATTATCAGCTGTATCCCCCTGTTCTTATCCTCTAAGCCACAGCTTTCCATTTATTTCCCAACCATGCTATATTTTTAGTTCTACTCTCTGGAGCTAAGTAGAACTGTTTTTTTTTTTTCAATTGAACAAATATGTATAAGAATCTACTCTGTCAGAGTTACTGTTCTAGTGCTGAGGGGACATAGACAAAGCAGCTTTTAAGGAGCTCATTTTCTGTATTCTACATGTGAGCCCTTCAAAGAAAGGAATCATCCTTCATTGAGACTTATCTTCTCTAGGTGAACATCTACAGGTCCATCAACTAATCATCCTAAGTCACAGTTGCCAAACTCCTCATCATCTTAATTACCATCCTCTTGATGAGTTTCATTTTGTAAGCCCATCCATAAATATAGTTCTGAGGACCAAAAGAACTAATCACGATCTCACAAGAGTTGAACAAATAGAGATAGTGATTGTCATTAAGAATCAAAGAGGTATGGCCTAGATTCTTCACTCCCTCATTCACTTTTGCCACTTGACCATCTTTTTTTCCCTCCAGGCTCCCAACATGGTCCCCAACATGTAACTTTCACCAGAGTCCTCTTAATTGCTTGTGTTCTCATGGAAGGGTGGGCAGAATATGCAGGGTAGCAGGGCAGATATTAGGACCACTGAGTGGATGGTTGATTGGCATTCCCTGGGGCTGGCTAAGTCTAGTGGATTGCAGACTATGCTATCTAATGGGGATATCAATAAAGAATACCTTACTCTCAAGTTTACAACCTACTGAAGGTAAATAAAAATACATTAAAAACTATGACATTAGAAAAAGTAGGAAAACTGCAAAGGAGAAGTCCATGGAAAGTATAATAAGAATTTTAATAACATAAGAGACTATTTTCAATGAGAAAATGGGGATAGGTAAGTGTAATGGTAATTTAAATGAGAAGATCTTTCCCATTCACTAATAGGCCCATGTGACCTGTCTGGGTCACATAGAAGTCTGAATCACAGGGAGCCTGTTGGGGGAGGAGTTTCCTGAACAGGTAGAATAGGAATGGTGGAGCTAGAGCAAGGCTGAGAGGAAGTTAGTCACGAGAGCAGTCAGAGCCAGGGAAGATGCAGTCAAGCAGGCAGCTGGCTAGTGTGAGTGAGAGAGCTTGTTTGTGATTTTGTTTAAGGGAGCTGGTTTGTGGGAAGCCTAGCAGAGGGAAGGCTTGGGGAAGGTGTTGTCCTCTGCATTGCTATTGTGTGTAGATTTTTGTTAGTATGATGGATTGGCTTTCTAGTATCTGAATAAATATTTTGGTTCTGTCTTCCATGTGGAAAATCTGTTGTATTTTGTGATTCAAAATTGTGCCAGGATATTCATGGACCCCATAGCTGCTGTGAATATCACATTGGTGCTACAGTAGGTCAAATGCAGTTTCTTAAAAGATCTGAATTGGGCTTTGAAAATATAAATACTGGGAGAACCAGAAATTGATAGTGAGTGCAGAAACAATGGGAAGAAAGCAATCTATAAAATCCCCTGTAAAAGTAATTATGTAGAGGACTAATCAATCAATCAATAAATATTTATTAAGCATCTACTATGTTCCAGGCACTGTGTCAAGCACTGGAGATGCAAAAAATGGCAAGACTTTCCATATCATACTTCAAGGAGATTACAATCAATAGGAGGAGAGGTATGTAAATACACACAGACACACATACAGACAGACAGACACACACACACATACACACACACACATACAGCAAGCTATATGTAGGATAAATAAGAAAAAATTAACCTAGAAAAGGCATTGGAATTAAGAGGGGGTTGAAAAAGGCTTCCTATAGATGAGTTTTTATTTGGGACTTAAAGGAAGCCATGTCATTAGAAGGATATGAGGTGAAAATGGGATATTAAAAATAGCCCAATCTGACAGGAATATAAAACATAGAAGGGGAGAATCATAAAAAAAAAATAATTAAAATGTAGGTTGCGCATGTTCTGGCTCTGATGCATACTGACTATGTGTCCTCGAGTAAATGCATTGACTTCTCAGTTTTCTGTGCAACTTTCTAAGATTATATAAGTCACAGGGACAGTGCTGATATCCATTGGTAGATAAATTTTCATTGTCTAGGAATTCCTTGTAACAGTGAAATCACATGCCCCTTTATTATTCCTCATCCTTATGTACTGAGTTGTAGCTATACTTTGAGTAATTTTTAATTCCAGTTTCAGAATTTAGACCTGATTGCACAGGCAACACATAACCATGGGAAGTTGAGTAAAATGAGTTATATGATCCTAGCGTTTCATTAGAAAGATGATTAGGAAAGTGGCATAGAGAATTGGTTTGAAAAATGGAAGACTAGAGGGAGAAAGAACATATGGGAAACCTGTATAACAATCTAGGCAAGAAGAGGTGAGGATCAGTAACACTGTGGTCTCAGTGGCAGCAGAAAAGAGGACTCAGGAGATATAAAACAAAAGAACTTAAAAATTATAGATAATGTGTGAATGAGAATAAGATGGAAGAATCCAAGATGAATCCAAAATGATGAGCCTGGAGGACTAGAAGAATGGAGCCAACCTTAACAGAAAATGTTTCCAGGAAAGAAATAAAGCAGATTATTTCATCTAGGTAGCACAGAGGATTGAGTAGATTGAAGGATTAAGAGTGAAGGTCTGAATTCAAACCCTGCCTCAGTTATTTGCTAGTTATGTGATACTAAGACACTTAAACTCTCTATGCAAACTCTCATGTTTCTTCATCTGCAAAATGAGGAAAATAATATAATCTTCCTCACAGTATTGTGAGAATCAAATGAGTTAACATACATAAAGTGCTTCAAAAACCTTAAAGAACTATATAAATAGTAGTTATTATTATTGTTGTTATAAATTCAGATTTCGACATGTAGTAAAATATAACTATTTTATGCCATCTAGGTGTTAGTCTGCCCTGTTAATTTGGGGATTGGAAATAATTCACTGTGGAAAGTTTCCCAACTCCATCTGACCATCCTGAAGTATTTTTCCCCTCATAATTTATATTATGTAATGCAAAAAAAAAATGGGTAAATGAGGTTAGCTATAGGGAATGTTTTATTGCCAATTTTGAGCCATAGATCTATTACATATGTTAAGGGATACATGTTAAAAGAAGAAAAAAATGTCTCATTGCTTCAATCTCCTATAAGGGAATAACCTACCAAAAGGAGATAGCAGCCCAGGGAAGATAATCTCACGTAGTGCCAATATGTCAAGATACCAGTGAAATGGAAACCTTATCTCCTGATTCTTCTCACTTTCTGAATTATAACAAACTGGACTCTTTCACCACCATTATAGCTCACAGAGGCTCAGGAAATGGATTTTTTTTTAAAAGAATGAACATTTCTGTCACTGTAACTTTCTGATCTCTAGATTGCTCCATGCTCCATTAATATTGTGAAGCATTAATATTGTATTTAACAAGAAAGTTCAATGTTTTCTGAATCTGTTATTTCATGTAATTTATGCCTGGGGTTGCCACTGGTCCAGCTCAATAATTGGGCTATAATGTTAATGAAGTTGTATTGATTTGCCATGATGTTGACTGCCATAAACTTATCTTTATAAATTCTGGAGTAGTGAGGCAGAGAGAGAGAATTCAAGTTCCTTTAGGGATTCATTATGAATGCAGGATCTGACAAAACAGTAAGACCCTAGGATAAGGGTGGGGAATCTCAGGCCTCAAGGCCATATGTGTCCCTCTAGGTACTCAAGTGTAGTCCTTTGGCTGAATTCAACTTCACAGCACAAATTTGCTTAATAAAAGGATTTGTTCTGTAAAACTTGGACTTAGTCCAAAGGCTACTCCCAAGGACCAAGAAGGCCACATGTGGCCTAGAGTGTTCCTTACCCCTGACCTAGGAGATGAAAGGTATTTTTAAGTGAGTGTACCAGTTAGTTTGGAATTTAAAGCAAGTTTCACGTTAGAATTAGACCAGGCATTTGAGGCATTTCTTTATTTCAAAAGTTTAAGGTCAAGCTCTATTGTTTACTTGAAAATTTCCAAGACTCAGAGCATAGATGGGGCACCAGGGACAATGAAAGTTACCTCTCACACTGAGGCAGCATCTGATACCTCCAAAGGCAGATATAGAAAGACAGATCAATGATAAAACTGAGATGCTGGAAGAACTTTGGGCAACAATATCACTTGAGAGACAACTCTCTAGACTTCACAAATAATTAAACTAATTTTCATAATTACAAATGGTATAGTGGATGAAACTTTTAGATCCTCTGTCTCCATGAGTAAAGGAGGCTAAAGAGAACCAGGTATTTTACACAGATGAATGAGACTGCAGGCACCCCTGAATTGTTTCTCACCTGTAATATCTTAAGCAAAGAAGCACCAATTATGGAGGTTGGATGAGAAACTAGAGGTTTCTAACATAACCTCTCAACCCTATGAAGCTAAGAATAAAATTAAGGTCTTTTTTTTCTTTTCTAAAATTTTATTGATGTCTTTTTTTTCACCACAGTCATTTCCTAATATATATTCTCCCATCTTTGCTTGTACCAAAGGAAAGCCTTTAAGCAAAGTGACCTTGTGGAGCAGAAATGCAATGTTCGACACGTATGATTTCCATCCCCTGATCCACCATTCATTATCTCTTCTCTGGGTCAAAAGATGATGACTTCCTTTTGTCAGAATTTGGAAATATTTTCATTTAATTTAATGATAGAATACCAAGGTGGCATGGTGACTAGATCTCTAGATTTGGAGTCAGGAAAATTTGAGTTCATATCCAGCCTCACTACTTGTTATAACACTTCCCAAGTCATTGGAGCTCTCTTTGCTCTCATTTCCATACTGGTAAAATAAGGATAAAATTGTACCCACCTTGCAGGTCTTGTGAGAATCAAATGAGATAACATCTGTAAAGTACTTTGCAAATTTTAAAGCATTATTTAAAGGCTACATCTTATCATTATTAATTATTTTCATTACTGTTTATCTTCTTCTCATAGTTCTGCCTAACTAACTCTGTACTCCTCTCCCATTTCCAATTTCCCCCACCTTCTCTGAATTCTTCATATTTATTTTTGTTTGTTTGTTTCATGGGTAGTAATGGGTTATTCAAGTAGGGAACTCCCACTATTGGAATTTTCTCCTCCATTGAGGAATGACAGCTCATCTAAAGAAAGTTTAAATGTTTCCTGAGGCATTTAGGGTTTAAGAACCTTGCCCATGGTCACATACCTAATATGAAAAAGTATTTCTGAATCCAAGGTTGATGCATTATGCTTTAGTGCTTCTTTGTAATTTCATATGGTACAATAATGTCCCATGACAATCATGCTTAATAATATAATATAATGTGATACAATATGATCCAGTGAGATGGAGGCAAGGAATTTACGGACAGGGATTATGGAGGAGAGGGTTGATGTGATCAACAAAAAGCTAATATTTATGTAAGGCTTTATGATTTGTAAAGTATTTTATAAATATCACATTTTAAACTCTTAACAATACCATAAGGTTGGTACTTTCATTACTCTCATGTTGCAAATGAGGAAACTGAGTAAGACAGAGGTACCCCAATTGGTTCAGTTTTTCCTTAATGATCTCCCACTTTTGTCCCAGTTATTTGTGCTACTACAAAAAAAAAGTGCCATTAAAAACCATTTTGGCATATTTAGAGCTTTTCTTTCTGTCTTTGGCCTTTGAGGTTATATGTCCAGAAATGAGATGAACAGGGAATTAAAAGTTTAGCAGTTTATCTAATTGAAATTTTTAAATAAGTATATTTTAATTATATATAATTTATAATATGTATATTATATATTTATATATATTTTTATTTATATATATATTTTATATATATTTATATTATAATATATATATAAAATTTAATATAATTTAATTATTAAATAAGTATATTTTTACAGATTTGAATAGACATGTCAGAAGAGTTACAGATACACAATTGAAACCTTTCTATATTTTGGAGGAGATGAGGGAAAATTCAATAATTTAAATCGACACAAAATGTCTGTTTTTCAAAAATATCTATACAATTAGTAGAATTCAATCTCAGTGTAGTGGATTTCAAAGTTCCTCAGCGTTTGATTAAATTCAAGCTATTATGGCCATCCATATTTTCTCCCAAACTAGTCTTCCTTTTTTTAGCTCATTTTTATATATTGTTTCATGGTTTAGAAAAAATTTTACATACATTATCTCATTTGATTCTCACAATATCCCAATGAAATAAATGCTATTGTCTCCATTATACAGATCAAACTGATAAATTTCAAAGATGTTTACACGTTTTTCAGTATCCCAAAGCTTAAGAGTCTAAGGACAAATTTGAACTCAGGTCTTCTCTCTCTTTGTCTCTGTCTCTGTCTCTGTCTCTCTCTCTGTCTCTGTCTCTCTCTCTCTGTCTCTGTCTCTCTCTGTCTCTGTCTCTCTGTATATAAATATATACATATACATATGCATGTATGAATGAATGCAGATATGTATGTATGTGCACATTCATCACTGAGGTCTAAAATTTCCCAAGTCTAACACTAAAACTTTTCTCAAAGCTTCCAGTAGCAGCTAAAAGTATTCAATTACTTCAATATGGGTGATGTTTCTTCAATGTTATATGCCCATCACAGTCCCTGGAGTCCTCTTATTCTCTAGTCCTTTGTTATTCTGCTGTGTTTTTTGAATTTCAAAAGTCGCTCAGAAATAGAGACATTCCCAGTAGGCCCAGACACTGATTCCCTTGACTGAGCACAGTTATTCAGCACAATTGATCTCCTCACAATCACCAGGTAATACTCAGCAGGTACCATATTAATGAGAGAAGAGTAGTTTTCCCCACATGAATGGTGCAGCATAATACGACTAAATGAAGAAAGTATCTGAATTCATCCATTGAGTTGACTTTCCAAACCACTCAAAGGCTTGGTTTGGAAACAGAAATCCACTCTGTCTTTCTAATAACTTATTTTTTGAGAATCACACTATTTGACCTAATTCTGTTTAGACTGTTAAGCAACATTGCACCCAACTATGGTGAGTATATAGAGTTGTCACTGAGAATAAGTGACCAAAAAAGTACAAGTTTAAAGCTTTGGATGAGAAGTAACAATTCACTCAAAAGTTTGCTGTTTTGTTTTGTTTTGTTTTTTTTATAAGGAAAATGATCTTTATTAAGGCAGAGATTGAGATCTGGCATCTGGGAATTTGAAAAACAATGTCTAGACATCTCATGAAATCATATGTTCTCTTTTTGATTTCATTCCTCTTATAATCTTAATTTCTGAAAATATAATTCAATCTGTTCATTTGAAAATGTTGCAATTTCTGTTCACACACACACACACACACACACACACACACACACACACACATAGACATACACCTTTCTTTCTGTAGCAAAGTTTCTTGCTTTCTTTCATGTCATAGATGCTCTGGCAGTCTCTAGTAGTAATGTCAATGTACCTTTACTCAGAATAAAGTTTTTAAATGACTAAAGTAAAATATGAGTGATTATAAAAACAAGTTATGTTGAAATGTGTCTATCAAAACACTTTAAAGAAATTCTTCACAGACTGCATTTGGGAACTTTTGCTCTATTTTACAATATACATTGAATTCACAGTATACCTGTGAATCCTTATCATCATTTGTGTTTTGCAAATGATTTGTAATTTAAATCTTAGACATTATAGATCATCAATTAAAAGTTCATCATTTTTGCACGAGGAAACTGAGCTACACGAATGTTAATAATTTTCTAAGGTCATAGAGATAGGACTATAAAGTAAATTCAACTCTAAAATTTAAAATCTAAGTCCTAAGCTGGCTCTTATTCATTGCTTGGTCTTGCTGGGATAGCACTCTCTGTTTGTCAGTTCTGTGAGTGGTACATTGTTGCTACTGACTAAGGAAATTTTGTTAGTGTGGCATTATAGATTTGGGCTCCAGAACCTGTAATTAAGAAATCATAGGGGGAAAAATAAGACAGTTATAAATAAACTAAAATATTTATGCAAGATTTTGTTAAAACAATATATTCACTTGAGCAAACACTATTAAAAATATGGAGAAAAGGAAATGAAAACCAAACAATGAACAAGAAGTATATTATTTTTACTGATAAAAATAGGGAAATATGACTGGAAATTTAAAAATAAAGTACAAGTGAAAAAGGATGGAGGAGTTTTAGCAGACTGCAAACTCTACACAAATCAACAGAGCAACAAAGTAGCCAAGATGATGTAATTATATACAATATTAAAAAAAGCAATGTACTGAGAACAGAGATGATGGTTCCATTTTACTGGATGGAATACAAAAGAAAGGTACTAATATGGTAAGTAGTCTTGAGGTTAATCTGAATGAGAATCCAAGGAAGTGGGGTGATTATCCTAAAGACTGAGACTTAGATAGAACATGATAGCCATCGACACATTTCAAAAGGCTTTCTTACGGAAGAATAATTAGATTTGTTTTCCTGGGCACCAGTGGCATAGTTAAGAATAACTGCAGTTGTTCTAGAAAGGAAGATTTAAGTTTGATGTAAATGAAAAACAGACTACCCTGGTCCCTGCAGTCTGAATGCCAGGTATGTTATAGTTCATATGCTTCTATTGTATATGATCCTAAGTGAAATGTGGGAGAGAGTGGGTTTCTCATTAGTAGAGATGTACAAGCAAAGACTGAATATCAGACACCATCTAGCAAACATTGTGGAGGATTCTTGTGCAAATATGAACCCAAGGAGAGACAGGGAGAGAAAGAGAGAGGAAGAGACAACACAATAGAGAATAGACTGCAGAGGCCCACATCAGTGGAAGGAATATGTGGATACAAATGTCACACAATGAATGTGTCAGCCTGGCAAGTCATTCATTCTCTCTGCGATTCAGGCGAAATCTCTATGACAAAGAGTTATAGAGGGACAGAGGATTTTGTGGAGGAATTTCCTCAGTAGGAGTTCCCTATATTGATGAAATTTAAGATCTGGTAAATATATGTATGTTTGTGTGGGAATGTGTGTGTTCTCATACATTCATATGGATACATGTAAGCATCAAAACAGAGGATACAATTTAACTGAAAATCAAGAGATGATTAGGAGAGAAACCAATATTCAAAATCATGTCCCAGGCACAATAGGAGCAGCTTCATTTTGCTCTACGATACAAATGATTGGACATTGCATGAAGTGGTATTGCTGGGTTGAATGACTTGTTGTTGGCATTTGCCTGCTCTACCACACTGTGGCTCAGGATCTCTAACCATTGAAGTCACTGATCTGTTATCACAATGGCAACTGGAAAATGACAGCATATTACCTATATGACTTTGAGTAAGACACATCCTATCTCAGTTTCTTCATTTAAAAAATGTGTGTCTTGTATAATACCGTCTATAAAGTACCTTAAAACTCTGTATTTGTGGTGCTCTGACATATTATGTTATTCTGTGCACAGGTCTGCAAAAGATGACTTCATGCCCCTGCAGGACTAACTGGAAACTAGAGTGTTATTGTATTGAAGCTTAGGAATCATTAAACATTGTAAATTTTAGAGTGAGCAAGAGAGGAATGGCTAATTACCCTATGAATCACTCAATTACAATTAGTCAATCAAGTCAATAATAATTTTCAACCAATTATAATCTTGATGTGAGCAATTTGTCTGTGGGGGTAGGGGAGAAAGAAGGGAGCTGAGGAGTGGAGTAGAGTCCCTAAACCTTTGAAAAGGCTGTTTATATAAGCATGGCTAATATCTAGAGCCTAGATTCTAGGCAGTTGTATAAAATTCACTCATTTAGGTGAAATCTTATGAAATTGGAATCTGTGGAGTCCTTTTCTAAAATATGTTTATTAAGAACAGTACAGGGGTGAGGAATGTTTCTCACTCCTGTAGTAGATGAAACTAGACACATGACATATGATCTTAATATCACAGGATTATACTATTTACAAGTAGAACAGAACTTAGAGAAGATGCTTATGCAAAGGAAGAAGCACTTGACCTGCAAATCAAAGGTCCTGGATTTGAATCCTATGGCTAGCTACTGCTCCTTACTTGCTTTGTAATTTAGTACAAATTGTTTAAACTCTAGGATCCTTAGTTTCTCTACCTATAAAATGATGGGGTTAACTCTGTGACCCTTGAGGTGCTATTAAGTCAGGGATGTGCTGATAAGTGTTTAACAATCATCTCTCTGAGAAAAACTACATGACACACAACCAAGAAAACAATAAATCAAGATCTGATTTGTAGCAACTGCCAAAATTTTAAGTATGGGTTTGTGTACCAATAGAGGTGCCTCTCCCACAACTCTGAACCTAATCTGAAATTAATGATCTAATTTTCCACTCTCATTTTAGAAATGTGGAAAAAGAGACTCAGAGAAATCAGGTGATCTGCCCATGGTCATATAGGAAGGAAGAGGCAAAGCCAGAATTCAATCCCAGGTGCTTGGAAAAGAACTGATTGATAGATTTACTTCTTTCCTGTTGTAATTTATTTATTTATTTTTAATTTTCAACATTCACTTCCAATTTTTCCCATTTTTTGTTCTCTTTGGGATACAGACCTAGAAGTGGTATTGCTGGGTTGAAGGTTTGTACCTGTTGTTGGTGTTTGCCTGCTCTACCACACTGTGGCTCAGGATGTCCCACTGGTTTCCTTAAGGTGGCTTGCTGAGATGCCTCCTATTCTGTACTGGTCTTCTTCAGGCACAGCAAGAGGGATCTTAATACCCCTAGCCTCCTGAGATAAAAGATTGTTACACCCCATCTTTCTGTTGGCTCCACTATTTCAGGATTTTTCTGGGGCAATATTCTCTGGATTTTTCAAGGTAAATAAGGAAAGGTGAGAGTGAATTATTGTTTGCTTCACCATCTTGGTGGCTGGGAGTCAAAATAGATGGCTTTCACACATTCAGTCTTGGGCTGATGTGTGTGTGTGTGTGTGTGTTCATCCTTCGTTGCTGAAAAAGACCATGCCATCAGAGAAATAATGACATGACTTGCACTTGACTTTGTTTTGAGTGAGGGAGGGCTTGTGCAGGTCACCAGCCTCACTTCTCCAGAGCCATCTGAATCCAGTGACCAGATATTCATCAGGATGCCTGGAGATAACCCAGGATGAGGCAATTGAGGTTGTGACTTGCCCAAGGTCACACAGCTAGTGAGTGTCAAGTGTCTGAGGTGAGATTTGAATTCAGGTCCTCCTGACTCCTGCACTGGTACTCTATCCACTGAACCAAATAGTGCCCAGGAGCAGCCACTACCACTGCTGCTACTGCTGCTGCTGAAAATTCAGTCACTTCCAAGGCCTGCTTCTGGTTTGCTATAGTGGGGACTGTATTGGCACACCCTACCCTAGGCTAAGCTTCTCTGTCACCCAGTTCTGAAAGACCCTCCATGCTGACTTTCTAAGTTGTCTCTGGCATCTGTGGTCTGAGAAGTTGGGAAACCACAACTGCTGGCAGTGATTCAGTCCCCAAGGTCTGCTCTGACTTTTCTGGGGATGGATCTAAACCTCACTAGACTGACCTCCTCTCTCAGCCTTGTGCAACAGACCCTTTCTGTTGACCTTTCAGGTTGTCTTGGGCTGGAAATCTGCCTCACTGTGTCTCTTTGTGGGTTGTGCCACTCTAGAATTTGTTCAGAGTCACTTTTAAAGATATTTGAAGGGGTTTGGGGAAGACCCTATCTTAGTCATTGCTTTCCCTCAACCATTTTGACTCCACCTCCTTTCTTGACAGTGTTTTCACTCATTTTCTTCCTCAAGCAAATTGATGAGCATGAGTGTGCATACCTCTCTGTCTATCTCTTTGTTTGGTCAAACTGATGAATGCAACAAACTACAGGGATCAAGTAAATATCAGCCTTTGTTTTTTAATGACCTCACTTCTCCTTTTTACATAACTTCAAGAAATTGTATCACAATTAGCCAGCTCTTTACACTTTGTGATTTGTCTTTATGCTTTCTGAATAAAACAGATAGTACCACTTTTAAACTGAAAACTGAGGATCATCTGAAATAAGCCTATATATTTTTAAAAGTTAATTTTTCCCTCTTCTGTATTGCATTTTTTCTTGTGACTTGATAAAACACAAAGAGAGACAGATTTTAATTAGAAAGCTCCACATTCAAGCACAGATAGGATAATAAATAGCAAAATTAAACAATTAATTATTCTGCAATGATCTCACATGCAGTATTATACACCATTTAAAGAGCAAAGAAGCATCAGAATTTAATAACTGAAAGAAGCAGGTGCTTTTGATTTTTAGGAAAAAGACTGGAACATTAAGCCTGAAAAATTCAAATTAAAAGAGGCAAGTGACTTCAACTTGAGGAATGGGCAAGGTGGATATGGAAATTCTTCTCACTTCTGACTGTTAAAAATCCTGATTTTTGGTGGGGAGGGTGGGGGGGTGGAGCCAAGATGGCAGAGTAGGAGGGAGGACCTGCTCTAACTCTACTCCCATAGACCATAAAATACCTGTAAAAATTATTCTAAACAAATTCGAGAGCCGCAGAAGCCACAAAATGACAGTGAAAGAGATTTTCATCCCAAGGCAGCCTGAAAGGTCAACAGGAAGAGTCTATCACACTGGACTCAGAGTGAGTGCCACACTGACAGGACTGGAGCAGGTTTCAGGGCATGGAATCATGTGTAGCAGCTGTTCTCAGATTTCACAACCCACAAATGCCAAAGACAATTTCAAAGGTCAGTACAAAAGTTCTTTCACCTGAGTGAGAAGGGAGGAGGGTTTGGTCTAAGCCTTGAACCCAGGGTGCAGAAGCCACTGCAGCACAGCTTCCATTTTTGGAGCCCTCAGCCTAAAGATCCTGGAAGAATTGAGGGGTTGATCTGAGTCTCAGTCCTGAGTGGCAGTTCTGGAGTGAGGAGGAGGAGGAGGACTGATATGGTGGAGCTGGTGGAGGCTCTGGAGAGGGAATTCTACTCCCAGATCTTGGACAGAAAAACTTGTGGTTGCTTCCAGACCACAGCACAGGCCAGGAGAGAAATAAACTCCTCTTCCTTGATTGTGGCACCTTGGAGGAACTGAGAACATACAGGTCCCTAGAGTATACCCTCCACTTGACAAAGGACTCCAAAGTCAAGTAACTTCCTGGAAAAGTGCTCATAAAAGGGGAAAAAAGAAGACTATACAAGGTTACTTTCTTGGTGAACAGGTATTTTCTTCCATCCTTTCCAATGAGGAAGAGCAATGCACACCATCAGAGGAAGACATAAAAGTCAAGGCTTGTACATCCCAAACCTCCAAAATCAATATGCAATGGTCTCAGGCCATGATAGAGCTCAAAAGGAATTTTGAAAATGAAATAAGAGAGGTGGAGGAAAAATTGGAAAGAAAAATGACAGCAATGCAAGAAAATCATAAAAAGCATAAAAATCATAAAAACAGCTTCCTAAAGGAGACCCAAAAAAAATGCTGAAGAAAATAACTCCTTTACAAATGGTCTAACTCAAATGGCGAAAGAGATCTAAAAAACCAATGAAGAGAAGAATGCTTCAAAAAGCAGAATTAGCCAAGTGGAAAAGGAGGTTCAAAGGCTCACTGAAGAAAAAAATTCTTTAAAAATTAGACTGGAGGAAGAGGAGTCAAGATGACAGAGTAGAAAGATGCACATATGCTAGTTCTTACCCTACAGCCTATAAAATACCTGTAAGGAAGAACTCTTAACAAATTCTAGAGCAGAAGAAGCCACAGAACAATGGAGTGGGGAAAATTTCTAGCTCAGAGTGATCTGAAAGACCAACAGGAAAGGTCTGTCCCGCTGGACACAGAGCAGAGCCAAGACCTGCCTTGGCCACATGGCACTGAGAGGAGCAGATCCCAGCAGGCTTCAGAGACAGAATCTCCTTCTACAGCACAGATCCTTCAACCCACAGATGCCAAAGGTCAGTGAGAGGATCTTTTTGGCTCCCTGAGAAGGGAGCAGGGTGTCCCCATAACTCGCGCCTCCTCATGTGGCAGCAGTAGAGGCAGCAGTGGATGGGGTTCCCAAAGCAGGCAGTAGCCCCCCCCCCCCATTGTTGAAGGTCTCATTGTAAACTCCCTGAGGGAACTGAGCCCTGTGGGGCAGTGCTGCCCTCTCCTGAGCAGCTGATCTTAATCTCACACTGAATGGCAGCCCTGCCTCTGCCTAAAGCCCCTGAGGCTTTGGAGCAGCTTATCTGAATCTCAGACTCCAGTGCTGGCTTGGTGGAACTGGAAGCTAGGTGGTTGTTCAGAGGAAACTCAGAAGTCAAATAAGTGGCTGGGAAAATGACCAAAAAAGGGAAAAAAAATAAGACCATAGAAGGTTACTCTCTTGGGGAACAGGTGTCTCCCCCCATCCTTTCAGATGAGGAAGAACTAGGCATACTGTCACAGGAAGTCAAGGCCTCTGCCTCCATGGCCTACAAAGGGAACTTAAATTGGGCTCAGGAAATAGAAGACCTTAAAAAACAAGTTAGCAGCTTACTAAAGGAGAATGAAAAAAATGCTGAGGAAAATAACAGCTTTAAAAAGAGGCTAACTAAATTGGAAAAAGAGATCCAAAAAGTCAATGAGGAGGAGTTTTTAAAAAGCAGAATTAGCCAAATGGAGGAGAAGGTTCAAAAGCTCACTGAACAAAATAATTCGTTGAAAGAGAGAATTGAGTTCAGGGAAATGAATGACTATGAGTTAAACCAAGCAGTTAGCAAACAAAACCAAAAATTTGAAAAAATAGAAGATAATGTGAAACATCTCATTGGAAAAACAACTGACCTGGAAAATAGATCCAGGAGAAACAATTTAAAAATTATGAGACTACCTGAAAACCATGATTTTAAAAAGAGCCTAGACATTATCTTCCATGAAATTATCAAGGAAAACTGCCGTGATGTTCTAGAATCAGAGGGCAAAATAAATATTGAAAGAATCCACCTATCACCTCTCGAAAAAGACTTGAATAGAGAAACTCCTAGGAATACTGTGGCCAAATTTCAGAATTCCCAGATCAAGGAGAAAATACTGCAAGCCGCTAGAAAGGAACAATTTGAGTATTGTGGAAATACAGTCAGGATAACACAGGATCTGGCAGTTTCAACATTAAGAGATCAAAGGACTTGGAAGAATCACCTAACCAGCAAATCTGAGTATAATACTTCAAGGGAATAAATGGTCATTCAATGATATAGAGAACTTCCATTCATTCATATTGAGGAAAAGATCAGATCTATAGAGAAAATTTGACTTCCCAAGACAAGAATCAAGAGAAGCATGAAAAGATAAACAGGAAAGAAAAATCATAAAAGATTCTCTAAAGCTGAACTGCTTACATTACTACATGGACAGAAAATATTTGTAACACTTTAATCTTTTCTCAGAACTTGGGTAGATGGAGAGATTGTATATATATATATATATATATATATATATATATATATATATATATATATATATATATATATATATATATATATATATATATAGATAGATAGATAGATAGATAGATAGATAGATAGATATAGATATATAGATATAGATATATATACATATATATAGATTTATATAGATATAGATATATATACACACACATACACACACACATACACATACACATATATAGACAGAGAGTACAGGTTGTTTTGAATCAGAAGAGATGATATAGACAGAAAAATAAAAGAAAATGAAATAAAAATTAAGGGGTGAAGGAGGAAAATACCGGGAAGAGAAAGGGAGAAATGGAACAGGGCAAGCTGTAACTCATAAAAGAGATAAGAAAAATCTTGTTAAATGGAGGAGATAAGGGAGAAGGGGAGAGGGGAAAAATCAAGCTACTCTCTCCACGTGTGGCTGATAGAGGGAATAACATGCTCACTAAATTTGATATGAAAATTTATATCACACCACAGGAAAGTAGGAGAGGAGGTAACAAGTGGGATGAGGGGAATGTTAGAAGGGAGGACAAATGGGGGAAGGGAATCACTAGAAATAAATGCTTTTGAGAAGGGATAAGGCCAATTGTGGGGGAAAAAATAAGGGGGGATAGAGTAGGACAGAGGGCAATATAATTAGTATTACACAACATGATTATTATGGAAGTCTTTTGCAAAACAACATATATTTATGTCTGTATTGAACTGCTTGCCTTTTCAGTGGGGCTGGGGAGGTGGGGGGAGGGAGAAAAGTTGGAATTCAAAACATTAGAAACAAATGTTGAGAATTTTTATTGCATATAATCAGGAAATAAGAAATACAGGGAATGGGGTATAGAAATTTATCTTGCCCTACAAGAAAAGAGAGAAGATGGGGATAAGGGAAAGGTGGGGTATGATAGAAGGGAGGGTACACTGAAGAAAGGAGTAATCACAATGCAAGGTTTTATGAAGTGGGGGGAGGGGAGCAATAGGGATAAAAATTGGACATGCTACAAAGTGAGGTAAAAGCATTTAGTATTAAAATAATTGACTGAATTAATTACTGAGAACAAATCAATGACATCTTTAGTTTGGGGAAAAGAATTTTAGTCTAAATTTCCTAGAGGACAGCAACCTCAGGTAAAATTTGGCATTGATGTAAAAGTTAAGGTTTTAATGGTAAATTTGATTTTATTATTGCCATTTCATCAGGAACTAGAACATGTATAGAAAGGCATGTAAGCCACTTAAGACTTGCCTCAAAAGATGTTCCTTAGCCAAAGTGAAATTATAATCATATTTGAAACCTGGTTATTGGAACTTGCCATTTTTAGATGCTATGGGACTATTAAGTGACTGTTCTTCTAAGTCCAGGTATGAATAGCAAGAAAGGCGGTCTGAGCCTCCAATCCATGATGCCAGTAAGCCTGTGAGATGCTGGTATGAACTGCAAAAGTTGATCTCATGGGAAGGGTGGGAGAGCGACTGTTCAACCTGGGCTGAGGTAGGATCCTCCTGACTCAGTTTCCCCACTGACACCTGGCAGACTTTAAGCCTGACTGAATGCAAGTGGACAATATAATCCTGCCTGGAACTGACATGAAGTTGGGGAGATATTGTATCCCTGCAATATCCGTACTCTTGGTGGCAATTTCCCATAGTCAAAAGGTTTGTAAGCTTAATACCAGATCTATTCAATTATAGATTATTGGTAGGGGAACATCCAAGGTTAAGTCTAAACTTTAGCTCTTAGGCATAGGATTTTAGACCAACAACAATCAGTTAGGGTCCTTTAATTCTTAGTAGTACTGTGGAGACAATTATGTCAAGAGCTTGTGAAGTTAGCAACATAAATATTATTTGTGTCTCAGTTGATTAATGTTTTAAAAAAAATCTTTTGTGACCCATATTGTAAATGCTTTAAAAAGAAGTATCACCTGACCAAAAGTTTGAATTCTTTTATCTGCTATAAACTGTTAAAAATGAAAAATAAAATTTTAAAAAACTTAGAGTGGAGCAATTGGAAGCTAATGACTTTATGAGAAACCAAGAAATTACAAAATAAAACCAAAAGAATGAAAAAATTGAAGACAATGTGAAACACCTCATTGTAAAAACTGCTGACCTGGAAAACCAATTCAGGAGAGACAATTTAAAAATTATGAGAATACCTGAAAGCCATGATCAAAAAAAAAAAAGAGCCTAGATATTATCTTTCTTGAAATTATCAAGGAAAACTGCCTTGATGTTCTAGAACCAGAGAGTAAAATAAACATTGGAAGAATCTACTGAATCTACCTCCTGAAAGAAATCCAAAAAGAGAAACTTCTAGGAATATTGTAGCCAAATTCCAGAGTTCCCAGGTCAAGGAGATAATATTGCAAACAGCTAGAAAGAAAGAGTTTGAGTATTGTGAAAATACAATCAGGGCAACACAAGATCTAACAGCTTCTACATTAAGGGATTGAAAGCCTTGGAATATTCCAGAAGTCTGAGGAACTAGGATTAAAACTAAGAATCACCTACTCAGCAAAACTGAGTGTAATACTTCAAGGGGATAAATGGTCTTTCAATGAAATAGAGGACTTTCAAGCATTCTTGATGAAAAGACCAGATCTGAAAAGAAAATTTGACTTTCAAACATAAGAATGAAGAGAAGCATGAAAAGATAAACAGGAAAGAGAAATCATAAAGGACATTCTAAAGTGGAATAGTTTACATTCCTACATGGAAAGATAATATTTATAACTCTTGAGAATTTTTTCAATATTTGGGTAGTTGGAGGTATTATACACACACACACACACACACACACACACACACACACAAAGTACAGGGTGAGTTGAATAAGAAGGCATGATATATAAAAATTTAAATTAAGGGGTAAGAGAGCAATATATTGGGAGGAGAAAGGAATGGGGCAAATTATCACTCATAAAAGAGGCATGACAAGCTTATTCAATGGAGGAGGAAAGCAAGGAGGTGAGAGGGAAAAAGTGAAGTTAATCTCTTCACATTTCGCTTAAGGAGGGAATAACATGCACACTCAATTGGGTATGAAAATCTATCTTACACTACAGGAAAGTAGGAGAGAAGGGGGCAAGTGGGGTGTGGGGGAGAAGATAGAAGGGAGGGCAAATGGAAGAAGTAAGTAATCAGAAGCAAACATTTTTGGAGAAGGACAAGGTCAAAAGAGAGAACAGAATAAATGTGGAGGAACTCAGAATATACACTGTCTTGAGATGGGGAGAAAATGTGAAACTCAAAATCTTTTGGAAATGAATGTTGAAAACTAAAAATAAATAATTTAAATCCATAAAAATCCTGATTTTCCTTCAAGACATGAATCAGGTACTATTTCGTAAATTAAAACTTTTTTTAAATTTTTTTATTTAACTTTTAACATTCATTTCCATAAAATTTTGTGTTCCAAATTTTCTCCCCATTTCTCCCCTCCCCTCACCCCAAAACACCGAGCATTCTAACTGCCACTATCACCAATCTGCTCTCACTTCTGACATCCCTCCCTTCCCTTGTCCCCATCTTCTCTTTTGTCCTGTAGGGCAAGATAATTTTCTATACCCCATTACCTGTATTTCTTATTTCCTAGTAGCAAGAACAGTACTGAACAGTTGTTCCTAAAACTTTGAGTTCCAAGTTCTCTTCATACCTCCCTTCCCACCCATTCCCTTTGGGAAGGCAAGCAATTCAATATAGGCCATATCTGTGTAGCTTTGCAAATGACTTCCATAATAGTTGTGTTGTGTAAGACTAACTATATTTCCCTCCATCCTATCCTGCCCCCCATTCTTTCTATTCTCTCTTTTGATCCTGTCCCTCCCCAAGAGTGTTGACTTCAAATTGCTCCTCCCTCCCATTGCCCTCCCTTCCATCATTCCCCCCACCCTGCTTATCCCCTTCTCCCCCACTTTCCTGTATTGTAAGATAGGTTTTCATACCAAAATGAGTATGCATTTTATTCCTTCCTTTAGTCGAATGTGATGAGAGTCAACTTCATGTTTTTCTCTCACCTCTCCTCTTTTTCCCTCTTTTGCCTGCCTCTTTTATGAGAGATAATTTGCCCCATTTCATTTCTCCCTTTCTCCTCCCAATATATTTCCCTCTCACCACTTAATTTCATTTTTTAAAGATATGATCCCATCCTATTCCATTCACTCTGCACTCTGTGTGTGTGTGTGTGTGTGTGTGTGTGTATGTAATCCCACCAACTACCAAGATACTGAAAAGTTTCAAGCGTTACAAATATTGTCTTTCCATGTAGGAATGTAAACAGTTCAACTTTAGTAAAGTCCCTTATGACTTCTCTTTGCTGTTTACCTTTTCATGCTTCTCTTCTTTCTTGTGTTTGAAAATCAAATTTTCTTTTCAGCTCTGGTCTTTTCCTCAAGAATGCTTGAAAGTCCTCCATTTCATTGAAAGACCATTTTTTCCCCTGAAGTATTATTCTCACTTTTGCTGGGTAGGTGATTCTTGGTTTTAGGCCTAGTTCCTTTGACTTCTGGAATATCCTATTCCATGCCCTTCGATCCCTTAATGTAGAAGCTGCTAGATCTTGTGTTATCCTGATTGTATTTCCACAATACTTGAATTGTTTCTTTCTAGCTACTTGCAATATTTTCTCCTTGACCTGGGAACTCTGGAATTTGGCCACAATGTTCCTAGGAGTTTCTCTTTTTGGATCTCTTTCATGTGGTGATGGGTGGATTCCCTGAATACTTATTTTGCCCTCTGGTTCTAGAATCTCAGGGCAGTTTTCCTTAATAATTTCATGAAAGATGATGTCTAGGCTCTTTTTTTGATCATGGCTTTCAGGTAGTCCCATAATTTTTAAATTGTCTCTCCTGGATCTATTTTCCAGGTCAGTTGTTTTTCCAATGACATATTTCACATTATCTTCCATTTTTTTCATTCTTTTGGTTTTGTTTTGTGATTTCTTGCTTTCTCATAAAGTCATTAGTCTCCATCTGTTCCATTCTAATTTTGAAAGAACTATTTTCTTCAGTGAGCTTTTGAACCTCCTTTTCCATTTGGCTAATTCTGCTTTTGAAAGCATTCTTCTCCTCATTGGCTTTTTGAACCTCTTTTGCCAATTGATTTACCCTATTTTTCAAGATGTTATTTTCCTCAGCATTTTTTGGGTCTCCTTTAGCAAGGTGTTGACCTGCTTTTCATGTTTTTCTTGTATCTCTCTCATTTCTCTTCCCAGTTTTTCCTCCACCTCTCTAACTTGATTTTCAAAATCCTTTTTGAGCTCTTCCATGGCTTGAGCCCACTGAGTATTTATTTTGGGTGTTTGGGATACAGAAGCCTTGAATTCTATGTCTTTCCCTGATGGTAAGCATTGTTCTTCCTCATCAGAGTGGATGGGAGGAGATATCTGTACACCAAGACAGTGACCTTCTATGGTCTTATTTTTTTTCCTTCTTCTGGACATTTTCCCAGCCAGTGACTTGACTTATGAGTATCCTCTCCACCCCCACCTTGCCTCCAGATCTGCCCAGCTAGAGCTTGTGGTCTGAGATTCAAATGCTGCTTCCCAGCCTCAGGGCTTTCAGCAGGGGCAGGACTGCTACTCAGTGTGAGATTAAGTTCAGCTGCTCAGGTGGGGGCAGGGCCGCCTCACGGGGCTCAGTTCCCTCAGGAAGTTTATGTGGATACCTTCAGCAATATATCTGATCTCCTGCCTGCTTTGGGAGCCCCTGTCTCTGCTGCCTCTGCTGCTGCCTCCCGAGGGGGCCTGAGTTATGGGGACACCCCAGTCCCCTCTTGGTGAGCCAAAAAGAGTCTCTCACTGACCTTTCACACCTGTTGGTGAAGGAACCTATGCGACTGCTGGAGATTCTGTTCCTGAAGCCTGCTCGGATCTGCTTGTCTTGGTGCAGCACGGCCAAGGCAGGGCTGGGCTCTGCTCTGGTCCAGTGTGTGATGGACCTTTCGCGTCAGGTTTTCAGGTCTCTCTGGAACAGAAATCTCCTCTGCTCCATTGTTCTGTGGCTTCTGCTGCTCCAGAATTTGTTGGGAGTTCTTCTTTACAGGTATTTTATGGGCTGTGGGCTCAGAGCTAGCATATGTGTATCTTTCTACTCCACCATCTTGGCTCTTCCCCGCAAAACTTTTTTTTTTTTTATATTCACTTGTTGTTCTTAACTTCCCTGAATAATTTTGTATTACTTTTTATTCTTTGTAATTATCTGTACAATAAAAACAAAAATGAGAAACCAATGAAAATATTTAAATAAAAGCAGGCTTTGGAGGCAGCATGGGAGGGATTAGTATTAAATCTTCCCACTATGATAAGCTCATTGAGTTCAGAGGCAAATTCTTTTTGCCTTCATATCATTCAAACTTTGGAAATGGCAAGTAATTAACATGTTTTGTAATCCAATCATCTTCAAGTATTTGAAAGGCTATACTGCAAGAGAGTGTCAGGCTTCGCTCTATTTTACCCTGGAAGGCAGAATTAAGAGCAGTGGGTGAAAGTTTGAAGAAGGATAGAGGCTTATGGAAAACAAAATCTTCCTAATAATTAGAGCAATCCAAAAGTGGTGGGAATCTACTCATTGGAGTTCTTCAAGGAAAACTGAATGGCATCTAAATGGGTGTAGAGTGGAAAGAGTTCTTGATGAATTTGGCATAAAATCAAACTAAAGCCTCTTGCAACTAGTCTACTTTCCTCCTAGAGAGAGCTGTAACCTGGAGTTTTGGCATGAGCAGAAAAGTCATTTTCTAAGTAGAGGCAGAAAGGTATTTAAGGCAAAGGTGTTTGAGGTTCCCAGTCAATGGGACAAAGTATATGGTATACGATGGGTCAGACAAGGAGAATTATGGTAGAGGAAGATGGCCCCCATGAAAAAGCCAAGGATTCTCCGCTAACCCTTTTCTCCATGCTTGTACAACATTTTAGCAAAATGCAATTTCCCTATTCATTTGTTTTAATTACTTCCATATTTTTGTTTCTGCTTTGTCTGAGATATGACTGCTAGTTTTGACTTGCCTTTTGAGTCTGCTCCAACCCCTTATTTTAAATCTGTGTGTATGTTTTTGTTTCAAGTATATGTCTTGTAAACAACGTGTAATTGGATTCAAGTTTCTAATTCATTTTGCTTTTCTCTTCTATTTCATGGGTAAATAGATCACATAAACATTTACCATTATGACTGCTATCTCTGTATTTCCCCATTTCCTATTATCTTTCTTTATTTCTTTTTTTAAACCCTGTTCCCTCCTCAAGTGTCTGTTTTGCTCTTGACCACTACCCCACTTAATCTGCCTTTCTCCTTATCCCCTACCCCTTTTCTCTTAGTCCCTTTCTTTCTTACCTCACTGTTGGGCAAGATGAATTTCTGTATCCAGCTGTGTAATTACAAATTATTCCTTCCTTCAACCAGTTCAGATGAAGGTGAGGTTCAAGCATCATCTGTTGCCCTTTCCATTACCCCTTTACATAAACTCTTCCTTGTTCCCCTCTTTTATATGAAATGAGTTTCCAGGATTTTCCTCTTCCTCCTCCCTTCTCCCAGTGTATCCCTCTTTCTCACCCATTTTTTGCTATCATCCCAACAAATCAGATTCACAACAATGCCCTCTGTCTGAATAGAATCGTTCTAACTTTTTAGTGATTAGACTAAGGCATGTAAGTAAAATAGGATATTCTTTCAATAGTCCAAGAAAAAAGGCAATGAAGATCATAACGAAGATGTTGACAGTATGAATGCAACAAAAGTAACATTAAAAATTAAGTAATAGAAATCACTTCGTTTGACAATTGATTGAACTACGGGGATCAATGATACTGAGGATCTGAAGATGGCATGGAATTTGTTAACTCAAGGGAGTGACTGAAAAGATGACAGTCCTCTCAATAGAAATAAGGCAGTTTAGAAAAGGGCATTTGGGGCAACAACAATAAATCTTCTTTCAGACATATTGAGATGGAAATACCTAAAGAACATTCCATTTAAAAGATTTATGCTGTTGTTCATTCATTTTCAGTCATGTCTGACTCTTAATGACCTATTAAAGGTTTTCTAAGGAATGGTTTGCTGTTTCCTATTCCAGCTTATTTTACAGATGATAAAAACTGAGGCAGGTCGACTTAAGTGACTTGCCCAGGATCACACAGCTAGGAAAGGTCTAAGGCCAGATTTGAAATCAGGAACATGAGTCTTCTTGACTGTAGGTCTGGAACTCTCTTCCCTGTGCCACCTCATTGTCATATGATGCCCATAGGACTTCCTAGGAAAGAAAGCTCTAAAGAGGGTGAAAGGCACAACAGATTAGGAAGTGACTATAGTGGAAATAATAAAGGGCATGGTAACATTTAAAAAAAAAACAACTTAGTTTTCTTTTTAAAATTGAATTCAATCTTTTAGCTTTTTATCTTTCAAAATTTTTGAGTGTGCAGACGTAGGCAGAGTACAATTCCCATCCAAGACAATTGAGCTTTAAAATAAAATCCAAAGCTCAATAAAAAAAGAATAGGGAAAAATAAATCCTAAAAGTCCATGATATTTTTAAAGATTTCAATCATTTCAGAAAAACGGAATGAAAATGGCTTTGTTCTTCCAGTTGTCTAAAATTATATGAATCTTCAAGACACAAAAGCTTGTCCAATGTCAATAAGATTTGCTAACTGTGGGATCCATATTACTAAGCACAGGCTTTTGAATATGTATTACCCAGTGGCATGCCTGACCCTGTTTGATATCTTCCATTGATATTTAAGGCCCAAAGCATTCATCTTCTGTCAATACTGTGCCCAACTCCCTTCAAACGGGGTGTGTTTTCAGTACAATCTCCCATGGTATTAGAGGAGAGCACACCAGGGGTTCTGTGGCATGTGAGTCATAAATCCACTGCTACAGGTAATACAAAGAAAAATTATGGAGTGGCTTCTTTTTTTTTTTTTAAAGGAGTATGAGGAATCTTTCTTTAAACCTTTGGGAAGCGTTATTCTGAGAAGGGAGGAGCCAAGATTTCTGTGAATTTATTAACAGGAAACAGAGTCAAACTTCACTCCCTAACAAAGTCACTGAACAAGGCCAATCTTAAGGCAAAGTTAATGTTAAACTAAGTTCTGTTAATTCCTTCATTATCAAAGGAAATGTAAGTTTACTGGGGTAACCTAGAATGTAAGAGAGAGGAAGGCCAGGCTCTGTGACCCACTCTGACCTCCATTCAGGGCTGTGGTTCTATAAAAATTTTGGGTAATGGAGTACAGGGCAGGGGGAAAAGATCTACATGCCCCTCCAAGTTACTCACAATCATATACCATATTGTTATTATTAACATTAATATTATCATACAACATTATTACAGCTTAATTTAAATGAAGCAAACTCCTTGAGGGAAGCAACTGTTTCTTTTATCCTTTTTTTTTCTTCTCTAGCCAGTTTAGCCTCTGTCTAGGATAAAAAGCTAACTTCTCCACTGGGTATCTGCATTTCTTGACAGTCCAGCGCCAATCTGTCTTTAGAAACTGATTTCACATTTGTCAGCCTCAAGTATTCTATTTTGCAGCCATATGGAACAATGTGTTCTTCTTCATAATCAATAGTCTATTTTCTACTTCTCTTCCTGTACACACATAACCTGTCCTCAATATCTGGAATGCACCCCCTCCCAACTCTACCATATAGATTCCTGAGCTTCCTTCAGGACTCAGCTCAATTGCCCCTTCATATAAGAAACTTTTCCTGATGTTCCAAGTGTTTATGTTTCCTTTCGTGTTGAGGAGGAAAGGAGGGAGGAAGAGAGAAAAAGAAAGAAAGAAAGAAAGAAAGAAAGAAAGAAAGAAAGAAAGAAAGAAAGAAAGAAAGAAAGAAAGAAAGAAAGAAAGAAAGAGAGAAGAAGGGAAAGAATACAGGAGGAAAGGAGGAAGGAAGGAAGGAAGGAAGGAAGGAAGGAAGGAAGGAAGGAAGGAAGGAAGGAAGGAAGGAAGAAAGAAATGCATATTTTAGTGTTACATAATTTTGGCATGTGTTATCAATCTAGAAAAAGTCTGAGCACTGGAACATGCTAGCATAGTCTGTTGTGTGAAGACAAGTTTGATTAAGTTCACAGAGGCTCACGTTAAATTTGGATACAGGGTGATGGACTTTGACCCCAACAATTCTTAAACTTCATCTGCTAAGTCATCAGCTTTCTCCTTGAATGAAGAAGACCTACCAAAGTAAAAACAAATGTCCTTGAAATAAGTGATTCTGGACAAGTCACTTCACTCTTCTTGGAGTCAGTGTCCTCATCTATATGCAAGGGGCTGCTTCTTTTAACTTTGACAATTTTATTTTAGAAAAAGACATAAATAAGAACAGTCCTGAGAAAACCTTTGAGAAACGATGTCCTCAGAGAAAAGTACTTGTTAACAAATGCAGGCAATTCTGAAAGAATCTGAGAGAAAAGAGCCCTCAGAAAAGATGCACTTACTAAGATAAAGGGAATTGAAGTGTCATATTTCCAGCATTTAATTTTCATCTGACTGTTATTCGGACTTTGACCCTGAGCTCTGAGAAATATTTTGGTAACTGGGAGACAATTGTGCATTGTCTATTTGTTTAACATATAACTAAAATATTAATTTTGGTTACTCACCCTAAGATAGAGAAGTCATTTCACACAGAGAGATTTTGCTTTGAGGCAGGTGAAGAGATAAGACTCACGGGAAGAGTCATAAGATGAAATAGTAGTTCAGAAACTCTCCTTCAATATTTGACAGAAGCCAAAGCCCAGGCCAGGGCAGTTGAGTAAGTGGCTAAAATAAAAGCTGTTAAACTCAGAGCCAAGAGAAAAAAATGATCCTGGTTTATAAGCCCTTCCCCAAAAGCTTTGCTGATAGGGAATGATTAGATGAAAAGCTTTGTTGATTGGAAGATCTGATTAAAAGAAAAGTATTCCTGTTTGATGATCAATGGAGGAAGAATATGCTATTTACCAGATATTACTGGGGAAAGGAGAAAATTGTTAATTTTGTTTTGTATTGCTCTCTACTCCTTGTGAGGTGGAAACCTCTAATAGTCCCGGGAAGACTTGAAAAGTTCTGCAGATCCTGAGTTTAGAGAAACTTCTTTCTACAAAAAGAGAATAATACTGCATTAGAATCCAGGCAAGAAAGAATTCCAGTGGAGTAATTGGTGGAGTAGTAGCTTCTCTCAAAAAATGAATGTGGGGGATGCTGTTCTGTAAAAAGATCTACTTCAATCCTTACAATCCAGAGATATGAATGGTCCTGGAGAAATAGGTTTTCCTATGTATGTGCCTCGTTATTATAATAAAAGGTTTCAGAAAGTTTCTATCTACTGTCTCCCATGCACACTGGATACATTCTTGACATAGTATGATCCAAGTTTATGAGTGGACTTGTTATCCTGTTTTTATTCATACTTTACATTCTGTTTATTAAGTGTTTTATGACTTATATTTAATATTTTCTTCTTGTTTATTTGTTTAAGTGGAAATAACAACAGTTCATGCTTTCGAGTTATCGTTGGGATTAGTAAATGCCTAGTTCTCTGCTATCAGAGTCATCCCTAGGATCCTGAGAGCCAGTTGTGGCAGGATGGCCCACCCTTCTGGAATCCTTGATCTACTAGAATGAATGCAGTTTAGGGTGAGTGAGGTTGTTCAGAAAAAGAGAAGAGAAATGACAAGAGAGAGTTGGCTGCTCACACCAACGTCATTCAATGCCTATGCTACATATAAAATAAGATGCCTTCAGGGGTGTAGAGCCAAAATGGTGGAATAAAAGCTGGGACTTACTACAGCTTTTCCCTCAAATACAGTCAAATACTTGAAAAAATGACTCTAAACAAATTCTGGAGCTGCAACACCCACAGAATGATAGAGTAAAGCAAATCCCCAGCCCAAAACAGCTTGGAAGATCCATGGGAAGCATGTATAGTGCAAGGCTGGGAGCAGAGCAGTCAAAAATGTGCCACACCAGCACAGACAGGACCTGAGAAGGCTTCTGGGGGACTGAATCACTTGCAATTGACGTGTTTTCCAGACTTCATGATCCCAAAACAGTGAGGACAAATTAGAAGTTCAGTGGAAAAAAACTGCCTGATCTGTGGGAGAAAGTAGAATGGTCTGGCTCCAGGCCAAGGATGAGGGAGGGAGCAGAGGAGCCCTGCAGCAGCAAGAGTAGCAGCAGCAGATGTTTCTGGAACTCTAGGCCCACAGATTGTGAGGGGATCAAGCTTCTGACAGTACAGCCCCCTACTCCCACTAGAAACAGAGAACTACCTTGAAAAACTCAAAAATCAAACAATTGACTCAGGAAATGAGCAAAACCTGGGAAATGAATCAAACTATAGAATCTTTGGTGACAAGGAAGCTCAAAGCATTCAAAGAGAAGGAGATAAAAAAGTCAAAACTCCTACATCCGAAGTCTCCAAGAAAAATATGAATTGGTCTCAGGTCAGGGAAGAGATTGAAAAGGATTTTAAAAATCAAGTAAAAGAAGTAGAGGAAAAGTTGGGAAGAGAAATGAGAGTGATGCAAGAAAATCATGACAATCGAGTCAACTGCTTGCTAAAGGGGCCCCAAAATATGCTGAAGAAAATAACACCTTAAAAATAGCCTAATTCAAATGTCAAGAAAGATCCAAAAAGCCAATGAGGAGAAAAATGCCTTTAAAAGCAGAATTGAGCAAATGGAAAAGGAGGTCCAAAAGCTTATTGAAAAAAATAATTTCTTAAAAATTATAATGGAGCAGATGGAAGCTAATGACTTTTTGAAAAATCCAGAAATTATAAAACAAGACCAAAACAATGAAAAAATAGTAGACAATATGAATATCTCACATCCAGTGAGAAATATCTCGCTGGAAAAACAACTGACTTGAAAAATGGATCCAGGAGAGACAATTTAAAATTATTGGACTACCTGAAAGCCATGATCAAAAAAAAAAAGGAACATAGACATCTTCTTTCAAGAAATTATCAAGGAAAACTGCCCTGATATTCTAAAACCAGAGGGTAAAAATAGATATTGAAAGAATCCATCAATCACCTCCTGTAAGAAATACCAAAAGGAAAACTCCTAGGCTTTTTGCAGCCAAATTTCAGAGCTCCCAGGTCAAGGAGAAAATGTTGCAAGAAGCTAGAAAGAAACAATTCAAGTACTGTGGAAGCACAATCAGGATAACCCAAGATCTATTAGCTTCTACATTAAGGGATCAGAGGACTTGGGATATGATATTACAAAGCTAAGATTCCAACCAACAATCACCCACTCAGAAAAAGGGAACATAATACTTCAAGGGAAAAAATAGACATTCGATGAAATACAGGACCTTCAAGCATTCTTGATGAAAAAGCCAGAGCTGAATTGACGATTTGACTTTTCAATACAAAATCAAGAGAAGTATGAAAAAGTAAACAGAAAAGAGAAATCATAAGGGAATTACTAACATTGAACTGTTTACATTTCCTCATGGAAAGATAATTGTAACTCTTGTGACTTTTCTCAGTATTAGGGTAGTTGGAAGGACTTTATATATACACAGACACACACACATACACAGAGGGTACAGGGAGAGTTAAATATGAAGGGATGATATCAAAAAAAGTTAAGGAGTGAAAAAGGAATATATTGGGAAAAGGAGAAGGGGAGAAAGAGAGTGGGGTAAATTGTCTCTCACATAATGGAAACAAGGAAAAACTTTTTCAATGGAGGAGAAGAGGGGGGAGGTGAGAAGGAAAGAGTGAACCTTACTCTCATCAGTTTTGGCTTAAGTAAGGAATAATGTGCACACTCAGTTTGGTATGAAAATCTGTCATCTTCTGCAAGAAAGTGGGGGGAAGGAGATAAGTGGGGTTTGGGGGATGATAGAAGATGGCAAATGGGAGGAGGTGGTAATTAGAAGTAAGTACCTTCGAAGAGTGACAGAGTCAAAAGAGGATAGAATAATTGGGGTACAGGACTATATAACTGACAGAATAATTGAGGGAAATACAGTTAGTTTTTCACAACATGAATCTTATGGAAATGTTTTGCATGACTACACATATATAACCTATATTGAATTGCTTGCTCTTTCGATGAGGATGGTGAGAAGGCAGGGAGAGAAATTGGAACTCAAAATTTTAAAAACAAATGTTAAAAATAGTTTTTACATGCAACTGAGAGATAAAACATACAGGCAATGGGGTATAGAAATCTATCTTGCCCTACAATAAAATATAGGGGAAGGGGATAAGAGAAGGTTGGGATGTGATAGAAGGGAGGGCAGATTGGGGGAAGGGTTAATCAAAATGCACTTTGTCTTCAGGTAGGCAGAGAGAGGAGATAGGGAGAAAATTTGAAACTCAAAGATTTGTGGAAGTGAATGCTGAAAACTAGAAATTAATTAATTAATTAAATATAATATGCCTTCAAGTTCTATCAATTTAAAATTCTATAAATTTATATTCAAGACTGCTTATTTTTTTAACTTTCCCTCCTTATTTCACCACTACTAACTTTGGGATTATACCTCTCATTCCAGAATGAGGAGAGGTCTTTGTTACATTTTTATGGATGAAACTGGCATGTTAACATCTTAATTATCACATACACCCCATCTATTGGGATTTTATTCAAATGTTTATTTCTGAAATATCTGCTTAACTGTTGAAATTCTACTCATTCCTTAAATGGCATCTATGCAAATGTCATTTCCTCCATAAAATTGTTTCCTCTACTCCCAGTCAGTAGTGAACTATCATTTTCTTTCACCTCCTGTACTAAAGAAAGAAAAAAATATTCCCTCTATATTCTTTGTTTTTAAGCCATGGCAGAAATATGAACACGTAGCAAACGATCTATGTAGGCAGGTCACTGAAAAATTCATTTTGTTCCATACCTTTTGGTATCATGATCTTTACTCTCAATCTGTCATTCTTACTTCTCTGCTCAATAACCTGTAATAGCTCCATGAATAGAAGGAGACATTCTGAGAACAGTTGAGTGCGTCAAAGAGACCTAAGTTTATGTTGTGGTTCTGGGCATTCTGAGAAAAATACCTTTTGTTCAAATTTAGCCGTGATACACACACACACACACACACACACACACACACACACACACACACACACACACATACACACACACATATGGAGATTCAAAAGAGAAATACAAGCAAATGAATGCATGGACCAAGAAACCAGAAACCTGTATTTTTATAGTCTGAGACTAAAGGAGAGAAAATTAGCCTTTGGGAAATGAGATTTCCTGAGGGGAAGGGTGCAGGGTCAGTGCTGAACTAACCACAGGAAGATTGTTATCAATTCCTGATATTATTCTGTGACATACCCTCTTGCCTGCCTTTGAACCTGGTAAGACAAAATTTTCAAAGGCATGAGTCAAGAGGAAATTTGAGAGTGGAGCCATTGTGTGTGTATCTCTGAATGTACTATTTACTTGTAGTTGGCCACCACACTCTCCTCCAAGAAACCTTTCGAACGAAACCCAGTTGGTCATGATATTTCCAATTCAGTCTTCATAAATTACTTTGTTTAGATTTCTTCTGCATTTGTGTCATGATTTATATAACAATTCAATGAACAAATAAAAGTATTGATCATCAGCTACTGTACTATATAATAATTTTACTCATAGGGATCAAAGACCTCATAGATTTGGAAGCTCCCTCTGACAATGCAAATTACATCCCATCTTTCCATTTGTGCCCATTGTAAGCAGCTCTTGACCTATAAAATTCAATTTGAATTTTTGTTTACATGGGAGGTTGGGAGTCCATATCAAAGATTATAGTTTCTTAAAAGCACTCCTCATTTCTCTGTGTGTCTGTAGGTATAATGGCAGTTTTGACATAGACTGTTTGGGAGAGGCAGCCAAGTATGTCAGGTTTCCCAGCTCTCTGTGACTATGTGGTAATCTAATGGAACCTAAAATACTATCACACCACTCAGAAAGTTGGGAAATGATAATGACTTGTGTCCCACATACAGCCTATTTGCATAAGTGTGTATTTATTACATCCACTTCGATGTCCCAGAGAAACATGAGTCACCTGGCATTGAGTTGTAGTGAGTTTGTATTGTCTCCCTCTTATAGAATCAGGCCAGTGCATCATCACGACCACCAAGGTTTCCAGGGTATTCTGAGGAGCTTGGGAAGTACCTCTTCTCTAATGCCATTATTTTGAGCTCCCACTGTCTGTATAACCATCATTTTTTAGGAACCTGTGACTGCTGACCTAGTCGTACACATTATTTAACATGGATTAATTTTTACAAAGAGATATTTGCTTGGAAGGTATAATAAAAACAAAGTACAAACATTTCCCCTAGATATTCATGGGCATAATCTCCTCTACACTTACTCTGCCTAAGGGGTTAGGAAGACTAGACAGGGAGGATATTAGCTTCATAACTTAGGTCAGTTCCTGCAGACTACTGGTCACATCAAGATTATATCCAGATGAAGCATGGCTTATTGGATGAGTCCTACATCTGGCCTCAGGACTTAACGTTACTCCTGAAGATAATTCTTTGTTCCTCAGGGCAGCGACGTGAAGCTGGCTTTGGTAGCCAGACATTAGAACGTTGGGATGCTTTAGATGGGTCAAATGAGAAAACATGTAAAATGATTCTGAATCTTAAAATAAACTATATCAATATTACCTATTATTATTAGTAGCAGAAGTAGTATAATTCCAAACAGAATTTAGTTAAACAAAACAAATGCCACATAAATAAAGCAAGAAGTTGTAAGCTGCTGATTCTCAGGGGAGGAAAAGAAATAAAGAGCTCAAAGGTAAATGGATCTGATGACTAACTAAGTGATACAAATTCCATTTAGTCAGGTCAGGAACAATGACCCCTAATGACTCTAAAGAGAATTCTCTGTTAGATATATGTATATGTGTGTGTGTGTGTGTGTGTGTGTGTGTGTGTGTGTGTGTGTGTGTGTGTGTGTGTGTGTGTATATATATACACGATGAAATTTAAACTTGCAAACATTAAAGTTACCACCCTATTCACTAAGGAATATATCAGCCCTGGCCTCCTTCCAGATTCCAGCTGGGCATTCAGTCTGACTGCCAATGATACCCTTTCAGGTGCAGTGCAGTATATGATCTTCCCTCTTTGAAAATGAAAATACATCACTTGGGCAAAACTTCCTACAGAACGTCATTTAAGTGGGTAAATTCAGGTTTTTGCAAGATTAGGATATTACCACGTTTGGTCTTTGTTCAAGTGTTAGCTTTTTAGCAGCTGGAAAAGAACTAGAATAAAAACCACTCCATACCCTCTCATGCAAACGTTTCATACCAAAAAACAGAATATAATTGGGGTGGAGTGATGAGGATTCCCCACCTCCTGCAGGGTGTCAACTCTTAGAGAGCACCAGTATTGGTGGCACTGAGCAGTTACTAACTGGGCATTAAACAGTTCTTTGAATTGATAGTTTGTTGGATTGATACCACTTCAAAAATATATTAGAGTACACTCCTCAGCTCTAGTAACCATAATTCAGGTGAACTTCTCCCTGCCTTTTCTCACTCTCGATGATCATTGCTTGGCAGCTACATTCTTGGCCCTTATCCCCTACAGTTCTGTGGCCCCCACCCTCCAAAGCAACTGCCTTTTCTTCAGAAGCATAGAAACCTCATGGTATCCCAGGTTTTACTTCCATTCTGTGTCAACTCCCATTCTCACATCCCCCTCAAAAGTAAACTCATTTTAGCTCCTTTTCCCTGTTCCTCTTTCCTAAGGTACAAAAGCTTCTAACTATAATTCTGCAGAAGCATTAGGAGAGCCCCTGTTCTATGCCCCCCTCAAAAGTATCACACTGTCCATGATATCAAAATAAGACCATTGCCACTTGGAACTCCAATATTAAACTCCAGTTAGTTCCAATTATGTCTTTATGTCAGTTAGATGAATCCCACATCAGTCAGCAAGTGAATGTCCATATCTTTGAATATGTCTGGAGACATTAACTTGATAGATTTGCATAATAGAAAAAAAGTGGTTTACAGTATTGGGGGCACTGAGCAGTTACTAACTGGGCATTGAACAGTTCTTTGAATTGACAGTTTATTGGATTACTATCACTTCAAAAACATAGCATGATTAATCAGTCTAATCAAAATTATTAAAATGGTTTGTGTATATCCATGGAAAAGATGGTGTCTATCCCATGGTCCTTTAAAGTATTACATGTCTTAGAAGCCTGTATATTTCCTCAGAAACTTATGGCAGAGTTTGAATGGAAGTTAAGGATTTGAAATAAACAGAAATAATTATAAAAAAGTAGAGGGTGCTGAGAAAGGCAGAGATCTGGGGAAGTAATAGCAGGTACAATATGAACTTCGTATTCTGTTTGTCTGATTATACTCTCCCTGTTTTCCAGGCCTACATTTGCCCAGGAGTATTCTTTGTGATTCTGTAGAATCAACAGGAAATTCCTAGAGTAGACAGGAAGATAGAAAGGTACCAGGAGAGGACTTTCCACCAAAGATACATGTGAGGGAGTGGATAAAGGCAGCAGAGTCTATGATCAAGATGGCCAGAGTTCAAGTCCTGCCCTAGACATTTCATAATTTTATGTCACTGAACAAACTGTTTAAGCTGTACATGCCTCAGGAAACTCTCTAGGAGTTATTTCGCTAAGCCAGGGATAAGTTGCAATCTGTACTATTATCCTATTTTCAGTAAATTTAACTTGTTTTATTTTGATGTCAAATAATTCATACTGACTCAGTCAGGGGAAATTTAGTAGAAATGGGCTCTTGTGAGCTGAAGATTGAGATAGGTGATCACTCATTGAATATCACGGACTTAGGGGAATCCAAAAAAGAAAACCATTAGGGGCACAGGATGCTGCATGTATATAAATGATACTCAAGTGGTTGAAAGTTCTTAGGAAGTGGAGTTTTGCTCACTAAACTGCCAGGGTTAATGTGCTATCTGGTAAGATTCCTATTTTCAAGGCTCATCTTTCAATTGAACAGTCTTATTCTGGGTTGAAATATAGAACAAGTTCTCAGCCCCAGAGAATTTCATTTTTGTTTATCATCTGTTTCTAAGTCAGATGAAGGCCAAGCAAAAAGAAATCAAAGGTTACATTTCACATATTAAAACCCATACTTTGAAAACCAGAAATAACAACTCCAGCAAGTTAACAGCCAATAAAGAGCCTCAAATCTAGAAGAAATCTTTTTCAAAACAACCAGGAAGCATAACCTTCCCTCTGCTTAAGGATAATTGGCAGATCCCCTGAGGTTTCTTTTCTCTTCAGATTATAGAGACTTTGGTAAGCATCATTGCCAATAATTAATGAGATGTGCCCTTGTTCTTTTAATTACTGCACAGGGTACAGAGCACACTGTATCTAGTGATACAAAAAGAGTGGAGAAAAGATCATCTAAAGTAGAAAGATTACATGAGGTCATGAGAGTTGATGTGCCACCTCAATAGTTTGAAGAAAACTTCTTGTCGATCCTGGAGCAAAAAATTTCTGTCTTTAAAGCTATGGGGTTGGCCTGAAATATATGGGTTTTCTGAATAATTAATCTTAAGATCCAACAGAAAAGGCCTTGAGCTGGGATTTAATTCTGCCCATTTAGTAGGGTATCGCAAAAACATAAAGCAAGAAATAAAATAGTGTACTGTATTATCAGAAAATGGAAGTAGCTGCTGTTTCTTGACGGCTATGACAATGTCATGCAGTCTGAGGCAGGTCCTTAAAAATGCAAATGCTTCAAATACAACTTAAGCAGCAGATTATTAAGAACTACACTAACCAGATCGAGAAAATCTCAGCACCAGAAAGTTAGTTGCCAGGTGTGTGTTTGTCCTTCATTGCCGAAGAAGACCATGCCATCAGAGAAATAATGACATGACTTACACTTGACTTTGTTTTGAGTGGGGGAGGGCTGTGCAGGTCACCAGCCTCACTTCTCCTCCAGAGCCATCTGAATCCAGTGACCAGATATTCATCAGGATGATTGGAGATGACCCAGGATGAGGCAGTTTGGGTTAAGTGACTTGCCCAAGGTCACACAGCTAGCGAGTGTTAAGTGTCTAAGGTGAGATTTGAACTCAGATCCTCCTGACTCCTGCACTGGTGCTCTGTCTACTGCACCACCTAGCTGCCCCTAGAAACTCATGAAAGTGTCAAGGTATGTAGGTATTGTGATATATACCAGTGAGGGATATGCTCAAATATGGATCCTTGATGTTTTGAAAAGTGGAACCCCACATTTGCAGTGTGGGAAACTGGCTGAACAGTCATGACAGGAAATGAGGAGAGAGATGCAACAATGGGGGAGGGATGCTGCATGTAGGATTGTGATTATAGATGAATGCTAGTACACACAGTGGCACTCATAAGTTTCTCCTTGATGATGCTCACACACCCGATTTACTTTCTCTGCTCTGTGATATCTAGCTACAATCAGACAAAGTTAGAAATGTTCTCCCAAGTTTAGGAAACTGAGATGAAGGATAATACCTCTTAGAAAGTCTCCTGTCCACACATACATAGAGACAGAGTGCACAGAGTGAATTGAAGAGGATGGGATCATATCTTAAAAAAAAAAAAATGAAATCAAGCAGTGAGAGAGAAATATTGGGAGGAGAAAGGGAGAAATTGAATGGGGCAAATTATCTCTCATAAAAGAGGCAAGCAAAAGGCTTATTAGTGGAGGGATAAAGAGGGGACGCGAGAGAAAAACATGAGGTCTACTCTCATCACATTCCACTAAAGGAAAGAATAAAATGCACACTCATTTTGATAGGAAAACCTATCTCACAATACAGGAGAGCGGGGGACAAGGGCACAAGCAGGGTGGGGGGGAGGATAGAGGGGAGGGCATGGGGCGGAGAATGCAATACGAGGTCGACACTCATGGGGAGGGAAAGGATCATAAGAGAATAGAAGTAATGGGGGACAGGATAGGAGGGAGGGAAATATAGTTAGTCCTATACAACACAACTAGTTTGGAAATCATTTGCAAAACTACACAGATTTGGCCTATATTGAATTGCTTGTCTTCCAAAAGGAAGGAGTGGAGAGGGAGGGAGCTAAAGAAGTTGAAACTCAAAGTGTTAGGATCAACTGTAATGTTCTTACCACTAGGAAATAAGAAATACAGGTTAAGGGGTAAAGAAAGCTATCTGGCCCTACAGGACAAAAGAGAAGATGGAGACAAGGGCAGAGAGGGAGGATAGAAGAGAGAGTAGATTGGTCATAGGGGCAATTAGAATGCTTGGGTTTGGGGGAGGAGGGGATAAAAGGGGAGAAAATTTGTAACACAAAATTTTGTGAAAATAAATGTTAAAAGTTAAATAAAAAAAAAAAAAGAAAGTCTCCTGTCTCTTCAAGAATCCACTCAGATCCTGAGTCCATTTCCTGTCTCATGATAAGTTTCTTTAGGATTTTGTTACTTTAGGTTGATGACTAGATCTACTGAAAGTCTGATTTGAAGTAAGTCCTGTGGAAAATGTTGTTTAAATTTCTTTGAACAGTTACAGATGTCAGATATAAGGAATTAAATAATCTTAAATTTTACATTTCCTAGAACTTTTTTGGAAAATTTATCCTATAGCTGGGGGAAATTCCAAGATCTTGGAGTGTAGTGATCTTTCAACTGCTTAACAGATATTTTATTTTTATGCATTATCCACTTATAATAATGTACAATTTATTTGCCTATGAATTGTATGCCAAAAAAAATATTGCTTACAGTACCTAAGCACATGTGTCTCCTGTGGAGAGCCAACAACACTTGAGCATTCTCATTCAAATACAGCGAGCCAAAAGAAGACAAATGTAAACCAGCAGGCAAGAGCTCTGAGCTAAGTTCCAAAGAGATATTTTTTTTAAACCACACATCCTATGATAACTAATGAGTGCTTGTCTCCTCTAGAAGGTACATCAGAAGTATAGAAGAATCTAACAAGCACAGGGAAATCAAAACTCCTAAGTACCTCCAAACAGCATGGCATGCACTCACCAATTAGGTTAAAATGGATCTCCCCACAAGTAGATTTATTTTCATGAACAAGATAGGGTTAATGACTATAAATGACCCTAGCACATTAATGAGGAATTAGAAAGGTAATAGGATCAAGTATTACTTCATTAATTTAATTATCTTTTAAACATTAATTAAGCATGATAAAACCTATTCTCTACTCGATTTAAGTCTGAACAGTATACACAAAAAAGTTCATTCACAGAATTTTAGGCCCCTAAGTCAATTTGCTAGATGACAGACAATGGCTTATAATGAATCCCAGGTTTCTCACAAGCAGCATATAATGTCCTACTGTGGTATGAGCTTGCAGTCATAACTGAAATTGAGCAAGGTACTCTAGAGGTAGGCCATTATAGCACAAATGTCAGGACAGAATATTAATCCAACCAGTTACCTAAACTCAGGGAAGAAGAGTAAGATTTTCTTGGGTTTTTTTGTTCTGATACAAGACTACATAGTTCATTTTTAAAAGTTTAATTAATTTATTTGGTTTCACTTTCCAACAATCAATTCCACAAGTCTTAAATTTTCTCCCCCTCCTTCTTCCCTCCCTCCCCAAAATGGCATGCAATCTTATATGGGTTCTACACATACATTCTTATTAAACAAATTTTCACATTAGTCATGTTGCATAGAAGACTTAAAATGAATGGGGAAAACCATGAGAAAAACCAAAAAAAAACAAAAAACAAAAAACAAAACATAATAGTCTGCTTCATTCTGAGCTCTGATTCCATAGTCTTTCTCTGGATGTGGATGGCATTTTGCCTCAAGAGTCCTTAAAGAATGTTTTAGGTCCTTGCATATATATCTGTGAAGGGCTAAGTCTATCAGAAACAGTCCTCACACACTGTGGCTGTTACAGTGTATAATGTTTTCCTGGTTCTGCTCTTTTCACTCAGCATCAGTTCATATAAGTCTTTCCAAGTTTTTCTGAAGTCTGACTGCTTGTCATTTCTTATAGCACAACAGTATTCCACTGCATTTATATACCACAACTTGTTTAGCCATTCCCTAATTGATGGACATTTCCTTGATTTCTAGTTTTTGACCACCACAAAAAGAGCTGCTATAAATATTTTTGTACATGTGGGACCTTTTCCATTTTTAATGATCTCTTTGGCATATAGTCTCAGAAGTGATATTACTGGGTCCAAGGGTAAGTACATTTTGGTATCCCTTTGGGCATAGTTCCAAATTGTTCTCCAGAATGGTTGAATCAGCTCACAGCTCCACCAACAATGAATTAGCGGGCCAACTTTCCCACATCTTCTCCAACATTTATCATCTTCCTGTTGTGTCATGTTAGTCAATCTGATAGGCGTGATGTGGTACTTCAGAGTTGTTTTGATTTACGTGTCTCTAATCAATACTGAGTTAGAGCACTTTTTTCATATGATTGTAGATAGCTTTAATTTCTTACTCTGGAAACTACCTGTTCATCGCCTTTGACCATTTATCAATTGGAGAATGACTTGTATCTTTGTAAATTTGACTCAGTTCTCTATATACGTTACAGATGAGCCCTTTATCACAAATACTAGTTATAAAATTTCTTTCCAGGTTTTCTGCTTCCTTACTAATCTTGGTTGCATTGCATTTGTGCAAAATCTTTTCAATTTAATGTAATCAAAATTATCCTTTTTGCACTTCATAATGTTCTCTATCTCTTGTTTGATCATAAATTTCTCCATTTTCTATACGTCTGACAATTACACTATTCCTTGTTCCCCTGATTTGTTTATAGTATCAGCTTTTATACTTAGATCATGTACTCATTTAGACTTCATTATTGCGTATGGCTTGTCAGGCATTGGTCTATGTCCAGTTTCCACAACACTATTATGCAGTTTTCCCAAAAGTTTTTGTCCATAGTCCTTTTTCTTGATATGTAGTACAATCTGAAGTCAGGTTTTCTGTTTGTATTTCCATAGGGAGATACTTTGGTGTTAATGAACCTAGTGCCATACTCCACTATTCCTACAAACTTTGGGTCCAAATGTGGTTCCATGGACATTAATTCTGAGAATATATCCTTAGAGAAATTACAACAATCCTATTATTTTCTTCAGTCTATTTTTTTCAAGTTTCACCTATAAAATTTTTGTATTCTCCCTTTACTTGTTTTCATATCAATTTTTCTCCAGAATCATCTTCTACTCTTTTATTTTCATTAAGAATATTCTACCACATTCCTTTTAGTGTACCATGAATAAGTGCATACTCTAGATTAGTTGTGGTTTTGATTGCTACAATAAGCACAATAAGCATTTATTAAGCATCTACCCTGTTGCAGGTACTGTGCTAAGCACTAATATATAAAGGCTATAGTATGGAACACTTCTTTAAAGTTATAAAGTTGATCCTTTCTGAAAATTCTGAGTTTTTTTGGTCTCTATGTGGTGTACGTTACATCACTTCTGCTTTTGTAACAGATGGCAAAAATTAATGCTTCAACCTTTAGATATTTTTCACTTTGAACAATTGATATCACCTTTGAATGTTGAAGATTGGATTAAAGCAGTTGTAATTTCCCATTGTATCTTCATATATTTTTCCTTTCTTCTACTTAAATATCGATTCTGAACCTTTTTTTATTAGGTGATGACCTAATTGTACACAAGCAGATAATTCAGAAATGGCTTTGTCTTTATTTTTTTCCTTATTTGTTAATATATAATCTTTTCTGTGATGCTATTCAGGAACTGTTATTTGTAGTACCTTGTGATTTTCTTCCTAAAGAAGTTTTTGATTATAAAGAGTCAGAAGGATTCCTGGTAATAAAAGCTATGGTTTCTTCTTTTTATTAATTCATAATTCTCAATTATATTTCCAATATACTTTTCATGATTTTGTGCTCATGATTCACTTTCTATCAACTATAAACTGATTTATTTTGAAGAATCTTCTCAAGTTCATAACATTTCTGGCCTCTTAAACACATGTTGGCCCATATACTTCCGTTTTTTTCATGAAAGGATTTTTATTGTGCTCATTAAAATTAAATATCTAAATACATGATGAGCAATCACCCCTTCTCCAGAAATGAAATTATTTGTTTCCTCTAGATATTAGATAAAGCCACCTCTGCCTTCTCCTTTATTTGCTTTCCCAATAGCAATCTATGAACCACTTTTCTACAACTTTCTTATGTCCCTTAAATTCATGTAAAACAAGCATGTGGGTATTGATGCCGTTTGCCTCCTCCAGTATTGTATCAACAACTTCTTAATTCAACAATGATACAAAAGTTAGCATCCTAATGAATGTTTCAATGTGTCCTGACAGTCTAAAAATGAAGATCTTTATGCACTCCTTTTCTCCCACTGTATCACCTGTGACCTCTGTAACAAATTTGGAAATGGCTAGCAAGGTGGAAAGTTCATTGTAGATTTTTTTCAGAATCAGCAACATGATTTATTATGATCCGTTTAGAGAAACTTACCACACCCAAAAAAGCAAAATCAATACTATTTATTAAAAACTCTCAAATGTTCAAATTGTTCTGTCCAGTTTACTAAAATATTTCTATAACATGATTGGAATACGTCTTTGAAAGTTTCATTTTCAATTCAAATGGCTTGGACATCTTGAAAAGCAAAACCTGAAAAATGATTATACCCTGTTTTTCTTGCTAAACCTCTTGCAAATATTTTTTAAAAGAGCATTTTTAAGACTTGACAGTTGAGCAAAGTACACATAATTTATACATTTTACAAAGCATTAGATTTTCCTTTAAATCTGCAGTTTACAATATTGGTAGATAAGAATATTCACATAAACAATTAAAAAGGGCATATTTCAGAACCTAGTAAGTACTGAAAATCTATACCAATAAAATGTTGATTAAAAAAATCAAACTTCCATTAATGTACTGTCTCAAGTTGCAAACTTTGTAGATAACTGCTTTCTGGGAATTTCAAATTGTTGAAAATTCACTTTCTGTTGATCAGGTACCACTGTTAATGTTAATTCCAATAAAAATTCCAGTTGTGCCAGGAACTTGCTTGAAGTCCTCTTGTTTTCATAATGTACTATCACCAGTATCTGGGAAATAAAATTTTTAGTCTTTGTGTGGCCACTCCTAGTTTTTAAAGTTTCATTTTTGACCTTTTAGTTTATAAACTTCCATACAAAAAGAAAATCTATTTGGTTTTTAGGTGAGTCCAAAAAATTTACCTTCATTTTAGACATTTTTATGGGAGTAGAGATCTTTCAAAGTTTCTAGTTCTTCTATTAAAGTTTTATTTTGATTTTCCAAGACTGTAACTCGATTTTCCAGACACTTAACATATTCTTTTATCTTTCTATGGCATTCTCCAGCAGTTTCTCTATTTTTCATCAATCTTATTTCTCTTTTCAATTATGGATCATCTGTTTTGGTTGTCTGAGATGTTATAGTGACTGGAGATGTCATCACTACTGCCTGTGAAAGGTTAGTATTTGCTGGTGTGGCACAAATCTGATAAGATTGCATATTTCCTGATGCAGTCTGTACAACCACTTGGTTGTTAGGGACAAGAATCTGCTGTCCATCAGACGTCTGTGCATACTGAAGAATTGTTGTTCCTTGCTGAGTATTGCCGCATTTGTCATTATTAATGTCTGCAACCCCTGTACTACATCTGTGCCTGGACTGGCTACTTGTAATGTTCCATTTGGGACAATGGAATGTATTGTCCAGTGCTAGTCTGGTAGATAGGAGTTGGGACAGACATAGATTTGACTGTTGAAACTCCAGGGTTTTCTATGTCTCCCTTTCTGTCTCTGGTATCTTCTGATGAAAGATCATTTAAGATTTTTTTGTAAGATGGGTGCATTGCTAAAATCCCCTGAGCTTTCTGTGAAGAGCCTATGCTATCAGATGAATCCTGAGAATCTTCATTATCTGATCAGGATGATACCTGCACTGTCTGTACTTTCAGGGAATGGATTACTGAAGATAATTTTTCCTCTCCACGGAAAGGCAAAAAATTTATATGACCTGAAGAGAAACCAGAGTATGATTTTTCTTTTATTTTAAGGTTTGTCAAAGTCACAGAATTCATCATCCACCTTTATGTGACAAAACTCTTGTCGATGAGCTTCTCCATCCTTTAGATGATCCAAAAGTAGCAGATCCCTTCTCTGATACCATGGATGGTATCAAAATCTTTCAAACTGAGTAGAAAGTGTCAAAGATTGTGGCCTATTAACTTAGTATTCAAGAACCCAAGATCATCTATAGACCATTATTAGGCTTTTAAATAGAACATTTTTGGAAGAATGATAATGATCCATAAGTTGGGGCTGAAGTTATTTACAGAGAGTCTCAATACCCCCATCTGCCCATAAGAAAAATAAAGAACTCTGGGAGAGGAGTAAAGTATGACATACCTGGCCTTCTGGGATTAGGGGTCTTGGTAATTGGATGGTGTTACATAATGATCAACATCATCAATCATTAATATGTAAATATACACCTCTGAGTCAGTGGAGTTACCTTGCAATTATCATGTGTTGTCATGTGGTATATTCCAACCCAGTCCATTAAGACACCTTGATTAGTAGAGGAAGCTAGCCCTTATGTAATAGACTCCCATGTCATTAAGCTTGGATTCAATGAAGTCACATCAGAGGAATCAATATTACCAGTTGCTATATTATAAACTGGATTGTAATGAACCTCATTATAATCATTGTGTAAAAAGACGTTCTTTAAGAGGGAAAGTATGGTATAATAGCTAGAGTTCTGACTTTAGGCAGGAAGACCTAGATCTGAATTTCACCTCTGTTGCTTACCATGTATGTGACCATAGGCTTAACCCTGCAATTTAGTTTCCTCATCTATAACATGTGGGAAATAATACCTGTAATACTTAGCTCATAAGTTTGTAGTAAGGCTATAATGAGATAATGTGTGTAAAGTTTTCTGAAAACCTTATTAAAGTGCTCTATGAATATGTTAGTATCATGCTATTATTATTGCACTGCTCCCCAAATCCTGCAAGTTAGGTAGTATAAATATCGTTATCTCCATTTTTCAGTAAGGAATTGAGCCTCTGAAAGAATCTGATGCAGGATTTGAAAGCTAGTTGTATATTCCTTAGCTAATAGAAGTTAGGTAAGCTTAGAATTAGCTGAATTGCTGGGGGCAAAGAATTACTCACATAGTATTAAATGTAAACTTAGAAATATTTCTCCAGAGGAGTACCATAGGATCTATATTGACTGTGTGTTAACATTTTTATCAGCGATTTGGAGGGTAGCATAGATACAAGCTTCTCAGGCTTATAGATGACACATAGCCAGAAAATGTGGCTAACACATTGAATGACAGTCAGCATCCAAATACATTTGCATCATTTAGAACATTTGGGAACCTATAAGAAAGAACTGAATCAAGTGAATAAAAGACCAATTTTGAATTTACATAATAGGGAAGGGATAGCTAGATTGCAGATCATAAAAAAAAGATTTAGAGATTTTAGAGCTCTACTTCCAGGACCAAGTATAAAATAGGTTTTTTGACTTTTAAAGCTGTTCATAACCTGTTCCCCTCTAGCTTTTGTGTTATGCTCTAAGTATTTTGTGATCCCAATGACAATGGACCTACTCTTCCGTCCAAACAACACTCTATTTCCCAAGTCTAGTCATTTTCACTGGCTGTCACCCATCCTGGGACATTTTATGTCCCCTTTATTGTTCTTGCCATCTCCCTACATATTATCTTTCATTTACTTTGAGTGTTTTATTTACACATAGTTGTTTGTGTGTTGTTTTCAGCTTATTCTGCGAGCTCCTTGAAAGAAGAAACTATTTTTCTTTTGTCTTTCATTGTATTCCCAGAGCTTGGTAAACAGTAGCCAACAGATGGTTCTTGCCTTGACTTGACTCAAAGCTCAATATATTTGATATGGCAGTCAAATAATTAGTATAATCTACAGCACTATTAAGAGAGGCATAATTTCCTGAACTAGGGAGGTATTGACCTTGACATCATTGGTCAAAACACAACTGGAATTGTTCAGTAAGTTCTTTCAGCCACACTTTGGAATGGACACTTAGAAGCCAAGAAAGTATCATGAGACAGGCAATCATGATGGGAAAGGCCTAGGGCTAGTTAATGACATGTGAGCATCACTTGAAGGAATTGGGAATAGTAAACCAAAAGAAGAGAAAATTTAGAAGAGAACACAACAAAAATTCTTTCTACAACCTAAATGGTAAGTGTTTATCTCAATCAAATGTCCTCCCCTGGGAGTCCAAAAATGGGTTTTATGATAAATTTTTTACACCTGTATTAAAATATATTTAGTTTTCTTTGTAATCTTTTGTATTTTATTCTATGCATTTAGACATTCTGAGAAGGGGTTCACAGATTTCAGCAAACTGCTAAAGGGATCTATGATTTCTCCCCCCAAAAAAGGTTAAGGACCTTTGATTCTCAATCCAGCATTTTTAGTTACATTGTGCAGATATTTCTTCCTTAAGTGCTGACTAGACTCAATGGTTGCTTTTGAACTCTGCGATTCTGTGATTCTGAAAGTATAGTATTTACAGTCTGCTATTTCACAATACCTTACCCAGGTTGAAGAATGACTTTATCACAAATTGTAGAGCAATTATGAAGAAAAAACATAAATTGAATGACGCTCACTCACAATCTTTATTTTTAAAGATATTTTTCAGGGTTTTAACTGTCTTTTTTTGCTCTGAGCTTGAGCAAACATAAATGTTTCTGTATATAAAAATGGAAAAAAGATACATATGAAGGTATGCACCTATTACATCCAACTTTTGATGTTTTTCAAAAGTATATACCAAATTCAATGATTTAATTCCAGATCTCTCCTGGTGGTTTATGTTTCTCCTTTGTACTTCCTTCAGTTGTCTCCTGTGTATTGTTTTAAAATGTTAAATCAACTATTATTTGTAAGAGTGAAAGAGTGATGTCAAGTGAAAGCTAAAAATCAAGGCAGCAAAGTGTAGCTTTCATGACCAAGGTGACTAGATCATCTAAGAGGGGATGGTTTATACCTCTCAGCTACCTCATATTGAAGGGATCAGGATCAGATATGAAAGTGGAGAATACTGATCAGTATATCAAGGTGAATACCCGCGTTTGGTTTGTCATTGCCTGAAACTCTTGTTCTATAAGGATGAGTTGGTTATGAAAAGTCATCAGAAATCTCTCCTAATGGCAATATACTGAATTTAAAAAAAAAAACAGCTATCATCAATCTGATCCAGATTTCAAGTTCAGGTCCTGTATGAAGACCCCAGATTTCCTGAATCTGTATAATGGCCATTAAGGCTGCATAAATGTCATATGTTGGTTGAAAACTGATTAGCAGCATTTATACTCCTTATTTGTATTGAGCTTTACATTTCCTAGAACTTCTTGTTTTGCAGAGGCCTTAGTACTGTCAAGTAGATGCCTGGGTCTGAGAGGTGGTAAAGGCACATGTCTGTACATCTAATACTTCATTATGTATTTTTATTGTCATATATATTGTTATTGCTTTTATTAGATCATTGCTGAAAGCAAAATACTGTATGCAGAATCCAAGAACATTTACCTGTTTTTCTATGAGGAGCCAAGTGCAGTGCGGAAAGGTCAAATGACTTGGATTTAGTGAAATACTTTAAGTTCAGAAAAGAGGTTGGGTAACAAGAGGTGAAAATTCAAAACAATTTTCTTTTGGATAAAATCTATAATGATCTCTATCTCCAAATAATGAATCAGTATGCCTGCCTAGAGACAGACAAATTTAAGGATAAAAGATTATCAACTTTTTGAGAAACATAGAAAGTCTGCCACATCTCCAGCTACTTTGAACAACATGGTGGAACACACACCATAAATCCTCCAAACAACATGGTGGAACAGCATGCCTAGAGTGTTAATGACACTTGCCCAGCTATGATTCTTCCTACTGAAAAGAATCAGGTTAGTGGCTAACACTGACACCTTGTGATTGAATTTGAAAAGTAGACAATAATCACAAAACCTTTAAAACAAAAAAAGAAAACGTTATATTACGTAGCAGTGTTGTCCAACTCAAATGGACGTGTGTTCCTGAGGGGCCTATATTGACTTAAAAAACTACACGATGTGATCTTTATTGTATTGTATTTTGATTTGTTTTTGTAAACATTTCTCAGTTACATTTTAATCAGTTTCAGGTCACTCTCTAGGGTTTTACAGACACAAGGTGTGAGTCTGACACTTAAATTTTAGACAATATATCAGTTTTAAGGTTGGTGGCATTAAAAGTGTTTCAAAACTCTTGAATCTACTACTTTCTTATCATGTAGATATTATTTACCTTCACAGTGGATTCCAATTTCCCTGACCTGAAGACTTTAGGAAGCAAAGTTTAGTTCTGTGTTTATTATTGCCATTCTTTCCATATGTCATTGCTAAATTTTTCATTATTTCCAAGTGAACATGTGTTCACTTTACTGGTGGAGTCTCATTTTCTCCTTAAAAAAAATTATGTTATGTCAGTGTAGAAAATGTGCTTAGGTTCCACATCCAAAGTTATGTTGCCACAGAAACAATAACTCTTCAATAATGCCAAAGGCTTCCCATATTCAGCTAAAAATGGGAATCCCCCTTTGAACTTCCCACAGCAATGTAGTTGATGGTTTGAATCTAGCAATTGGATACAACAAATGCTCTTCTTTTTGTAGAAATGCTTTTCATGGCACTGCACAGGAAATGGTGCATCCCAAGGTTTATTAGGGTAATGGTCATTGGGAGTGATAATCGATTTAGAATCAGACAGATATTGTGAAACACATTTTCTGGGCCTAATCACTGACAATAGACTAGACAGTTTCAGTTTCATCTCTCTCCCCTCTCTAGCAAATTTTATACCCACTGTTAAAGAAAGGTATGAAACAAGGGAAAGGTGGTAAATAAAACAGGTAGAAATATAGTTTGTTTTGTTTGTTTGTTCTATAATCTTCTTCCTTTCCTCCTATCTGCCCTCCTAGAGCCAGCTCTAGGCAAAATGAAATAAGTAAAATATATCTCTGACATCCTCTCTCCTGACCTTTTAGCTGTTCCTCCTCTCTTTTTGGTGCTCTGGATTCTTGATGTTAAATGCTTCAAGTTCCCAAAGTGGCACATATCCATACCCCTTCCCGAGACTATTAAGTAACCCAATCATGGACCTCTGTTTCCCTATCTAAGTTCCATGACTCATTACTAAAAAGATTTTCTCATTTTTTCTACAACAGGAGGGATCTGATTTTTTAGGATGGATCTCACATTTAGTCAGTTGATAATTATATATTAAAAGTTATTATGAGCCCTATATTGTTCTAAGTCATGCAAATACAAATACAAGCAGAAAGAAAATGCAGTCTTTGCCTTCAAAAAGCTTCTATCCTAATAGAGGAAGGAAACATAAGATGAAGCTGAAAAAAGAAAGGATGGAGAGGGTATGGTAGAGAAAGTTCTGAGGTCAGATGGGAAAGAAATGAAGAAGTGCTTGTCTTGAGAGATCTCCTTAAATGGACATTCTGTGAGAAACCCTCCAATCAAAAGGAGTGGCTACAATGTCAGAGGGTACTTTAAGAGTGTGAATCCCAGGGTGGGAGTAAGCTTCTAGAATGAAGAGGTTTCTGAAGCATAGTAGAGGAAGCCCAGAGTGTAGCTAGTAGAGGCATACCTGTTATGTGTCTTTTACTAAATCTAACCATATATTGTTGTTTGCCATTAATTATTATCTCAGGAGGCCAAATCCCTCTCAAGTCAAGTCCTTGTGAACTGCACTTTCTCACTTCTATGGATTTATCCATCATGTTTCTGAACTGCTTACCTTTTCTCCTCCCCCAACTTTTCAGATTCCTTTTATATATTTTCTTCTACCATTAGAATGTAAGCTCTTTGAGAGGAGAGGGAGAAATTGATTCTATGTTTGCTTGTATATGTATTCCCAGTGATTAGCTGAGTGACTAGCATATCACAAATGCTTAATAAATGCTTGTTAACTGACTAACAAGTCCTCATTAATTCAGAGAAATTAACTTAAAATAGTGAGATTTAGGTATGAGCAACAGAATGGAGGGACAAAAGGATTATTTGGAAGGAACAGTTCTTCCTGGTGGCTTTCAAATCAATATGTGTCACCTCGTAGGTCTTCTGCCCTCCCTAACTTTCTCCATCATAGACACTTTAAAGGTGGAAGCTCATTCAAAAGTTGAGCACAGCTACAGGTAACTTTCCCCTTGAGTGAGCAAAAAGGATGACTCTCTACTTTTGACATCTTCATTTTATATAATTTTATATAAATGATCCAACTCAATCAGGTCATTGTCAACAACAAATTAGCTGAGAATCTATACTTTCATATATAAATAGATCTAGAGTTGGAAAAGACCTCAGAAATCTTCTACTCCAATACAACACTTTTCAGATGAGGACTTTAAGCTGCAGCAAAGGGAACTGACTTGTCTAAGGGCACACAGTTAGTTAGTCAGCAGCACAGCTGGAATCTGGACTCAAGGTCTCTGACTCAGAGTTGACTGCTTTTTTCACTATTCCACACTGCCCTTCTTTGGCTACTGATTTACAACCCTAAATTTATAGGGGTAACTATGCACTCTGGACTGGGAAAGCTGGTATATGGGTAAAACTTTATGGCTGATAAGCCTGTCTACACCAAAGCTCAGAGTGATTACACTCCCCAGTTATGCTGTAGGTAACTTCTCTTCATTGTTCCACATCTCTGAAATAAAGCTCATACCACATCACAAACATAGCACTTGAGCCATGTCTTGAAGGAAACTCAGGAAGTAATTCTGGAAGGCACAGGTGAAAAAGATCCCCTATCTAGGGATCATCTGGGCAAAGATGTGGAAGCATGGGATGGAAGTTCTGGTAAAGGAATCTGCTTAGTTATACTGCCAGAAGCAGGATTTGAGCCCAAAACACTTTCTACTTCACCACCCTCTTTTTTTATAATTCCTGAGCTATTTGACTCATATCATTGTTGTGGGGATCAATTAAGATTATAGATATAGTGCGTTTTATAAACTGTAGAGTGCTACTTACATGTCAGTAATCATTACTATCATTCTAATAAATTAGGACAACAAAAACAGCAAATATATATTGAGCTTACTGTATGCCAGGCATTTTACTAAGGGACAGGGAAAAAGAAAGTCACTGTCCTTGAGAAGCTTATATTCTAATGGAGAATGACAGCACATTAAAAAAAAAACAAAAACTGAAGACAGGGTTGGGGGCAGAGGAGGTACCCTGCAGGGACATGGAGGAGAAATCTAGAAAGTCAGGAGGAGAGCCAAAAGAGGAATGAATTGGTGAGCATGGATGATGTGAGAGTTACCTTAAAATAGAAATTACAGGAAGAATTCACCAATTGTTTGAGAGGTGTGCACATGAGAAAGGATATTCTGTGGCGAAAAGGTTTCTGGAGAACAGCCTTCACATTAAAACAATATTCCTTGAAACCTTTAGTTTAAAAGATAGTAATTTCATCAGGGAGTCATTTTTTACCCTGAACATTAAGTTAAGGCACAGTTTTGAAGGGCAAAGAGGCCAAATATTCAAAGAGACATTATATGACAACAGACTGCGTGCTCATCACCTGTCTCACTGATATCACAAGGTTCACAAGGGACTCTATAATGTTTAAAGTAACTTAAACATACAAGTTCCACTAAACTTATGACAAATGAAATATGTAGGATGCCATCCATATTCATCTACATTATATTATTGAAGACATTTCTAGGCTCCTAGGGTCTCTAAGACAAAAGAGGTGAGAGTCTTCAAAGGCCAGTCATATTTAAAATGAACTGTATCAAAGTAATGCAGGCACTTAGCAAACCAGAAGGCCACCTGCCAGTATTAATAGATTCCCAAAATTAATGTGACACCACTCTGATATAGTAGCGAAAGCATTCCATATGAAGGCAAAAAGTCAAGTTTCAATACCAGTTTGTCTACTTACCAAATGTGGGAACTTGGGCAGGTCACTTAATTATCCTGATCACCCTTCTCCTCATCTATAAAGTGAGGGGATTGAATACACAATCTCTAAGGTAATTTCCTGCTTTAAAATCTATGTTGACAAGAAATAATAGTGACCCTTTCCTTTATGCTAATCAAGCACTGAATCCCTCTGAAATACAATGGAGATTGGGCAATCCCAATTTTAAGAGGAATAACAGCAAATTAGTCTGTTTCCTAATGAATGGGAATGGAATAGAGACATATGGAAGCTATGCCAATTTAATTCAATAAGCATTTTAAATTCTTTATCACATCTAAATACTGGGTTTACAAATATAAAATTATAAGTTTTCCAAGTCATGTAGATGGAACCAACCAACAAACACTTTCTTTATTGAGGATGATTTCTGTCATTTTCTTTCTTTTTGTGAAGACTACTGCCCAAGATAATCAATAATCATTTATTTTACATACCTACTTTAGGCCAGGCACTGTGCTATGAAATGAAGACATAACTGGGTGTAATGGCTAGAAGGGCAGATTAAATTCAGTTTCAACAGGGTTTTTAAAATGTAAAAAAAGATTTTATATTTGATCCTAAGAATAATAGTCACTGAAGTTTATTGACTATGAAAGTGGCATGGTCAGACCTTTACTTTAGGAAAATCAACTTGGTAGCCACATGGAAAATGTACAGAAGACAGGAGCGGTTCTTATATGGAGCAGACAAGAATTGATGATAGTTTTATCAAGGGTGATCACTTTTTGAGTAAATAAAAGTGTTCAGATACAAAAAGTATTATGGAGATACAACTGACACGACGACACATTATTGGATATGGGAGTGAAGAAGAATGATAAGTAGAGGGCAGAACCAAGACTACAAATGTTAAGAAATGAAGCAATGATGATTTATTCACTCAACAGAAATAAAAATGCTTAGAAAGGTTGACTTGGGATCAACAATGATGAACTCTATTTAGGACACATTAAGTTTGTTATCCTTATAGGGAATCCAGTTAGAATTGTCCAGTTGGCAGTCAGTGATGAGAAATAAGAGCTCAGGAAAAGATATTGGAACTACATAGAAAGATAGATAGATAGATAGATAGATAGATAGATAGATAGATAGATAGATAGATAGATAGAAAGACAGAAATGTAGATAGTGTGAGAGTGATTTTCATATTGAGATCTCTGAGTAAGAGTATAAAGAGACAAGAGGGGAAAGGTCAGAGCCTAAAAGCCACTCATGAGGAGGTAATGTTCTTAACCTTTTGGGAATCTGATGAATGAATAAAAGGAGGTTTAACTGAAAGAAAAGAGATGTATTATTATAAAAAGGAATCTGCTGTCAATGGAAGTTGATTCAAATTTGATTTGCATAACATGTCAGGCCTGATTAGAGTACACAGTCAATTCATTGATTTCTATGGTAACTTATTAGAAAAGTAAAGAATATCATAAGGAAGGGTAGAGAAAGAGGGATCAATCAAAGAAGAAAGGGGGAGTTCTGAAATACAACTATCAAAGTAGATTTCCAGAATAAGAAAATATGCCCTGTTCAAGGGCAGGAGTTTAGGGGAAGAGACCAAATACTTTTACTATTGTGAAAGAAGCCCTTTTAGACAAAGCTACAGGGTCCTCTTACTCTGTCACTTGTATGAATAAAGGCATTTCGGGTATGGCAAAGTATAATTGACAATACTTTAAGGGGGGAAAGATTCAAGAATAAAAGACAAAAGTTCAGTTGAATCATAATGTTAAGATTGAAAGAGAGAAAAGTGAAATCAAAGCAGAGGTGAGAACCTGAAAAGTGCTGAGGGATGGAGGTTCCAGGAAGAGTGAATATTAGGTTCTAGGAGTCTAAAGCTTAAGGAGGAATTGAATTGTGGGAGGTTATAAGCACATAAAGGGAGTTGTGACATTTTGATCAAAGAAGTGGGACAATTATGAGTGATGATGTATTGATAATGCATTTTTTGCTTTAGTATAATCAAGCGCCTCTGATTGAAAAATGTGACTAAAGAAGATCTTCCCTACTCATTAATGGACCTGGGAAGATTTGTAGGAAGGAATTTGTCAAGTTTCTAATGAGGCACTGGTTCTCAAGGGTTGTGATGCCCTCTGGCTCTAAAAAGAAAAAAAAAAGGATAAATACTCTGAGATTGAGGTTTTACTTTGGGGTTTACTAACTGGAAGTGTTTGAGACTCTGGGAAGTCACTAAGGAGCCCCCCAGCTTTGAAAACTCAGATATTGGCGCTTCTGTCTCTGATAGCTATGTGTGTGTTTAATAGTCAGACATTTGGATCTGTCTATTGATTTATGATGTATCTATTGTTTATGTAAGACAGTTGGAGGCCATGTTTGTTGACCTGTATTTCTTTATATTTTCTCTGAAGTTCAGTTCCCCTGAATTAAGTGAATGATACATGTGCTTGATTAAAGTGATTATTGACCTCCTCAAAAGTTGCCTTTCCTTTTAGAAAAGCAGATCTAAGAATCTGTGATAGCAGGCTCTCCTGTGTATGTCAGGGTGCTTGCTGATATAGAAGGCAAGATCCAAGGTGATCATCTCAGTATGTGATTGAGATGGATTGGTAGAATTGGCCTGGGAGTAGAGAATGAGAAAGTTGGGAACCATCAACGTTCCTACTGAATTCGGTTATAAAAAAAAATGTTCCAAGAAAAAAAAAGAAGAGAGAAATTCAGGAAGAAATCTAAGTGATATAAAAACAACAAAAGTTATAAATAAAACCTGTTATGTGTGTGTATGAAAACTTTATCCTATCTACTAATTAAAATTTTATAAAAATGGAGTGACTGTGATGTAATTAACTGATAGAGAGCTCGTTTGAAGTCAGAAAGTTGTAGGTTCAAGTATTGTCTGGGACTCATACTGGTTATGTGACCCTGCCCAAGTCACTTAATCTCTGAGTGCTCTAGGAAATCATCTAAGACAATAAATTGGAGAGAATTTGGCAATCTTCATTGGTTGAGGGAGATTTTTTCCACCAGCCATTCCCTATACTAATTCAATCTCAGATTCAGTTCCTATCCTTATAAATACAATTATCTACTATGAATACATGAATAGTAAACACATTGAAGGTTCTCCAATATAGGGACTATTTTTTTTGTCTTTATTATATCCAACACTTATCACAGTACCTTGTACTTAGTAAGTGTTTAATAAGTATAGATACTTAATAAGTGCTTACAGAGTTGAATCCAATAAAGTTAGCTCTAGAAGGCTTCTTTAATTTTGGGGGAGTTGGAGGGATAATTTTACTTCATGGTTCTTCTCCAAAGGTCTACTGGAACTGTCTGTAAATTCCAAGATTTGCCTCTAAATGGATCTTTCCTTACAAAAAAGACATTTTTCCTCCAAAATGCTCACTTCTGAATTTTGATGGGTTAATCTTTATTTGAATTTGAATTGTGCCTGATAGCAAACTAAGTTTGGTTGCCCTATTCTCCAGCTATAAACAGAAGAGAAAATCCTTGAGTAGAATCATGCCAAAGTTAAATGAATTAGTCAAACTCTTCAAAGACTGCCAATTTTAGTTTCTTTCCCATCCTTTCCCCGCAAGAGAGAAAAGAAAACTAAAGGTTTCTCTTTCTCACTGCTGCATTTCTATTCAAAAATGGCCATATAATGAACTGACGCTAAGTGAAGTGAGCAGAGTCAGAAGGACAATTGTACACAATAAGAGCCACAGTGTGCAATGACTTATTTTGATAGACTTAGCCCTTCTCAGCAATGCAAGGACCTAAAATAATTCCAAAGGTCTCATGATGGAAAATGTCATCCACATCCAGAGAAAGAACTATGGAGTCAGAACGCAGAGCAAAGCAGATTGTTTCTGTTCTGTTTTGGTTTTTCTTTATTCTTTCTCATGATTTCTCCCATTCATTACAATTCTTCTATGAAACATGACTAGTGTATAAATGTGCTTAATAGGAATGTATGTGTGGAACCCATATGAGATTGCATGTTGTCTTGGGGAGGGAGAGTGGAGGCAGGGAGACAAAATTTAAAACTCATGGAAGAAAATACTGAAAATGAAAAATAAGTAAATTACTAAATTAGAAGAAAAAAATGACCTTATAAAAAGCAATTTATTGAATAGAGTACTGGCCCTGGAGTCAGGAGGATCTGAGTTCAGATAAGGGCTCAGACACTGGACATACTTGCTAACTGTGTGACATTGGGCAAGTTGCCAATTGCCTTGCTTTCCCTTGTTTCAAAAAAAAAAAAAGCAATTTATTTCCCCTGGTCTTGCAAAAGCTTGCTTTCAATCAATCCAAGATCAAATGTAGAAAAACCTACTAAATGAAGTAGTCTTTTTATGTATTAGCACAATCATGTGATAATAGATTTAAATCTGGAAGAGCACTTACGTACCATGAAATTTAGATCCTTCATATTTTAGATTAAGAAACTGAGGACTTCACCAGGAGTCACATATAAAAGATTTAAACCAAGAACTCTATGACACCAATATCAAGTCCAGTGTTCTAACCATTACAATAGAAACGAATGTCCTATTATTATAGAAATGTGAACACAAAGGAAATCTGTGGTTTCTCAAGTCTAGAGATGTCTTATTGTCAGAAGTCTATCCAACAATGTGCCAACCAAAATCCATCTATGACATAGTAGATAATTCCTGTGTTGCCTGAGGCACAAACAGACTAAGGGACTTACCTGGAGTCACATAGCTTCTTGACTTTAACCACAGCAATCTATGTAGTCTGACACATTGAGTCTGGAAACAGAAAAGAAGAATTTAAACAATTAATCAGCCCCTTTCTGGATTAGCATCTTAAAGCAAAGTCAGTATTTAATATGACCACTTACCATAGCTGAAATGGGGGGAGGAGGAGGAGAGAAAAGTCCTTTGATGTTAGGATTAAAAAAAAAATATAGCTCGATTGTTTTGGAAAAGAGATTAGTTTAGCATCTTTAATATTTCCTTGGCAGAAAGGAATATCGTTTTGTATTGCACATGCCACTGATGTCTAGAGGAACAGATTTAAAAAGAAAGCCAGTTTTGAATAATCTGCATGGTTTCCTTGCAAATGTAAATCAGTGTATGAATTACAGAATCCCAGAATTTGAGAGATGGATGAGGCATTAATGATCAAGTCCAATTCATATTTGGAATGAATCCCCATTATACCATAAATGTTTATCTAGTATCTTCTTGAAGAACTCCATGTAGAAAATATTCACCACTTCTCAAGAAAACTGGTTCCATATCTTGTGAAATCAAGTCCAAAATTTTCTCTTTGCATCTTCCACTCACATCTCCTGTTTTTGACCTCTGGGGAAAAATAAAAGTTTAATCTGTCTTCCTTCAAATACTTGAAGATAGTTATCATGTCTTCACTGAGCATACTCTACTGCCCCCGGGTTTAACCCAGGAGGTCTAATTCCTTCAACTGATGATATCTTGGACTCAAGGAGTTTGGCTATCCTGGTTGCAGTCCTTGGTACACTCTCCAGTTACTCAATGTCATTCTTAAATTTGATACTCAGAACCCAAACGATTGTTCAGCAGTTTTTCAGTATTGTCTGACTCTTTATAACTCCATTTGGCATTTTCTTGACAAAGATATTAGAGTGGTTTGCCATTTCCTTCTTCATCTCATTTTACAGAAAAGGAAACAGAGGCCAACAGTTTAAGTCAGAGTTTAGAGGAATCTTTCTGATTCCAGGCCCAACACTATTCACTGTGCTATCGAACTGTCTTCAGAACCCAAATACAATACTCCAAATGACAAATGATTAGGACAAGGCACAGTGGAATTATCATCTTCCTAGCCCTAGAAATTTTCCCCCTTTTCAGTCAACATAAGTTCAAATTAGCTTTGTGGCTACCACATCACACTATCATCTAATTTGCACTTAGTTACTTCCAATCCAACAGAATGCTAAGTTATTTTTTAGAACATTTGTTTTTATCTAATCCTCCTCCATCTTATGCTCTTGAAGCTGATTTTTTTAGTATGAAAGTGTAAGACTTTGCATATATTCCTACTGGATTTTATCTCATTAGATTCAGTCCAATATTCTATTTTGTCAAGATCGTTTTAGATCCTTATTCTGTCATCCGCTACATTAGCCATCCCTCCCAGCTTAGTGACATCTGTAAATTTTGTAATGAGGAAAATTAATTTTCATGCTGTATCATTTGATTAGGGCAGCTAGGTGATGCAGTGGATAGAATGCTGGGAGTGAAGTCAGAAGACTTCTCTTTCCTGAAATCAAATATGTTCTCAAACACTACTACTATTCAAGTAGTAGGCAAGTCACTTAGCCATATTTTCCTTCTTTCCATATCTGGAAAGCAAGCTAGGGAAGGAAACAGCAAATCACTCTAGTATCTCTGCCAAGAAAACCCCAAATGGATCACAGTCAGACATTATGACTGAACAACAACGTCATTTGATTATTAATATAAATTTGTAACATTTCCTTTTCTATCCAATTTCCAGTCTCTTAGTGACCTATTTCACTCTAGCTGAGGAATGCAGTTCCTCCCAATCCCCAACGTATCTCCCTGGTCAGGGACCTTACTTTTTGTTTCCCTAGTAAATGGAAGCCAGTTTGAGCTAAGGCCACTCCTGGCTTTCTAATCAAGATTTGGGATGACATGCATGGTCTACTCAAAGGCAGACCAAGAGAGTAAAGAATTGATTGAGATGGCTTATGACAAGGGTAATTGTCTCTCACAGAGCAATTAGCCTTCTTTGAGAGGGGTATGATCAGCCCTACCCACCAATCAGGGTTATCTTTCAGTTTTCATGGGCAATCCCAATGATGTATTGTCAGAAGAAAGACAGCTGGATTTAAAAGACCTGTGACCCGCACTTGGTATCTTTGCTTACCAAGAGAGATCAATGACCTCAATTTATTAGTTATTGCTAGTTTAGCTAATAAATTGATTAATTGTACTTGGAAATCTATCTCTCAGAATGTTATTAGATACAACAAGAATATCATCAATGCTGTTATCCAAGTGTCATGGAAATATTAAATGGCATAGGGTCAACCACCAATTCTTATGGGATGAAACTGGATTCTCTGCCTTATTGATATTAAACCATTAGGACAATTCTTTGAGACTAAACATCCAACTTAGGAACCCATCTGAGTATATCATTGCATAATTCATATAGCTCCATTTTCTCTACAAGAATATAAAATTCAAATCGGTCTAGGGGATCCAGCGTAGGTGAATGTAGAGAGGTGTTTCTAGAGGGATAAATGAATTTACAGCCAGAAAACAGGTTCAAATCTTGGCTCTCCCACTGAGAAGCTACATAAACATAGTCAAATTATCTTTTCTCTCAAAGCTTAAGTTTTCTCTTTAATAATAATAAAAAAAGGACTAATGAACTCTTATTCTTCTTCCAAGCATAACCCAGTTCTTCTGACTCAGAAATTTTGATCTCAAGCCACGTGACATTGAACTACGCACTTCTACCTGTCAGAGTCTCAGTCTCCTACTCTGTGAGATGGGTTTCATCTTCATTGCTTGAGATACTTTCTAAGGTGGCTGCAAACAAAGCACTTTGTAAAAGCACCATGTAAATTTCAGCTGTTGCTATTGCTGTTACTATTACTAGTTAATTGAAATGAGCCTTCAACTGGTGTCAACTCTTAATTTGACCAATGCAATAACCTCTTATTGGTCTCTTCAAATCTCTCCCCTCTCCAATCTATCTTTCCCAAAGCTACTACAATGATTCTACTAAGACCTAATCTGCCGTCCTTCCCTCCACCCATCACCTGTCAAAAAACTTGAGTGACCCCCTATTACCTCCAGGATCAAAGAAAAATTTACTAACTTCTGTGTTTGGGATTTAATGTTCTTTAGAAATTTGTCTTTTTTAGCCTTCTAGACTCTTAATTATCTTACTTTCCTCCATACATTCTACAGTACACCTATTGATGGAATCTTAATAAAGCTGCCCCTAGTTCTAGCACTCTAACTTCCTTATGGACCCTACTGAACAGCAGGTATGTCCATGTGATGGTATCCCAGTCACTGCCTCTAGCTAGCCACTGCCCCCAGATCCATTCCTTACATTTCCCACAGAAACAGCAGGTGGGTCCATGCACTCAACCACAACCACATCCATCTAGCCTTAAACAGGATCACAATAATCAGCCAATCAGAAAACAGCACCACCAAGATGCCCGATCAGGATATGGACCCCAAAATAATAGAAGGGACTTTCCCTGTAAGTTCTGGCACCTGCAAGAACTTATAAGTTCTTATAACTTATAAGAGGGAACTTATGATATAGAAAGGCTTATAATATAATACAATATAATATAATTATCATACATGCATTCCTCTCCAATGGGTTTTTCCATATGCATTATGGGTAATCGCATGTGTAATTTCATTATGACTGGCACCCCTCTCTTATTATCTAATCCATTAACAAACCCCTCCTACCTTTTAAATATTAAAATTTCTGTTCATAATTTCTGTAATTGCATCTTTATCCTATAAAAATCCATCTTGCTTTCTCTGAAGTTGCTGATTCTTCTTGGAATTTAGCAGTCTTCATGAGAGGCATCAGTCTCAATAAAGACCTATATTTGACTAGAGGTGGTCTGACTGAATTCTTTGAGACCGTGCCGGCACAACACATCATGAAACCACAACAGTTTTTGGCATCCTTGGGTGGGCAGAGCCCAAACCCCAACACTATTTGTTGTTCTTCAGAAATGATGCTCCCATCTCCTTTCTCTGCACGTTTTACTGTCTTTCCCTGCAAGCTTTGTATATTCTCTCTTTTCATTTATTTCTCTCAGAATCCCTAAATTCCTTCAAGATCCAGCTCAAAAATTACTTTCTGCTGGAGGCCTTGATTGCTCCCACATTAAGGTCTAAGTATTTTACCCTCTAAGATTACTTTGTACCTTCTTTGTGGGTATCTTCTAGTTACAACCTCTCTTTTCCCCTTTTCAAAAGTATATTTTCTGAGGGTGGGGGATATTTTAGAGCTTTTTTTTTATACCAAGTCATTATTACAGTGCCAATCACTTAATAGGTGTTTAATAATGCTTATCAAATGAATTCAACTCCATTCTATAAATAATAATGATGAATAATAATAAAATAGCTAAAAATTATAGTTCTTAGAGGTGTGCAAACTGCTTTCCATACATTATCTCATTTGATAAAGGAAATGAGGCTCAGAAAAGAACAGGGACTTTCTCCAAGGTCACACAGATTGTAAGTGGATGAACCAACCCAGACTTGAACTTAGATTCTCCGACTCATGATTTAGCACTTTATGCTATACCACACTTCCCTGGATATCTGTTTGATCATCCCAAACTCAAGTGACCAGTCATTTCAGCCAGAAAGTCAGTTAATTCAGGCAACGAATCAATCAGCTTGAGTGGGTGATGAAATCTATGACTACATAGATCTGATATATCCTGATTTTGTTAATTCAATAAAACAACTGGCCAATTGGATGGAGAAAAATCAGTCACACTAGTGACTTCTCAGAGTTGACTGATTTTATAATTCCACTTAGTGGAAATTATTTCATCCTATATTATATTTTCAGCAAAATTCAGTTAACCAAATTACTTAAGGAAATACATTGTCAAAATCTGATAAATGATGAATAAATATGAAGATAAAATAATAATATTGTTCCTTTGATTCAGCTACAAGCCTATCCATCTGTACAGTATATGATCTATGAGAAATGATACAGCCTCCACTCTACAGCAAATATGCTCTCTGTTATTATTATAATTTACCACTTACTAAGCACCAGCAAAGCTCTAATAATGATTTTGAAAAAAAATGAGGGATATTTAGTGCCAAGTACAGAAACATGATGCAGCTATAATCATAATGGTTATACTCCAACCAGTTAATAAATCTTGGGCACAATAGTGCTATTTCATAAAACATTTTACATGTCAAAATGATTAATTGTAAATGGCTCTCTATATCCCTTGTGTACAGTGCAGAAATTCCCATGGGAGAAACAACCCAATTTCAATGTTACAATGGCATTGAAATAACATATTATGGGATTTTCTGATGACTCAGAGGAGGCGGATGGCTCCTACGGGACTGAAGAGTTAATTAAAATGAGTATAGGATTGCTATACTCTATTATAGCACAATTATATGTTTCCTAGAAGATTTTCCCATGGAGGTCATGCTGAAGGGAAAAAAGAACATAGACTTTCTCCAACTCAGCTCCCTACTGGTGAAAAGTTTAACTGTTTTTGAACAAAATAAGTATCAAAATTTCAAAGTTAATGACTTGAGGTTCCTTGATAATAATTTTTCTGAAATTCAGTGAAAAAAGAATTAGGACGTTTGGGTCAAGAAGCATTTCACCAACGAAGAATAGTATGGACTACAGACAAGACAGTCATACGAGTCATCCTTCATAGAGGAGACATACCCTCTACAAAGATGTTTCACCAAGAGGCTACCTATTGTATGCATTTAATTATGGTGATATAGATGAAGTTTTATTAGGGAAACACATCGATACACTCTGTTACCCTGTTGAGATCTTTGTTTTTTCGTTCTGATGAACCCAACCCTGAGTCAACAACTTTATTTCTATTGTTCAGAGACCTTAGGCACATTTTTGGTAGAAGCAGAGCCCTGACCAGGGGGACTAGGGTGAGGTTGTCAAAAAATTGTTGTGTTCGTCCTTTGTTGCTGAAGAAGACCATGCCATCAGAGAAATGATGATGTCAAAGCATAGCCATAGGAAAAACAAATTTGGTTGGTTGGTTGGTTGTTGTCCTTCATCTTCAAAGAGGACCAAAATGACATCACCATAATAAAATGAAGTTTCAGTGTGTCCAACTGTGGCTAATCAGACCAATATGAACTCAGAATGCTCTACCACAGGTTGGGCACAGATAGTCCATGTGAATATTTGGGGTGGATATCGCAAATTTGGGCATCCTGTATTTACTTTGTGCTGTCTCAATTCTGCTTTGCTCAAAGAACACAACACCTTTTCTGATGTGGGCATGCCATGCTGAGCGGTCCTTTTCCAGTGTCTTCCAGTTGCACAGTCAAATCCAAAGTTCTTAAGAGAGACCTTGAGAGTGTCTTTGTATTGTTTCTTCTGGCCACCATGTGATTGGCTGTCCCATGTGAGTTCTCCATAAAACAGTCTTTTTGACAAGCGTACATTTTTCATTAGAACAACCTGGCCAACCCATCATAGTTGCACTCTCTGAAGCATAGTTTGAATACTTAGCATTTGAATACTTAGCTGGAGCAAGAACTTCAGTGTCTGGTACTTTATCCTGCCAGGTGATGCTCAGAATCTTCCTAAGACAGTTCTAATGGAAGAGATTCAGTTTCTTGGCATGACGCTGGTAGACTGTCCATGTTTCACAAGCATATAACAATGAGATCAGCACAACAGCTCTGTAGACCTTCAGTTTGGTAGTCTAATACCTCTTCTCTTGCAAACTTTTCTTCACAGCCTCCCAAACAGTGAGCTAGCTCTGGCAATGCGTACATCAACCTCATTGTCAATGTATATATCCCTGGAAAGTACACTACCAAGGTAAGTGAACTTATCCACAGCATTCAAAACTTCTCCATTTGTTGTAACCAATCGTTCCACATATGGATGGTGTGGTAGTGGTTGATGGAGCACCTGTGTTTTCTTGGTGTTAATTATTAGGCCAACATCAGCACAGGTAGCAGAGAATTGATCTGTACTTTGCTGCATCTCAGTTTCTCAGGCTGCACTGAGTGCACAATCATCTGCAAACAGAAAATCATGCACCAACACTCCCTCCACTTTGGTTTGGCTTGCAGCCTTTCCAAATTGAAGAACTTGCCATCAGTATGGTAGTTGATCTTGATGCTATGTTCATCCTCATTGAAAGCATTTGCCAACATGGCTGAAAATATCATGCTAAAAAGCATGGGTGGAAGCACACAGCCCTGTTTCACTCCATTGGTGACTGGGAAGGCACGAGAGCATTGTCCATTATCCAGAACTCAGACAAACATGCCATCATGAAACTAACGTACAATATTGATGAACTTCTCCAAGCAACCAAATTTTGACATAATTTTCCATAAGACCTCATGACTAACAGTGTCAAAGACGTTGGTCAGATCTACAAACATTGTGTACAGACCTCTGTTCTGCTCCAGGCATTTCTCCTGGAGTTGCTGGGCAGCAAACACCATATTGACTGTTCCTAAGCACCTATATCCCTTCAATAAATAGAAACAAATGGTTAGCACCTAATTAGTAATATTTGGAGAGGTGGAGGCTTTATATAGGTCCCACACATTTACAGGTTCTGTGATTTAACATGTGTGAGGAACTCCATATATGGAAGCTACCTCCCATTGACTATACAGATAGTCAATATATAGATATAGATAGTCAACTGGAATAGTACTAGACAGTCTCCTGGGGGCACTGAGAGATGACAGGATTTGCCCTTGGTTGTTATACAGATTGACTGTATGGGTAAGGGTGGGGCTTGATTACATAAATAATTAAATTATCCTGTCTCACCTAAGTAATTAACATTTAACGCCCTCTTCCCTTAAGCAGATGAGAACATATCTCAATGAATCAAGTATAGAATTTAGAATAAGTATGAAAATAGCTCTTGATTAGGGGAAGTGACTGCCCAGAGAGAATATAAAGATCAGTTGAGAAAAGTAGGTAAACATGCGTGGGACCACAAAGCCAATGGTAGTAGTTCAAGGCCAGAGAAATTTGAACAAGTAGTAAGAAAAAAAATAACTTTCCAGCTAAACCCACTGCAAAAAAAATCTGTTATAAAGGGAACAGAAAAGTTCTGGACCCTAGAATCAGCACCTTCACAAAGTACTGAATCTAGATGCAAATCACTGAGTCCATCTTCTTACCTTTTCTTCTCTGAGTTACCTTGGCTCCAGAGATTCAAAGTTCTAGAATCTCTGATTCTCTTCCCTTGTACACTGGCACTGGCACTAGACAGCCAAATTTAGCATTTATTCTTTTTGCCTCCTTATTTCTCTTTGTTATCTTTTCAGTGAGGCAGCTAGGTGACTCCTTGGATAGAGAGAACTGGGCCTAGAATCAGGAAGACCTAAGTTCAAGTCCAGCCTCCGGACACATATTTGCTATGTGACCCTAGCCAAGTCACTCTTTATTTGTCTCAGTTTCCTCATCTGTAAAATGAGCTTGAGAACGAAATGGCAAACTACTCCAGTATCTTTGCGAAGTAAACCCCAAGTGGGGTCAGGAAGAGTTAGAGACAACTAAAACAACTAAATAACAATCTCCTCCAAAATGGAAAAAAAAAGGCATTTTCTAAGACTTAATAATAAAAGACCTGGTTGATGGAACATTAGCAGATGTGTGAACTAGGCACAGCATTTTATTTCTCATTGTCCCAAGCAAATAGGTTATACATTTTATAGCAAGTTCTGTATGCACTGATAAATTGAGTGTCCTAACTAGAAGTTCCCTATGTGAATGAAGTCAAGGTTCAGTACTTTCCAGAACATTTACATAGTAAAATAAAATACACAATCCACAAGTAATAAATGAGGGAAAAGCCATTATGACTTCCGTTTATTGCTTATCTTTTAATCTGTTCTGTCTTGGTAGTATTCCTTAGACCTGGTTTGGATATGATTTTCTCTAGGCCAGAGAAACTTAGTTCCCATGTTTTTTACCCAAAGAGTCATGATTCTTTTCTCAGAACTTCCTTATCAAATTCTAACATTGCCCACTTGGGGCCAGATGGCACTCCTCCACTTCTATAATCATGGCCTAGTTTTCAGCAAATGGTACAATCCTAATTTCATGGTTGTTTTGGTTTCTAGGTTTTAATCTTCCACCTCCATTCTTACCTAATCACTGAATATTCCCTTGCACACCTGTAAGAAAAATCAAGGAAATACTCAGACAATGTTCACATCACCCCAAAAACAGAGAACAATAGTGTCTCAAAAGTATTCAGAGAAAAGACCATTCATCACAAATATGGGCCCCATGTGTTCCTGCAGCATCTTTAAGTTAGTACTATGCTATGAGCTCATTCTCCACCAGGGAAATATAGAAGAGGTGGGTATGAATCAAGCTTGTTGATTCCTTTTTGAGAAACATCAGAATCTCCAGAAGGGAATGGCATGGGCAATATAGGATAATCAATGAATCATCTGAAGTTGGCACTGCAAAAGACTTTAGAAATCATTTACCAGTTCTCTCTCTCTCTGTCTCTGTCTCTCTCTTTTTCCCCTTCCCTCCCTAACTTCTTCCCTTTCTCCTTCCCTCTCTTCCTCCCTCCTTTATATATATAAATATATGTGAATCTATCTCTATTAATATAGATAGATATCTATAGATATATAGATAATATTTAAATGTATAAATAAAATATAAGACTATAAAAGGAACAAACTGTATTGAACATATGCATTCAATATATATACACATATATATAATATTCAACTATATTGAAAGAGAAGTATGTTTATTCTTTTATCAATATTTCTATCTTTCCAGGCCTAGAGGCCTGAGGGCTACCCGAGTCTTACCTTACCTATCGCAGGTCTTCGGCTGGACAAACTGGATAAACGTATGAGAGAAGAGACTTTCTGGAGTCGAACAAGGGTTAGGCTTTATTCAGGGTCCTGGTTACATGTGCAGGGGGAACTCTTCCTTAGGAGGGAGAGAGAAATCTCCCAAGGAGGCAAAGATCTTACAGTAAGAGAATGAAAGCAGAAGTGGAAGTGGGGAGAGAAGGGGGAGGGAAGAGTGAAGAGAGGAAAAGGGGCCTTCTGTCCTGTAAGGGCCCCTCAGCGCTAAGAGAGCCTTCAGGCTTTCCTGACCCTACTTAAGCTCTCCTGCCGCATAGTTTGCACCTGAATACCGTGCCTGTTAGATAACAATAGATGTGCCCAGATCCGGGCCAGTCTCGAGGGCGGGGATGCTCTCTCCCATCACGTTCACACGGGAAGAGGCGGAAATACATGAGATCTCACTCCTCAATTCCCTGCTGTTTCCTGGGGGGCCTCATGAGAACTCTAAGGTTTAGAAGTTCCCACCTTTACCTGCCCGAGACTGTCCACATGGAACTGAGCTTACACCCCCAACACTATCTGCTATCTATAACTATACCTATAGGTATCTACAAGTCTGATGATTTCCCTCTTTTAATTATTTCTTAATTATCTTATATATAGCTTGCTTCATATGTATTTGTTTTCATGATGTCTCCCCCATTAGACTGCAAGTACTTTCAGGAAAGGAGCTATGTTTTGTCTTGTTTTGTATACACAGCAATTGGAACAGTGCCTGGCACTTAAGAGGCACTTAATAAATGTTTATTGATTGACTGACATTGTAATATGTCTGTAAATGTCAGATGTCTCTATAGATTTGTCAAGATATAATTATATCCATAACTACATATAGATAGATATGAATAGTACTACTAATAATAGCTAATGTTTACATAGAATGTCCTATGTGCCAGGCACTGTGCTAAGTACCTTTACAAGCATTATCTCATTTGTTCTATTCATACATCAATTTAGATATGGCCTGCTAAATTGATAGGGAAGCTAGGAGTTGCATTGGACAGCATGCCCTGCCTGGAGTCAGGAAAAGCTGAGTTTAAATCTTGTTCCAGGCCCTTATTAGCTGTGTTAACCTGGGTAAGTCACTTAACCCTGTTCCCTCATGTATAAAATGAGCTGGAGAAGTACATAGCAAACCACTCCAGTATCTTTGCCAAGAAAACAAAAATAAACGAAAAAAGGAATCACAAAAGAATTGGGCATGACTGAAAACAACTAAACAACAATAAAAGATCAATAGATGAATGGATAGATAACTACATTTCAGCAAAATTGGTCCCTGAATAGGTCTGTGTATATTATTTCATGCATTTAACAGCATCATTCTGAAAAGGGATCCATATTGCCAAATGGGTCAAACATTAAAAACCTCTGAATTAGACCAACACTTCCATTTTACAGATAGATGGAATAATTTGTCTAGGCTTACTCTGGTAAAAATTGTTAGACTCCTAATTTGAGACCATAACAATAGGTCCCGTTTCTATTGAAATTTAAAATTCATCAGAAACTTTATTCAAAAAGTCTTGTGATGTAGATAGTAAGAGTATTATTAAGATTTTATAGATGCGGAAACTGAGTTTGGGTAAGCTTATAGAATATGTACAAAGCCAAATAGTCACTGTCAGAAAAGGTAGATCATTTACATTTTTATAGTTGTTTCTGCTCTATGAGGAAAGGAATGCAAGTATTATTGCTTCCATTTTGTAGATGAGAAAACTGATTCTCCAACAACTCAAATGACTTGTTTAAGTCCACATAGATAGTTATATCAGGGCTGGGGCAATCATTTACTCTTCTATGACATTTTTCTTGCAACAGGCTTATGAAGGGAAACAGTGCATGTATTTTTAGTAGCCTTACAAATAAGGAAATTGGAATTCAGGGAATTCAAGTGATTTTCCCAAAACTCTACCTAAATAAATGTCAGATCAAAGGCTTAAACTCAAGTCTGCTGATTCCAACCAAGACTAACACCAGTTTACTCCTCTCCACACCAAGCTGTTGCTCAGGAACCATCCTACTTGTCTCATCAAGTCAAATGAAAAAAAAAATGACATACGCAGAGGTAACATGATATACTGGGAGTGAGCACAGAGAAGTGTACTTGGAAAGTCAGAAGACTTGTATTTGAATTGTGAACTCCAACAGATTTTATACCTGTTTCCATTCTGTAAAGTATTTACATAAGGAAGAAAAATGGCAGGAAGATATAAAGGAGAAGAAGGTCCAAAATCCTTCTATCCTTTTCCCTGTGGCAAGGCAGTGAATGAAACTGTTTAAGCAAAGTCTTCTTGAATATAAGAAAAAACAAAATTTCAAAACAGCCCACTTACAGAAGGTCAAATAATGCCAGTGATCAAAATAAAGCAATGTTAATGTTGAATTTAGTTTTACCCCTTTAGATAATAACACTGATGGGCTTTGGAGACAATAAATGATAGGTATGTGATTTGGACTTTATCAAAGGACAATTGTCATTGAAGGTTTTTTCACATAAGAAAAAACCTTGGGAAAATATGGCAAAACATTAAACTATGTAATTCTACTTCACAAATGAGCCTTGTAGAGACTCCGAGATAATGTATGTGTGAGTATGTATGTGCGTGTGTGCGTGTGTGTGTGTGCGTGTGTGTTTGTGAGAGAGAGAGAGAGAGAGAGAGAAAGAGAGAGAGAGAGAGAGAGAGAGAGAAGGAGGGAGGGAGAGAGGGAGGGAGAGAGGGAGGGAGAGAGGGAGAGAGGGAGAGAGAGAGGTCTTGAGACACACTTGTAACAATGAAATCTAGAGAGCAGTACTTGATGAGATAAATAGAGGAGATTGGAAATAAAAGCCTAGATCTGAGCATCTTTGAAAGAATAAGTGGTAGCACATAAATTAAAAGGCTTTTCTTATTTCTTTTTAGTGCACACATTTCTTCTAGAAAATAGATACACTGATCTCCATGACTTCAAGTCACACAGTCACCTGAACAGTACCATTCTATTTTCTAAGATGGGAAAGTGAAAGAATCACAAAAATATGCTTATTTATATAAGCTACTTCTGGGTTTTCCTGCAGTTTCTCAGTCTGTCATGGTCTTTATGATTGTTCCTTAAAGCAATCTATCAAACTAGCTGTAATAGCTCCTCTAACCCAACCACGAAAATATCTTTTTTCTTTTACCACTAAAATAAAAAAAACAAAACAAAAACCTTTCTTTTCCAATACCATACAAGAAATTTCAGCATTGAAAACTCAAATTAGTTCAGTCTGGAAATGAGAGCTCATCAACAAGAAAGAAACCCAACATGGGGGCAGTCATTTCCCGAGCCACCCACTCCCACTTTCTGCCATAACATTCACAAGTTTGAAACAAATAGGGAAATGGTAGCATGAATGTCTTAATGTCAGAGTCAAAGGATTCCAGATAGTTGAGAAAATGTTGTTTGCCTAAGAAAGGTTTTTTTGAATAAACTTTATTAAAAGATCCATGGATATATAGAGAAGGGAACAGTGGCTAGGTGGTCCTATTTGAAAGGGACCATACAGATTATCTACAACAACCTCCTTTTTTTTTTTTTCGAATGAGAGCAAACTGAATACCAGAGAAGTTTAATGTCTTGTTCAAGGTCCCATGGGTCATAAGATCTTAGATTTATACCTGGAAATAACCTTGTCAGTATTTAGTAAATCTCTCTCATTTTTGAGATGAGGAAATAGAGGCAGAAAGAAGCTAATTGCCTTGCCCATAGTAGCACAGGGACCATTGAGGTTAAGCTTCAGTTCAGCACCTATTCTAGTCAGTCCAATCTCAGTACTCTTTCCACTATACTATACTTCCTTTCATAACTATTCTTGCGTGATCATTCCCCAGGCCTATCCTATACACACACACACACACACACACACACACACACACACATGTGCACATAAAAATGCACATCCATAAATACATACAGTACATACATGCATAGGCATGTGTGCTCACACAGATATACACACATGTGAACATATATACACACAGATTTGCTCATATAATGCACGCATGTGTACCTCCACATACACTCCAATATGTTTTGAATTTCAAGGTTCATCCATGGGACAAGTTATAAAAATTTGCTCTAATCACTATTTTATTTGAGGAAATGAACCTCTCTCTTTAACAGAGGATAGATTGTGATTTAAATAGTATTCCTTTGGCACAGAACTGCTCATAGAAGAATCTGGGCTTAAGCTCAGAAATGACCTTTCCATATACTTGGATAGCCTTTATATGTGCACATTATTTTTGCATGTAGTCTCTCCCATTGGGGTATGTAAGCTCTTTGAGTTTTGTTAAAGGAACAAGAAATCTAGGTTTCCTGTGCTACTGGATTATAGCACATGTGGAGAGGACTGAAGACTGGAAAGGCAGGAAAGATTATGAAGAGTTTTCAGAAGCCCAATGAAGATTTTAAATTTGATCTTAGAAGTAAACCAATGGAGTCTTTCTGAATAGTAGAGGGGGTGGTATGGTCATATCTAGACTTTTGGAAGATCACTTTGGCAATTAAATAAAGGATAGACTAGAAAAGAGATTTAATATGAGACCAACCAGAAGCCTATTGTAATAGTCCAGACATAAAGTGATGAGGTATCAGATGTATTCTCAGGAAAGCATTAATGTGTGTGACCTGGGGAAATTATGATGGCTCTGAGCCTAAACCTTCTTCATAAGCTAGGTATAATTTAAAACAACAACAGCAAAGGTTTTGAAAACAAAAGAGCTTGATTTAATTTCTATCTCTAACATGTGCTGTCTTGGGTAACTCACTTAACTAGGCTTCAATTTTGTTATTCATAAAATGAGGTCAATGAGTTAAATGACCACCCAAATCTTCCTAACTCTAAACCTGTATGTCAGTTGAAAAAGCTGAAAGACTAGTTGTAAACCACATATAATTAAGAAAGGCAAAGATTTAGAAGGAAAGAAACAAGTAATTATTAAGCACCTACTATGCACCAGCCACTGTCCTAAACCCTGTATACATAGTTTCTCACTGGATGCTTACAGTAATCCTGGGAGACAAGTGCTATTATCTTCATTTTTCAGTTCAAGAAACTGAGGCAGATAAGGGTTAAGTGACTTGTTTAGGGTTACACCATAATTATATGGTTAAAACTCAATTTAAACTTAGATCTGCCTAAGTCTAGGGTCACCATTCTATTCACAGCATCACCTAGCACAGTACAGTAGAAGGTAATGGTTTCTTCGGTGACACACAGACTGGAGGCATTAGTATTTGTTTTGTGTCTTTCTGTTATTTTTTCTATTTGAACAAGAGGCAGAAAGAGATCTCTGGTTTGTCAAAACAAGGAAACAAACAACTAAGTCATCTCAGTTCAGAGCAGACCGTCCTTGCTGGATTTTTAAAAAGATGGCCCCTGAAATGGAATTCAGTTTGTTGTACACATTGAATGAGCATTATAAGGAATATTTAACCTGGAATCAAGTAAGATCCTGGAACAAAGACTTTACCCTTGATAAGAAGCAAGATGAATTTGCAAAATAGACTCAATCTTAGACTCAAGAAACTCTGACTATCTTTGGCCTTAGCTGTGTGTGGTGTCTCATAGACCCATAAATATCATAGCTATAATTAGAGACTATAATTAGTCATTAAACAATATACTGAGGAAAATTTACACAATCTTTTAAAGGGTACAAAATTCTATACACTCAAGTATACATACATAAACATATGTACATGTGTACATATACACACATAAACATACAAGTGTGTACATGTAGTATGTATATATGTACATATATGTGTATATATACTATATATGTCACATATATACATACATATATATATATATATACATAAGGATGTGTATACACAAATCAACCCCATGTTAGGTGCTATAATTATACTCCTTTTACAGATGAAGCAACTGAAGTTTAGACAGGAATGACTTGGCCATGGTCACAGATCTAATAAGTGTTAAAGGTAAAATTGAACTCATCTTCATTATCTAAGTATTTTATCCACAGTGTTGTGTACTGGAAAATAATCAAAGAGAAGGTTGCATACTATATATTTATCTATTCTATGTGTTATCAAACATATACATATTTTCAGGTCTTTAATATGTATTTGTGTGTATCACACAAACATACACACACATTATACCCATTACACTATAACTGAGCCCACTCAAGACAAGGGCATTAAAGACAGGAAGCACAGGATATGGTAGCAGAGAAATGGTAGGCAGTCTAATGACCTGCATAACACTGTCCGTCAGTAACATGATATATCAGTAAGCACACCAACATACACAGTGGGGCCTGCTATCAAAGGTTCTTAGATCTGCATTCATAAAAGGAAAGGCCCCTGAGGGGTTAATAATCACACTAATCAAGCACATGTATCATTCCTTTAAGGAAGCACATATATCATTCACCTAATTCAGGGGAGTCAGCATCCGAATTTCAAAGAAAATACAGAGAAATTAAACGTCAACAGACATGGCTTCCATGTCAACAGACAGCTGGACCCCAACTGTCTGACCACAGTTACCAGAGAGGGAAACATGACATCCAGGTTCTCAAAACTGGGGGAGTCTCCTTTAGTGACTTCCCAGAATCCTCATCTGGCCAAACACTTTCACTCAGTAAGCCCCCAAAATAAAACTGCACCTCAGAGTCTTTATACATTTTTTAGAGCCAGAGGGCATCACATCCTTGAGTACTAGTGCCTCATTAACAAAAGGCCTGGACCTGCTCAGGAATCTTCCCAGGTCTTACAATGGGTGGGAAAGATTCTCCTCAGACACATTCAAATAGAAGCATTATACCTCTTGATTATACTAAAACAAAAACGGCAAAAGATCCTATTTTACTTGCCATTACATATGAGAAATCAATAGGAAGCAATGATCAGTACAGATCACACAACATTCCAATACATGCAGTAAAGAATGCCCACAATGAGCTATCAGTGGGAAAAAAAAACCCTTTGGGAGAGTGCAATTACAATCACCAGAAAAAAATAACAACCTTGCAGTATGAAGAAAAGATATCCATTACATTTCTATGCATATGCCCTGGCAACCTATGTTCCTGACATATGCACTCCCCTATACACATTTCATAACTTGGTGCTTCCTTTCCACATTGATTTTTTGTAAGTATTCATGGGACAGTGCAACCCAGGCTTATGGGGGAAATGTTCCATTACTACTTTCCTTTATGTTATTGTTGTAAATGTTTTGGGTTTGAACTAAACTGTACTTTATGGCTAACTAGTAAAAGGAACACATTGGAGGCTTGTGAGCTGTAACTTTGAGAGGATAGGGACTCACAATGTACCATGAATCTAAATAATATCAAACAATTTATTGGAAACACTTCAAGTCAAAGGAACTTCAGAATCCCTAGGTAATGCTAGAAGTCAATTTGAATCCAGATTTAGCAGATTCTATGCATTATATTCATTATAATTTCCTGACTGTTTCAACCAATTGATAGATTTAAATCTTGGGAGGAATTTATTCATTGGGTGGGAGTGGACTATGATGTTTATTTGCAGTATTTCCTTTGATAAAGTTAGTATATCTTCCTGGATGTCGTTTTTGGATATACCTATGGGCTTATAAAGTCAAGAACCATTCTCTTAATGCAGAAATTGCATTATTTCAATGTATTTTTGAGAAAATTAATGTGCACAAAGAAGTTTTTTTTAAATAACTTTGTCATATTATAACCAGGGGATTAACATCTGAGTAAAATTGTTTTGCAGGCAGTACCTATATAGCTTGTACACAAGTATCTATCTACATCTGGAAGAACAGTCTTCATTCATTCTTGTTGGGGTTGGAAGCTCAATTCCGTGTGGACAGTCTCGGGCGGGTAAAGGTGGGAACTTCTAAATCTTAGAGCTCTCACAAGACCCCCCAGGAAACGGCTGGGAATCGAGGTGAACCGAGCTATCTCGTGTATTTCCGCCTCTTCCCGTGAGAAACGTGATGGGAGAGAGATCTCCCCACCCTCGAGATTGTCCCGGATCTGGGCACACTATTGTTATCTAACAGCACGGTATTCAGATGCAAACTATGCGGCTGAAGGTTAAGTAGGATCAGGGAAGCCTGAAAGCTCTCTTAGCACATGAGGAGCCAAAGAGGACACAAGGCTCCGCTTTTCCTCTTCTCCTTCTCTCCCCTCCCCCTCTCTCCCCACTTGTACTTCTACTTCCAATCCCTTAAGATCTTAGCCTCCTTAGGAAATCTCCCCCTCTTCCTCCTAAGGAAGATCCCCTTGCACTTGTAACCGAGACCCTGAAATAAAGCTCAACCCTTGTTCGACTCTGGAACGTCCTTTCTCTCATATGAGCATCCGGTTTTGGCCAACCGAAGACCTTGGAGGTGAGGTAAGAAGACTCGGGTAGCCCACACAGGCCTCTAGGCCTGGCACATTCTGTGGTGTGTGTGCATTTGTGTGTGTCTCTGTGTTTCTTTATCTGTGTCTATGCATGTGTCTGTATGTACAAATTATTCATGAATGATTACCCTGGTGCATCCATTGTTAATAATTGCATAGCATTTTCAATTCTAGCCAGAGATAAGTCTGAAGTATTACAAATTATGGTGAGGGTGGATCTTAAAAAAAAAGCCCTGGCAATCCTTCTCTCTTCTCTGGCCATTAAAAATGCAGTTCTTTTCTCCTAGCTTCTCTGAGTATTATCCTGATTTCAAAGCAAAGGAAAACCCAACCAGTGTCTTACAGAAGCAAGAAAATCAAGGAAAATCTCACAGATCTAAAAAAAGAAGGAATTGGTAATAATTTGTATAATTACAAATTATAATTACAAAAACATTGAACTCATGTAATGGTAAAACACATCAAAAATGAATAATGGGGGGCCGGAGCCAAGATGGCAGAGTGAAAGCAACGACTCACCTAAGCTCCTGGAAAAACTCCTCTGGATATATCTGGGGGGAGAGTCTGACCAGACTTTGGAGGTGTAAAATCCAGTGGGTGACGGACTTTGATGGATTCGGAGCCCAGGCTGGACTGGAGGGTCCATGGGAGGGATCTGTTCCGCGGGGGTAAGACCCCGGCGCACAGCGCAGCGCGGTCAGCGCGGCAGGGCGGAAGGGACCAGAGGAGCCCTAGAGTGGCGGGCGAGACCAGCGGAGCAGGAGATAAGCCAGGCCGAGCCGGTGAGAGCCGCTGAGTGCGAGACATCAGCGCAGCAGTCCTTGAAATCTTCAGCCTGAAGACGGACTTCGGTGAGTCACTACTTGAACTTCCAGGAACTGGGATGGCAGAGTGATCAGTAAGTGCTCTCTCCTCCCCCCTGATGACCCTGAGGGAACCATAAAATTCTTCCCCAGATTAATCCTGGATCAGCGGGAACAGCAGAAGGGGGCGGGTGGTCTCATAACACCAGAGGCTGGAAAAGTGGCAAAGGGGGATTCTTCCTACTGTGGCGGAGGCGATCTGGAGGGACAGACGACCCAGGGCAGAGAAAATTCGCACTGAGACCCAGGCAAGCCTCAGAGCAGGGAGACGAGCCCCAGGAGGGGCGGGAACAAGCGTTAGCTTCTAGGCGTGCCCCAGCCCTGCAGGGGAAAAGGGAAGACAATAGGGAAACTGGGATTACCATCCCCTGACCTTGCCTTTGCCTCAAGTCAGCTGAGGAGATAGCCTGAGACCAGACCACACCTCCCACACACCTAACAAGCTAACCCCAGGGTTGATCGGGGAAACAAAAAACAAAAGCCTGCTTTTAGCCTAGACACACATCAGCTCAACTTAAAGATCTGTACCTTCTGACTGAAAGAACCAAAAGCTACAACACTCAGCCAACATCATGAATCGGAAAAAGCAGACGAAAAGTGAAAAAACCATAGAATCTTTCTATGGGGATAAGGACCAAAACACAAACACCAAAGAGGTTAGAGCTGAGACTGTACTTCCATCTGAAACCTCAGATGGGACTATGAATTTCTCGCAAGCACAACTAGATTACCTGGAACGTCTGAAGAAGGATATAAAAGAAAAACTGGCCAATGACTTTAAAACTATAAAAAAAGAATTCAATGATGAGAACATCACCCTGAAAAAAGAAAACTGAAGAAATGGAAAAGGAAGTTCAAAAATTAACTGGAGAGAATAATTCCCTAAAAGGAAGAGCTAATCAAATGGAAAAGGAAACCCAAAACCTAATTGGGAAAATTGATCAGATGGAAAAGGAAACCCAAAACCTAACTGGGAAAATTGGTCGATTGGAAAAAGAAGTACAAAAATTAAATGGAGAAAATAGTTCCTTAAAGGGAAAAATTGGTCAGATGGAAAAGGAGATGGAAAAGCTAACTGAAGAAAACACTACGATGAAGATTAGAATTGGGCAAGTAGAAACTAATGACTCAATGAGGCAACAAGAATCAGTCAAACAAAATCTAAAGAATGAAAAGATAGAAGAAAATGTAAAATATTTAATTGGAAAAACAACTGACCTGGAAAACAGATCCAGGAGAGAAAATCTAAGAATTATTGGCCTGCCAGAAACCCATGATGAAGAAAAGAGTCTGGACAATATCTTCCAGGAAATCATCAAGGAAAACTGTCCAGAAGTACTAGAGTCAGAGGGCAAAATAGTCATCGAAAGAATCCACCGTTCCCCTCCCGAAAGGGATCCCAAACTCAAAACCCCAAGAAATATAGTTGCCAAATTCCAGAGCTATCAAGTGAAGGAGAAAATACTACAAGAAGCCAGAAAGAAACAATTCAAATATCAAGGACACACAGTCAGGATCACACAGGACCTTGCAGCTTCTACATTAAAAGATCGAAAGAACTGGAACCCAATATTCCGTAGGGCAAAGGAGTTGGGACTTCAACCAAGGATCAACTACCCAGCAAAGTTCAGCATAACATTTCAGGCAAGGAGAAAGTCATTCAACGAAATAAGGGATTTCCAGAGCTTCCTGACCAAAACACCAGAACTCAATAGACAATTTGATCTTCAAATGCAGGTCTCCAGAGAATCATAAAAAGGTAAACAGAGGGGAAAAAACAAAAACAAAAACTTGCTACTCAATTGGGGCAAACTGTTTACCTCCCTATAAGGGAAGATGATACCTGTTAATCTTGAGAACTATGCAGCTATTATGATAAAAGGGATATATGTAGAGGGAACGGGCATAAAGTAAATGATGTCATGTCAAAAATATGATTTAAATATGAGAAGGGAATGTAATAGGAGGTGTGGAAAGGGGGAAGCAGAAAATGGCAAATTATATCACAGGAAGAAGTACAAAACTATAGTAGAGGGAAGGAGGGGAGGGAGATGAGCATTGTTTGAGAGGTACTCTCATCTGATTTGTTCAAAGGAGGGAACAATAATCTTAAGTAGATAAGCCTAACTAGCTCTATAGGTAGTAGGAGGGGAAGGGGGAAGAAAGGGGAGGGTGGCTAAAAGGGAGGAAAGAAGCAATAAGAGTAAAGGGAACTAAAAGGGAGGGGGGTCAAAAGAAGGAGGGGAAGACTGCAGGAGGAGGGGGAGAAAAGTGAATACTATTGAGGAGGGGAAGGGAGACGGGAGAGCTAAAAGCACAAATGGTGGGAAAGAGGTTGGAGGGAAATACACAGATTGTAATCATAACTGTGAATGTGAATGGAATGGACTCTCCCATAAAACGGAGATGGATAGCAGAATGGATTAAAAGCCATAATCCAACAATATGCTGCTTACAAGAAACACATTTGAAACGGGGGGATACACATAGGATAAAGGTCAAAGGATGGAGCAGAATATATTGTGCTTCAGCTCATGTAAGAAAGGCAGGAGTAGCAATCCTAATCTCAGACAAAGCAAAAGCAGAAATAGATCTAATCAAAAGGGATAAGGATGGAAACTATATCCTGCTAAAAGGCACCATAGACAATGAAGCAATATCATTACTAAACATGTATGCTCCAAGTGGTATAGCATCCAGATTCTTAGAGGAGAGGTTGGGGGAGTTGAAGGAAGAAATTGATAGCAAAACTATACTAGTGGGGGACCTCAACCTCCCCCTCTCTGAACTCGATAAATCCAACCTCAAAATAAACAAGAAAGAGGTTAAGGAGGTAAGTAAAACTCTGGATAAGGTAGATATGATAGATCTTTGGAGAAAATTAAATGGGAATAGAAAGGAATATACTTTTTTCTAAGCGGTACATGGAACATTTACAAAAATTGACCATGTACTAGGACATAAAAATCTCACAATCCAGTGCAGAAAGGTAGAGATAATCAATGCATCCTTTTCAGATCATAATGCATTAAAAATTACATGTAATAAAAGGCCATGGAAAGAGAAACCAAAAATCAATTGGAAACTAAATAATCTAATTCTAAAGAAGGGTTGGGTTAAAGAAGAAATCATAGAAACAATCAACAATTTCATTCGAGAGAATGACAATAGTGAGACAACATACCAAAACTTATGGGATACTGCAAAAGCAGTTATTTGGGGAAGTTTTATATCTCTGAATGCTTACATAAATAAAATAGAGAAAGAGGAGATCAATGACTTAGGCTTGCAGTTGAAAAAGCTAGAAAAAGAACAAATTGAAAATCCCCAAGTAAATACCAAATTAGAAATACTGAAAACCAAAGGAGAGATTAATAAAATTGAAATTAAGAAAACTATTGAATTAATAAATAAAACCAATAGTTGGTTTTATGAAAAAACTAATAAAATTGATAAACCTTTGGTCAATCTGATTAAAAAAAAGAAAGAAGAAAACCAAATTACTAATATTAAAAATGAAAGGGGTGAACTCACCTCCAATGAGGAGGAAATTAAAACAATAATTAGAAACTACTTTGCCCAACTTTATGCCCACAAATTCGATAATCTAAATGAGATGGATGAATATTTTAAAAAATACAAATTGCCCAGATTAACAGAAGAGGAAGTTGATTACTTAAACAACCCCATCTCAGAAAAAGAAATTGAACAAGCCATCAATGAACTCCCTAGGAAAAAATCTCCAGGGCCAGATGGATTCACAAGTGAATTCTATCAAACATTTAAAGAACAGTTAATTCCAATACTACATACACTATTCTTGAAAATTGGGGATGAAGGAGTCCTCCCAAATTCTTTCTATGATACAAATATGGTTTTGATACCCAAACCAGGAAGAGACAAAACAGAGAAAGAAAATTATAGACCAATTTCCCTAATGAATATAGATGCAAAAATTTTAAATAAGATTCTAGCAAAACGAATACAGCATCTTATCACGAGACTAATACATTATGATCAGGTAGGATTCATACCAGGATTACAGGGCTGGTTCAATATTAGGAAAACTATTAGCATTATCGATCACATCAACAACAAAGCTAACAAAAACCACATGATTATCTCAATAGATGCAGAAAAAGCTTTTGACAAAATACAACATCCATTCCTACTAAAAACATTGGAGAATGTAGGAATAAAGGGAACTTTCCATAAAATAATAAGCAGTATCTATCTAAAACCTTCAGCAAGCATTATATGCAATGGGGATAAGCTAGATTCATTCCAAATAAGATCAGGGGTGAAACAAGGTTGTCCATTATCACCACTATTATTTAATATGGTACTAGAAATGTTAGCTGTAGCAATTAGACAAGATAAAGATATCCAAGGAATTAAAATAGCCAAAGAAGAAACTAAGTTATCACTCTTTGCAGATGATATGATGATTTACCTAGAGAATCCCAGAGATTCAAGTAAAAAATTACTAGAATTAATAAACAACTTTGGCAAAGTTGCAGGGTACAAAATAAACCCACACAAATCTTCTGCATTCCTATATATTAGCAACAAAGTCCAACAGCAAGAGATAGAAAGAGAAATCCCATTTAAAGTTAGGGTAGACAGTATAAAATACTTAGGAGTCTACCTGCCAAAAGAAACCCAGGGATTATATGAACACAATTACAAGACACTTTTTGCACAAATAAAGTCAGATTTAAGTAAGTGGAAAAACATTAGTTGCTCATGGGTAGGCCAGGCTAATATAATAAAAATGACAATTCTACCCAAATTAATATACTTATTTAGTGCCATACCAATTAAACTATCAGACAATTACTTTCTAGAGCTGGATAAAATAATATCAAAATTCATTTGGAAAAACAAAAGGTCCAGAATATCCAAGGGACTAATGAAAAGAAATGCTTGGGAAGGTGGCCTAGCGCTACCAGACCTCAAACTGTACTATAAAGCAGCAATTATCAAAACCACTTGGTATTGGCTAAGAAACAGAGAGGTAGACAAGTGGAATAGACTTGGCACTCAAGATGCAGTAGGCAAGGAATATAGCAACCTTCTGTTTGATAAACCCAAGGACCCCAGCTTCTGGGATAAGAACTCATTGTTTGACAAAAATTGCTGGGAAAACTGGATAACAGTGTGGCGGAAATTAGGCATAGACCCATACCTGACACCGTACACAAGAATAACGTCCAAATGGGTACATGATTTAGGTATAAAGATTGATACCATGAATAAACTGGAGAAGCAAGGAATAGTGTATTTATCAGATCTATGGAGAAGGGAAGAATTCTTTACTAAAGGAGAGATAGAATGCATTATGAAATGCAAAATGGATAACTTTGATTACATTAAACTGAGAAGTTTTTGCACAACCAAACCCAATGCAACCAAAATCCGGAGGGATGTAGTAAATTGGGAAAGAATTTTTACAGCTAAGCTCGGGGATAAAGGCCTCATTTCTGGAATATATAGAGAACTGATCCAAATGTACAATCATACAAGTCATTCCCCAATTGATAAATGGTCAAAGGATATGAACAGGCAATTTTCAGAGGAAGAAATTAAAGCTATCTATAATCATATGAAAAAATGCTCTAAATCACTATTGGTTAGAGAGATGCAAATCAAAACAACTCTGAGGTACCACATCACACCTATAAGATTGGCAAACATGACAAAACAAGAAAATGATAAATGTTGGAGAGGATGTGGGAAAGTTGGAACACTAATTCATTGTTGGTGGAGCTGCGAGCGCATCCAACCATTCTGGAGAGCAATTTGGAACTATGCCCAAAGGGCTACAAAAATATGCATACCCTTTGACCCAGCAATATCGCTACTAGGACTATATCCCCAAGAGATCATAAAAATGGGAAAGGGTCCCACATGTACAAAAATATTTATAGCAGCACTCTATGTAGTTGCTAAAAACTGGAAGTCAAGGGGATGTCCATCAATTGGGGAATGGCTGAATAAATTATGGTATATGAATGTAATGGAGTACTATTGTGCCATAAGAAATGATGAACAAGAAGACTTCAGAGAGGCCTGGAAGGACTTATATGACCTGATGCTGAGTGAAAGGAGCAGAACCAGGAGAACTTTATGCACAGCAACAACCACAGTGTGTGAGAGTTTTTTCTGGTAGACTTAGATTTTTGTAATAACACAAGAACTTCTTACCAAAAAAAAAAAAAAAAAAATCCCAGTGGAGGATCTCAAGGCAAAATGCCTGCCACACTCAGAGAGAAAAATATGGAAGTCACTCACATATTGTAGCAGATCATGTTTGTGTATGTGTATGTGTTTGTGTATCATGTTCTGATTTGTTATACGGATTCTTTCATTTATCTTAGTCTGACTACATAGCATGACTATAGTGAAAATATACTCAATAGGAAAGTATATGTAGAATCTATACAGAATTGTATGCAGTCGTGGGGAGGGAGGGGGGGAGTGGGGGGTAGGTGGGGGGGATAAAATCACAATTGTATGGCAGTGACTGTTAAACATTACAAAATAAAAAAAATGAATAATGAGGGATATTGACTGAAGTAGGAACTTTCTCTAGGAATTGTGCAGCTACAATAAAAAGTAAATCAATATATGCATAGGTTAGGTTATCTAATGAGACAGCCAAATGGTGCACTGGATAATACATTGGACATTTAGGGTCAGGAAGTCAGAAAGATGAGTTCAAATTCAGACTTGCACATTTACCAGCCATGTGACCCTGAACAAGTCACTTAACCTCTGTTACAGTTTCCTGAACTATAATGGGGGTAATTATAGGACCTACCTCCCAGATTTATTATGAAATCAAATGAAATAATATTTGTAAAACATTTTGCAAACCTAATAATCATATATATAAATGCTAATTATCATCATTATCATTTTGTTGCTGCTGTTTCTGTTATTTATTATTGCATCCTACATTCCTAATCCAATATATCATTGTGTTGTGGAGTTTACTCTGAGTTCTGGAGCACTATGTCAACGGAATGCACGTGAGAGAAGGTAGTAGTAAACTGGAAAGAGTTTGCGTAAGGACCATGCACTACAGACAGTATGTCAATTGTACAAGAATCATTTTTACTTCACTGAAAGGTTTCCCAATAGGTGACAAAATTTTTAAAACAGATATATTCATGAATAAACATTTGCTGAAGGATTGAGAGATTGAAATTCGCATTGATAAAAGAAGTATATGTAGTGATGAAATCTCAGAACTTTGAGGTCTTGACATAAGGTACCAAATACCTGTTTGTTATTTTTTGACTACTGATGAATTAATTATGCAATAGCACTTTAAATATCCAACTATATTGTGTTTTAAGAGTATGACCATATTGAATAAGCATTTAGCATGTTTGGAATTGTAACCAATATTTGAGAGTGTTATTTGTACTTTATCCCTGCTTAAAATCAAATCAGATTAACTAACATTTAGTAACTACTTACTATGTACCAGGTCTGTGCTAAGCTCTTAGGATACAAATGAAGGCAAAAAAAAAGACAGTCTCTGGCCTCATGGAGGTGATATTCTATGGGAGGATGGTGATACATAAAATGGAGTTGAAAATGGAAGAGAAAGCATAACTGAGGAGTCTGAAGAGGCAGAAAAGTCAAGAAAGAAATGAAAGATGGCTGACTTGGACCTTTTTCAAAATGTAGTTTCTGGGAAGAATTCACAAAGGGAAGAAAGGAGATGCAGGGTTGGAAGGATATTCTATTGTACATACTGGACAGGTTGTTTGTGTTAACTCAAATAGTTCATTTCACCATCACTAAAGTGATTCTAATTTGACCCAGTCAATACATAGAATCATAGGGGTGTATAGTATCTCAGGAAGGACCTAAAACTCTGGGGAGAATAGAGAGAGTAAATTAATAGAATTATTAAAATCATTCATTTACAAATCAAAGTGCTCTTAGAAGTAATCTACACCAACATGCTTATTACAAAGATGAAGAACCTAAAGTACAAAGTATTCAGGGCAACACTAGTAGTAAGAAACAGATCTAGGATCAACACCAATGTTTTCTGAATCTAGGGCTAGCACCATTTTTCCCTACTCTTTTCTTTATAATCTAGAGCAGAATGGTAGCAGTGAGAGTTTTTAACTCCTTAGAGCCTTCTGCTAAGTTATACAACCAAAGGATCTCAAAGTTGAAATGGAGAAGCCACTCTATAACTCTGCTGTCAAGGGGGCATCTCAACATGGTCAGTGTCTTCTGGTGAGGAGAAATACACTGTTTCTGAAGCAGCTTATTGTACTTTGGGGGTGGGGTGGCTCTAATTATTAGGAATAAAAGGACTCGTCTTAATAGAAAGAACAAATGGATTTCTGTAACTTCTATCCAATGTTCCCAGTTTTGCAATCTGGGTCCACCTAGAACAAGTCAAAACTATCTTCTGTATAATTGAAGACAGCTTTTTGACACCATAAATACTCCCCCCAAAACTAATGTGATTTTAGGCTTAAACAATCTTTAAAAATGTTTAAGATCAGGGAAGTGATATTGATGATGCATTTTTGCTTATTGTTAAATGTAATTTTGCTTTTTAATGGGAAGATCTTTCCCATCCATTAATAGGCCCATGTGACCTGCTTAAGTTACATGGAAGCCTGAATCACATGAGTCAAGTTACATGGAACAGGAAGAGGCAGAGCTAGAGCTGAGCTTGGAGAGGAAATTAGCCAGAGAGAAATCAGAGCTGGGAAAGGCAGCAACTAGTACGAGTAAAAGAGTTTGTTTATGATTTTAAGGGAGCTGGTTTGTGGGAAGCCTAACAGAGGGAAGGCTTGGGCATGGTGCTGTCCCCTACATTGCTATTATGTATAGATTTCTTTGTTACTGCAATGGATTTGGCTTTCTGGTATAAGAATAAATGTTTTGGTTCTGTCTTATTTGTAGAGAGTCCATTACATATTGTTATTCAGAATTATTCCAGCATATTAATAGCTGCTGTACACACTGTGAATACTGCATTGGCACTACACCACTGAACTCTGACATGATCAGATTACATATGGAGTATGGTGTTCTGTTCTTGGTGTCACATTTTAAGAAGGATATGGTTATGCTGGAGAATATCCACAGGAGGGTTACCAATATATTTAAGGGATACCAACATGTTGAAAAACCTTAATAGCATGAGAGGTCATTAGCAGTTGAAAGAACTGGTGATGTCCAACACAGAAAAGAAATGATATAATGGTTGTGTCATAAGGGCTATTTTATCAAAGAGATTAGATTCTCCTGGCTTGGTCACAAAGGATAAAATTAGGAGCAAAGGATAGTAGTTGCAAAGAAGCAAATTTAAACTAAGAATATCCAATTTGCAACATGAAGTGGTCTGTCTCAGGAAGTAATGAACTGACAATCAGAAAAGTTTTTAATGTAAAGGTAAAAAATGACTGCAAATCTCTGAGTCCATACTTTAAGATTCAGAGATTCTAATTTAGTAGCTTAAAATCATGTTAAATTTTTTGGGACACATGTAAGGGAAGCAAAGTAGAATCTTTTGCTGTTTTTTGTTATACTAAAAGTGCCTCTGATTGAATAATGTGATTAAAGAAGATCTTTCTGGTGCTTTGATGGGCCTGCCCATTGTGGGAAGCTTGATTAGGAGAGTTGTTTTGTAGGAGGGTCTCAAGTACCTTTATATTTTTTCTATTGAGGCACTAGGTCAGAGGATCTTTCCCTCTGGCTCTGAAAAGTACATAAATACTCTGAGGGTGATGTTTTACTTTGTGGCTTAGTTTTTGGAAGAATCTTTGTGTGACAGATAAGACTCTGGGAAGCTGCTAAGGAGTCCCCCAGCTCTGCAAACCCAGATGTTGGTGCTTCTCTCTCTGGTAACTATGGTCAAACAGTTGGACCTGTCTTAGTTGAATTGTGTTGTATGTATTGCTCATGTCAGGCAGTTTGCAAGCGCTGTCTGTTGATTTCCTAAACTAAATGAATGGTATATGTGCTTGATTAAAGGAAATTGTTAACCCCTCAAAAGCTGCCTTTCCTTTTAGAGAAGCAGATCAAAGAACCTGTAATAGCAGGACCCCCTGTGAATGTCAGGGTGCTTACTGTTACAACACACCATATAATCCACTATCAGGCCCAGACCCAAAACCACTTGTTTCCACTGTACCATGTGATACATTGTACCTCTCCTTTGGTAGAGGTACCAGGTATCATAAGGAATAAAGTTGAAGACTGATGGAGTAATAGGCTCCCCATCATTGGATTTTATCAGCAGTGATGAAAGATACCTTGTTGGGTATTTTATAGAGGGGGACCTGTGTTCAGATGTGGTCTACAACAGATCTCCCCTGAGATACTTTTCCCTTTGGAAATTTTATAAGTCTATTAATATGAATTTTAAAACATCCTAAGGATTCACATTATATCTATCTACCTACCTATCTATACACACATATATACGTATATATGGACACAAATTATATATGTATATTTAATGTGTGTATAGATTTATATATATGCATACATGTACATATATTTATGTATATGTGGCTATATTTCCTTTTAAAAATAATTCTTTTTTACAAGATTTGAATTTTTTAATCTAAAACCAAGGAGAAATTAAGACCGAAATCTAATTTAATCCCTATATGGAACACTATAAACTATTCCAATTAAGGTGGTGAGAGCTTTGTTGATTCCACCTTATAATCAATACCAGATGGTTAAAGGGAAAAACTGAAAATGTCTGAAACTAAAGCAGTCAGTTGTGTTTTTCCCCAGACTATTACTAATCTCATTATAGATGTTTACCTTGCTTTTAGTGCCTTGACAGTCATTAATTTAAAATGGAACCTTTAATAACTCTGGGCTGGCAACTTCACCAAACAAGATAAAAATGTAAGGCAATTGTCAGATGAATATATGATCTGCAATGATACCCATGTTTTGAGGCAAAGGAGCAGAGACATAATTTTCCACAACATATAACCCTGGTGTATTACAGTCTTCTAATGAGGAAAATTCATAATTTCATTATTTTAATATAAACTAATCAAAATTAAATATTGCAGGGGTTATAAATTATTGGCCTCACAGATTCATTAAAAGCAACCATACCTTGTTTGCAAGCAATACATTTGTCTTGCTTCCAAAGGTGTCACAGAAAGTTCCAAATTTCCTCCGAACATTGTTCTATCACAGGTTAAAGTCAACTGAAATGGTGGGGTAACTTCATGTTGCAGGATGGCATTGATACAAGAAACTAGAATAAACTCTATTGCTATTTCCTAAGACTCTAGATGATCAGAATGTGGAGAAGTTAGAAGTGCTTAATAGGGGAAGAAAGTAGAAATAGTCCCAGAAAAGAAAGTCTAGAATAATTCATGTCATTTAACCAAAAGAAGAGAGAGAAGAGGGAGGGCTGACGATTTTATTGAAAATGAAAGTTAAGTGGAAGGGAGACTGATGTCCTCAATCATAAGCATGTCAAGATTGTTAGCAGATAAGTAGCAGAGTTCACTCCCTCAGACTTTGTACTTGACTTCTATAGGAGTATACCAGTATGTTTCAAATCTATCAACCTGTTCCCTGGGCAGTCCATTTTATCTTCTATTTCTGCGTCTTTTCAAGGTCTTCAACCCATACATATTTGGAACATTCTCTTTCCTAAACTTTCATGTTCTGTAATCCATATGTACCTTGAAAGCTGAATTCTGGCTTTGGAGTCATGCAGCCTGAGTTTACATACTGTGTGACCTTGCATAAATAATTTTACCTCTCAGGGTCTCAGTTTATCATCTGTAAAATAAGGTTATAAAAATAGCTTTGAGGTCCCTTCAAGATCGAAATCTCTGATCCTGAGGGGCCTTTCTTGGTCCATTTCTAGCACTCTCCTCAGGTCTCAAAATTGCTTGCCATTTGCTTTTCTTATTTTTTTTTAAATTATTTTTTTGCATAGCTGTTGTTTCCTTCATGTTAGATTTCCCCATCACTTAGAAATACATATGGCATATGGTAAGTTCATAATAAAATCTCACTTATTAATTAACTGATTACTAATAAATCAACAAACATTTATTTATATGTAACTGTATGCCCAATACTGGGGTAGACACTGAAGAAGCAGAATTTGCCCTCAGGAGGTTTACTTTTTAATTAGAGAGATAGCATACACACACACACACACACACAAATACACCTGTACATACATCTGTACAAGATACATAAAAGTAGATACAAAGTAAAATTAGGGGGTGAGCACTAATATCTGCAGGGGACTGGAAATGTCATGTTGGAGAAAGGGGGCACCTCAGTCAAATTTTGAAAAAATTGAGACATTCTAAGGGACTGAATTAAGGAGTGAGACCATTTCAGGCATGGGACCAGCCAGAGTAGAAGCACAGAAAAAGGAGTGTTATTTGTGAGAAATAAAGAGAAATTAAATTTGACTGAATCATTATGATGGTTGTCTTGTTCTCAAAGAGGACCTACATGACATCACTATGATAAAGTCAAATTTCAATGTGTCTGATTGTGACTGATCAGAGCAATACGAGCTCAGAATGCTCTACCACAGACAGGGCACAAATAGTCCATGTGAACATTTGGGGTGGCTACTCTAAATATGTACATCCTGCACTTCCTTTGAACTGTTTCACTTCTGCTTTCTTCATATGCTGAGCTGTCCTGTGCCAGTGTCTCCCATGTCACACAATGAATTCCAAAGTTCTTAAAAGAGACCTTGATAGCGTCCTTGTATCACTTCTTCTGACCACTATGTGATCGCCTGCCCTGTATCAGTTCTCCATAAAACAGTCTTTTTGGCAAGCATACATTTTCAATTTGAACAACATGACCAGCCCATCAGAGTTGCACTCTTTGAAGTATAGTTTGAAAGTTTGGCAGTTTAGTTTCAGTAAGGATCTCAGAGTCTTGTATCTTATCCTGCCGGGTGATCTTCAGAATTTTCGTAAGACAATTCAAATGGAAGTGATTCAATTTCCTGGCATGGCGCTGGTAGACTGTCCAGGTTTCACAGGCATATAACAATGAGGTCAGCACAACAGCTCTGTGGACCTTCAGTTTGGTCTTTACATTAAGTAAAGTAATGTAATATAACTACGTTATACAGCTTACATATTAACTAACTATATTATATAGTTAATAGAGTATTGTAGATAATATAGTTTGAATATAAGTCGTAAAGATTATTAAAGCTCAGCAGCAAAATTTGTATTTGAATGTGGAAGCCACAATCATATAAATTTACTGGATAAGGGAGTGACATGGTTAGATCTATAATTTTGGGGAAAAAACACTTAATCACTATTGTAGAGGGCAAATTGGAAAAGGAAGAGATTTAAGGCAGAGAGACCAATTAGATAGCATAACAGTAGTGGTGGAGAGAGCTTGTCAATACCTGGAAAGGTATAATGGTTGCGTAAGAATAGAAAAGGGGGAATATGGAAGAAATATTTTGGAGGTAGAGAAGACAAAATTTTGCATGTGATTAGAACTATAGAGTCAGGAAGATGGCAAAGGATAATTGCAAATTTGTAAATCTGAGTAACTGGAAAGATGTCTTTCTAGTAAAATAAACAGGGATATTTGGAAGTGTGGTAGATTAAATAATACATTCAGTTTTGAACTAATTGAGTTTGAGATGCACATGAGTTGTTCAGTTTCCATAGAACCATATATATACCTTTAATAGGGAACTATACAATGAGGGCCTAGACCTGGGAACAAAGGTAATGACCTTGTGTAGATATTTGGTGAGCTTAATTCTGCCAGTTCATGATGGTGTGGAATAGAGAGGCTCATATCCACTTTGAAGCATAGGCAGGTAACCTGTGGCTGATTCTACTTTACTTACTTAGTGGTAAAGTAAAAAATGTTGTTTTGTGGTTGTTATTTGGGGTTTTTTGGCTTGGTCACTGAGCTAGAGTTAAGTGCATTAAAAATGACCAGAGTGTGAAAGTCTGTTTTCTTTTCTTCCTCCTAACCATCAAGTATCAGAACAACTCAGAAGAATCTAACAGGTAGCTCCATTGTACTCACACAAGGACAGCTAATGATCACATGAACTTCTATGTTATTTTGCATTTGGGATGGGCGCATCCCCTGTTTGTGCCTCCTTTTCTTTAGTACTGATCCTTGTGAGACTTCAAAACACTGGAAGAGGAGGGGTCCAACAATGGGAATCCCCACCAGAATCTGCCTGGAGTCAGCCATGATGCATTGGTGCATCCATAAAGAGGAATCACATTGACACAGTCAAACAATGGATCACTTCTGTAGCTGAAAACCATATCCTACAGCAAGGGAGTGACATCACTATATTTGGAAGTAACCTTGGTGGAGTGAATGCTTTGTAGAAATTGTTCTAAGTTTGAACCAACTCTCCCCAGGGATGAAAGAGATAAAAAAGGAGAGGGTACCCCCAGCTGAGGGAAGGGAGTGTTTGTGCTTCTATTCCTGCTCTAGTCTTTCAGTAGATATCCATTTGTCAAAATCAGGTTGATTTTAATTTGTTAATTGATACTGAGGAGAAATCAACTGATTAAAATGAAAATTGGGCACTCATCCCTGATAACTACATCAACGGACACTAATTAGATGATATTGAAGAGTAAGCAATTAATAATGAGGCCATTAGCCAACAACATCAAAAGATCCTTGATGTCCCTCAGATGCCCTCTATTACCCTCAGAGGAAACCATTAACCTTATGCTGGGAATTTGGTCCAATAATGCTAGCATGAATTAGGAGAGTAAATGCAAAGCTGAGTGACATAGCCTTAGGAGTAATTTACCATTTAATTTATTTACTATTTATTTCCACACTATATGCTATTATACTTTTACCATATATATACTATGGACTGTTATATACAATATAATAAGTTTAATATTTACATCCATGAAAATTGAGATCAACAAGTGAAAGGGTTTGTAAGGAGAGAAAAAAATTTGACAGAGCTTTGTGCACCCACAGTTAAAGGATGTGAAGTGGAAGATGAGTCAGAAAGGGAAAGAGATAATAAGTCATCGGTCATGTAGGAGGAGAACTACTAAGGAACAACATCATGACAATTCAGAGAAGAGAGACTGTACAGGAAATGTTAGTAGACATTATCAAATGATTCAGAGAGACTGAGAAGTATTCAGAAGGAGGAAAGACCAGCCAGTCTGGCAATTACAAGATCATCGGCCATTGCAGACAGAGCAGTTATGCATAAAAGTTGACATCAGAAGCCAAACTGCAAAGATCCTAGAAGTGAAATTCAAGAATGGAAATTGAACTACTTAGCATAAATACCTTTTCTTTTAGGAGTTTAGGTTTTAAATGTAAGAAGAGTCACCAGATAATAGGAGAGTCTAGAGAGGGAGTTTTTTCAGGATCAGGGACATTTTATCATGTCTAGACAGCAAGAAAGGAATCATTAAATAAGGAGAGTTTAAAAATCTGAGAACAAGAAGAGAGGACTGTGGAACAATTTTCTGGAAAAGACAGAAGGGATAGCACTAAGAGGACAAATGACAACAAAATGAAAGCTCCTTGAGGTCAGAGATGAATTTCTTATCATTGTATTCTCGGCAGCTAGTACAGGACCTGGCACATAGCAGACAATAAATCATCATTAAATTAAACTGAATTGAATTGACTTGAATAATCAAAATAAATAGTGTTTAGAATTCAAGTCTGGATGACAGAGAAAAGCAAGAAAGTACCACCTTCATGCATAATGATAATGGCAAAGGGGAAACAATTATCTGTCTGAATAATAAGTCCTATATTTCTGGGTTTAAAGTAACTTTTTCTATACATACATAGCAAGCCAATGCCCTGTAGGTTTCAGCCAGAGATGTGAAAGACCAAGAAATTGTTTAGAAAAAAAACATGTTTCCTCTCTATTGCTTTGCAACTTCAGCAAGGTTAAAGGGAGTTTAACAGCCCACATATGATAAATACCACTGACACTGGTGATATCATTGATATAGCACATGGTCTATGAGATCATTTAGACTTAGAATATTAGGGCTATTATGCGTCATTTATATTTAACAAGTTTGTTTTTACTAAAGCATTTACTATTTTATTAGGAAATGAAAAAGTTAATAGCTAATGGCTCACAAAAGAGAGAGGAGAGAAGGAGAGGGTGAATGACAGAGAGAGATAAAGAGAGAGAAAAAGAGAGACAGAGAGAGAGAGAGAGAGAGAGAGAGAGAGAGAGAGAGATTTATTGATTGATTCCAGGAGGATTTCAAATATTTACTTGCTCACTAAGGATTCCTGTTGTTATTTATGTGAGTACAACTATGAGTACAACTTGCTCTTTGGAAGGATTCAACTTCAATAAACCTCTAAATACAGTCTTCTTGAATTGTTGCCAATCTTCATCTTCAATGAATTGTCTATGATTCCTGTGACTGGTTTTCAGATAAGAATCATTTATTGATGATGCGATGATGACCTATGCTAAAAGCCTTTCAATATTAAGTGGGCCTGCTAGAGTTTGTACCCCTTTAGCAAAGTCTTCATCATCCCAGGTTCACATCCATGTCACAATGAGACATCAGAATAGAACACTGGAACAAAAAACACTGACTAAAAATTTTGAATGTGGCAAAGAATTCAGGTTTTAATAGTGTTAGGTAGTTTAATGCTTGACTTGGGGAGAAGATATCCTTATTGATTTGGCAGGGATTCAGAATAAACCTGGAAATATCAAATATTTTTCATTTATTCTTTTAATAAAAACATGAATATGTGTTCTTTCACTTTACCACTGGCACAATTACTAATGAACAACTATAGATGAAATATTTTTTTCTGGTATCATTAAGCTGTTTTAACAATGATCTCTAGAAATACCTTAATCAGTTTCAATTCCTCAGAGAGTGTTGTGTTCTAAGTTGCAGCTATATAACACCAGAATTATGTTAGAATTAAAAAGATTGACCATTCTTTCAGAAAGAAGCTCGAGGTTAAAAAAAAAGGAATTGTACAACTTTCCAAGGCCATCTATCCTGTTCTCAATCTCCATCAGATTTATTGACCTAGTAAACAAGAATGAATAACAATATTTATATATGCACGTATGCATACATATATGCACATATGTGTATATGCACGATGCTTCTATGTCTATTTGTGGCCAACCTATCTGATTTCAAAGAAGCTCTGTCCATCTATCTGCTTTATATAATGATGATGAAGAAGATGATGAGGATAATGATTATATGTGTATACATAATATGATACTATTCCTTTTATGTCTAGACATTTTGTCCCCTGAAAGGGACATACAAAGGTAATATGTGTGAGAATAGTAGCTGGACAACTTAACCAACTCTTCAAAAATAACTAAGAGGCAAGAATATTGATTGAAGGTCATGTTTGCACAGCAAAGTGTTGTACAACTTGGAAAAAAATGTAAATCAAGGAATCATTTGGGAATTGTGGAAATTGAATATTTTGTATTACATATGATAGAGCTGGGTACTTAGGTTTTTCAATCTGACATAATGACAGATGTAGAAGGAATCTCTGACTATCAGCTTTAGAAGGCAGATGAATGATAGAAAATGAGAAGATAAGAAACTAGTGATCAGCAAAATGCAGAAACAAAGCAACTTGTTGACAAGATAAACTGATGACAGATATTTCTCTTGCAGTTGAAAAGAAGTAGAGAAAGAGTGAAGTCCAAGATAAGAATGAGAAATAGTTTTGGGATGTTTCATCTGAGGGGACCAAATGAAATACAAAAGATTCCACATCCACTGAGAGCTCATTCAACAAAGCAGATTACTGCTGATGTTCAAAGAGCTAGCTGGGCTTGTTCTTCAGGGCCTTCTGGAGGTCAAGATTGGAAAAGGACAAATAATGCTAATGATGAGGAAGGAAATGTAGCGGAATGAGACATGTGCTCCACTAGGAATCAGCAGACCCAGATTAAAGTCCTGATTATGGCACATCCTAGCTTTGGGAATGTAGGTCAATAACGTGACATCTCTTAGCCTTTGTTTTCTCATCTGAAACATGATAAAAATGTACTATATACCTTCTAAGAGATTAAGCATTTTTTTACATTTTTAGCTAAATTTAATCAAATTTTAGCATTTATTAAAATTTTGAGTTTGAATCCTCTCCTGCCCTCCACACCATACTCCATGCATTGAGAAGACAAGCAATATAATCTCAATTGAATATGTGAGATAGTGCAAAATATTTCTACATTAGTCATGCTGCAAAAAAGAAAGAAACATAAAGTGAAAATGTATGCTTCAATCTGTAATCTGAGCTCATCAGTTTCATTTATGGAGGTAACGTATTTCATCATGGATCCTTTGGAATTCTCTTAGGTCATTGTCTTGATCAGAGTAGCTAAGTCTTTCACAGTTGATCATTCTGATAATAGTACTGTTACAGTACACAATGCACTCATCACTCCGCTCACTTCACTTCCCATCAGTTCATGTATGTCTTCCCAAGTTTTTTTCTGAAATTTTTCTGAAACTATTCATAATTTCTTATAGCACAATAGCATAACATCACAATCATATACTTCAATTTGTTCACCCATTCCTCAATTCAAGACCCACACCTCAATTTCTGATTCTTTGCTAAGACAAAAAAGCTACAATAAATATTTTTGCGCATATTTTCCATTTTCTTTGATGTCTTAGGGATATATAACTTGTATGGATGAGTATTATTGGTACAAAAGGTACACACAGCTTTATGAGCATAGGTCCAAATTGCTCTCCAGAATGGTTGGTCGAGTTCATAATTCTACCAACAATCTGTTAGTGTGCTTATTTTCCCTCATCCCTTCCAACATTAAACTTTTTTTCCCTTTTGTATCATGTTAGTTAATCTGATAGTTATGAGGTTGCTCCTCAGCATTGTTTTAATTTGCATTTCTCTAATAAATATTGATTTAGAGCACTTTTTCACATGACCTTTGATAGCTTTGATTTCTTTTTCTGAAAACTGCCCATTTGTGTCTTAGTCTACTTATCATCTGGATTATGGTTCTTATTTTTTTATTTAATTCAGTCCTTTATGTATTTGAGAAATGAGCCCTTTATCAGAGAAATTACTGTGAATTTTTACCCCAGTTTCCTGTTTTCTTTCCAATTATACCTCTTTGATTTTGCTTGTGGTAAAAAAAATTAATATAATTAAAGTTATCCATTTTTACTTTCTATGATCCTGTTTATCTCTTGTTTGATGATAGACTCTTCCTTTATCAAAACATACAGCAGGCATTTTTTTCTGTTCCCAAAATGAAGAGCAATTTGGCATAAAATAGGAACAGACTAACATTTCAAACTATATATCAACCTATATAATTGATCTAGACATGAAAGGTTATAAGTCTATTTTGGGAAGGCTATTAGTTTATCCTCAAAGGTATATTTCTTTATTGAACTTATTGTGCATATATATTTTTCTTTGTTTGAACCAATTCAGATGAGAGTGAGGTTTTGTCTACTGCTCCATTTTCCTTTTCAGTCTAAAAGCTTTTTTTTCCCACTTCTTTTATCTGAGACAATTCCACCATTTTTCCTCTCCCTCTTCCTAGTGCATTCTTCTTTCTCAGTCATCCATTTTTTTATAATCTGATCATGATCAATTCACTCTCATGCCCTTTGTCTATGTGGATTCCTTTCAACTTCCCTAAAAATGATAAAGTCCTTAGGAGTTACAGGTATCATCTGCCCATATAGAAATGTAAACAGCTTAACCTTACTGAACCCCTTATGATCTCTTATGTGTTTAGATTTTTATGCTCCTTTCAAGTCTTGTACTTGAAAATCAAATTTTTCTATGCTGTTCTAGTCTTTTCATCAGGAATATTTGAAAATCTTTTATTTCATTAAATATCCACTCCTCCCCTAAAAGATTACATTTAGTTTTTGCTGAGTAGGTAATTCTTGATTGTGGTCCTAGTATCCATATCTTCAAGCTTTCTAAATTCATAGTGCTTCACTCCTTTAACATGGTAGCTGCTAAATCTTGTGTGATCCTGATTGTAACTCTAATATATTAATATACTAGTTTCTTTATGACTGAAATATTTTCTGTTTGACCTGAGAGCTCTATAATTTGACTATAGTATTCCTTGTGTTCTCATTTTGTAATGTTTTTCAGTAAGCAACTGGTGTATTCTTTCAATTTCTATTTTACCCTCTGGTTCTATTGAGGGCAGTTTTCCTTGATAATTTCTTGAAATATTATGGCTAGCCTCTTTCTTTGATCATGGTTTCAGGCAGTCTAATAATTATTCAATTATCTTTCCTGGATCTATGATCCAGATCAGTTGTTTTTCTGTTCAGATATTTTACATTTTCTTCTATGTTTTTCATTCTTTTGACTTTGTCTTATTGCTTCTTTATTTCTTATGGAGTCATCAGCTTCCACTTGCCCAATTACAGTTTTTAAGGAATTATTATTTTCAGTGAACTTTTGTACCTCTTTTTCCACTTGGCCAAATCTGTGTTTCAAGGTATTATTTTCTTCATTATTTTGTGGGTCTTTTCTCAAATTGTTAAATGCATTTTAATAAATTTCTTCTATTACTTTCATTTATTTTCCAAAAATAATCCTCAACCACTTTCATTTGATTTTTAAAATAATATTTAGCTTTCCCAGGAAGTTTTGTTGGGCTCATGTTCAATTTATTTTTTTTCTTTAAGGCTTTGTTTGTGGCTGTTTAGACATCATTATCTTCTTCTGAGTTTGTGTTTGAGTTTCCCAATTACCATAGTAGACTTTCATGGTCACGTTACATTTGTTGTTGTTTGTTCATATTTTCCAGCATATTTCTTGACTAAGAACTTTAGTTAGACTGTTTTTCTGGGGTGACACTGTCTCAGGTTTCTGCTTTTCCCCTTTGTCAGTTCTTGAGGTTGGGAAGTTTTTCATGTTTCCAAATGGTATTAGACCGAGAGGGGCATGTTCACTGCTTTCTTAGTCTCTGCACTCGTACTTTCCCAGCAAGTGCCCCAATCCTTTGCAGTGATATGTGCTATTGCTTCTCAGGCCCTGTACTTCTCCTTGATCACAAGGGATCTGTTCCTCAGGGACCCTCTTCCCTTTGGCCCGCAAGTTCTATTGTCCTTCAGGGCTCTGCTCCCTTCCAACAGCAATGGCTACCACTTCTAAGGCCCCTACTACCTTAAGACTGCCAGGAATACTGTTCCTCATAGCCCTTGCTCTGTCCCCTCCAATGTCACAGACTCTCCCCTTCTGACCTCTTAAGGTGTTTTGATCTGGAAAAAAAAATTGTCTCACATTGATCTTTTGTTGACTTAGCTAAAAGAGAATTTATTTTGAAACATTATTTTAAAGTTATTTGGAGGGGAATTTTGGGAGAGTTTGGCTGCAGTGCTTCCTCTGCTCAACCATTTTGGCTCAGCTCCTGAGCAATAATATGTTGAAGTATCATTAAGGGTCTTCCTAGATGAAAAATATATAAATGTAAATGTGATACACAATCTACACTTAAGACTTATAAAGTGAGGATAGAGTTAAGATGATGGAGAAAAGGAAAGGATTCACCTGACCCCTCCCCCAAAGCCCTCCAAATAACTTTATATAATGTCCTAAAACAAATCCTGGGGGAGCATAGCCCAGAAAAGAAAGAGTGAAATAATTTTATAGCTCAAAATAACTTAAAAGTTTGGCAGAAAAGCTCTGTCACAACCAGATGAGAGTGAACCACAGTCTAGTACAAGCCTTGCCTACACAGACCAGGCCACAGCAAACCAGAAGCATGCCTTGGGAGTGAATGAATCAACAGTGGCACCAGCTACTTCCAGACCCCTCATTCCATAGACATCAAGAAGGTCAAACAATTGGTCAGGAGATTACAGGGATCTCTTTGTGGGCACTGGGGATTTGTTGTTTTAACCATACTCAGATTCAGGTTGTAAACCTAGATGGCAGTTCTGCAATGAGAAGTATTAGCACAGCAGAGTTTGCAGCCACAGTGGAGCAGGGACCCTCATCACACAGTTCCGAGACATAAAAGAGTGTAGTTACCAACAGATCATAACACAGTCTAGAAGAGCAGTAAACACACTTCTCCTTAGGTCATACCACCTTGGAAAAAACTAAAAACTTAAACGTCCTTAGAGGTATCTCTGAAAACAGTTGTACAAAACCTCTGAATCTTGGGAGTATACCCTCCCTCCTATATACACACCCTGTAAGCAGAGCCCCACTTTACCAAAGAGTTAAAAGTCAACAAATAGCTGGGAAAAGGAGCAAACAACAGAAAAAGTTCTGACCTTAGAAAGTTACTATAGTGACAAGGAAAATAAAAATCCATACTCAGAAGAAGAGAGGAAAATCAAAATTCCTAAACCTAAAGCCTGCAAGAAAAATATCAGTTTGTCTCAGGCAAAGGAAGAGCTCAAAAGGAATTTTAAAAATCAAATAAGAGAGGCAGAGGAAAAATGGGAAGAGAAATGTGAGTGACACAAGAAAATCATGGAAAAAAAGGAGTCAACAGTTTGGTAAAGGAGGCATAAAAATGCTGAAAAAAATAATGCTTTAAATAGGCCAAATGGTAAAAGAAGAACAAAAAGACAATAAGGAAGAGAATTCCTTGAAAAACAGAATTGGTCAAATGGAAAAACATATAAAAATTCATTGAAGAGATTTCCTTAAAAAGCAGAGCTGACCAAATGGAAAAAGAGACACAAAAATTCACTGAAGAAAATAACTCATTAAAAATAGAATTAGCCAAACACAAAAGGAAGTACAAAAGCTCACTGGAAAAATATTTGCTTAAAAAGTAGAATCAAGCAAGTAGAAGCTAATGGCTATGAGACATCAACAATAAAACAAAACCAAGAGAATGGAAAAAATAGAAGATAATGTGAAATACCTTATTAGAAAAACAACTGACCTGGAAAACAGATCAAGGAGAGACAATTTGAAGATTGTTGGACTTCCTGAAAGTCATGATCAAAAAAAAAAGAGCCTAGACATCATCTTTCAAGAAATTATCAAAGAAAACTTTCCTGATATTCTAGAACAAGAGGGTAAAATAGAAATTGAAAGAATCTACTGATCACTTCCTGAAAGAGATTCAAAAATCAAAACTCCCAAGAATATTACAGCCAAATTCCAGAGCTCTCAAGTCAAGGAGAAAATACTACATGAAGCCAGAAAGCAATAATTTAAATGTGGAGCCATAGTCAGGATAACACAAGATTTAGCAGCTTCTATATTAAAGGATTAGATAGATTCGAATGTGATATTCTAGAGGACAAATAAACCAGGATTACAAAGAAGAATCACCTAACCAGCAAAAATGAGCATTGTCTTTCAAGGGAAAAAAATGAACATTCAATGAAAGAGTACTTTAAAGCAATCTTGATGAAAAGATCAGAGATGAATAGAAAATTTAACTTCCAAATACAAAACTGAGAGAGAAGCATAAAAAAAGGTAAATAGGAAAGGGAAATCATCAGGGACTTAATAAGTTTACACTATCTATACATTTCTACATGAGAAGAAGATACTCATAACTCATAAGAACTTTCTCATCATTAGGACAGTTAGAAGGAGTTTATCTTCAGCACTTCTTAAACTGTGAGTCATGAGCACATATTCAGTCAAGAAAAATTTGACAACTGTAAAAGTTTTCTAAATGCACAACGGCCAAAAAATTAATTAAAATCAAGTATATAATGAATCCTAGGTATTTCTGGAAGTGTTTATCCATGTTGCAGTGCATAACTGCAGCCTTGGCTCTGAATACAAAGAATTCAAGTAAGGGTTATCATATTAGAGGAGACATTGGAGTACATGGTGGGCAACACTTGAACTTTACTCTTTTCAAAATTGGTTCACAGAGGGAATAACATACACACTCAGTTGGGTAGAGAACTCTATCTTACCTTAAGGAAAATAGGAGGGAGAAAGGGGCAAGAAAAGGGGATGGCTCATAGAAAGGAGGGTGGATTAGAGGAGGCAATATTCAGAAGCAAAATACTTTTGAGGAGGGAAAGGGTGAAAGGAGAGAATATAATAAACAGAGAGAAATGGGATGGAGAGAAATACAGTTAACAATTTAATTGAGAAAAAAATTTTAAAGCAGGTGTCTGTGATAAAGGCCTCATCTCTCAAATGTATAGAGAAATGAGTCAAATTTATAAAATTAAGAACTATTTCCCAGTTGACAAACTATTTTACAAAATGAAGTCAGTTTTCAAAGGAAGTAATCAAAGCTATTCACAGACATATGAAAAACACTCTAAATCACTATTTATTGGAAAATGCAAATTAAAAGGATACTGAAGTACTACATCATATGTTTTAGATTGGCTAATAGAACAGAAAAGGAGAATGATAAATGTTGGAGGGCATGTGGTGAAATTGGGAAACATGCATTGTTGATAGAGTTGTGAACTGATTTCAGCCATATGTAGAGCAATTTGGAACAGCACCCAAATACTTATGGTGGCTTTTTTTCTGATGGCAAAGAATTAGACATTGAGAGGATGCTCATCAATTGGGGAATGGCTGAACAATGTGTGGCATATGATTGGAATGGAATACTATTGTGGTATAAAAAATGATGAACAAGATACTCTCAGAAAAACCTGAAGAGACTTCCATGAACTGATACAAAGTGAAATGTAGAACCAGGAGAACACTGCACACAGTAACAGCAATACTGTAAGATGATCAACTGTGAATGACTTAGGTATTCTCATTAATACAAGATTATTGTATTGTATTGTATTGTACATTAATAAAAGGATACAAGAAAATTGTGAAGGATTTATGATGAAATATGCTATCCATCCCCAGATAAAGAACTGATGATATCTGGGTGGAGAATGAAGCAAACTTTTTATTTAATTCATTTTTCTTGATTTTTTGTCTGTTTTCTTTTATAACATGACTACTATGGAAATGTTTCACAGGACTACACATACATCACATATACCAAATTGCTTTCCTTCTCAGTGATGGGAGATGAGGAGGGACACAATTTGAAACTCAATTTTTAAATGAATGTTGAAAACTTGTTTTTTAAATGTAATTGGGGAAAAATAAAATATTAAATCAAAAAGAAAGATTTGAGAAATAAAAATGATGATGTATAAAGTAATGCTAAAGCAGAAAGCTCTGCTCACAGTGATCCATCCCTTGCTCCTTTACCATATATATTTGGCCATGTTATCTAACGTAAAGAATGGTAAATATGAACTCAGAGAACTTGCATTCAAATTTCCGCTAGGCAACCTATTACCACTGTAATACTGAGCAAATCACTTAGGATCATGGGGTCTCAATTTCCTCATCTATAAATTATTTACTTTGGAGTCAATAAATTTAAAGGCCCCTTCCTTTACCAAATTTTTATTTGCCTGGCACTAGGGATATAAAGAAATAATAATAATAATAATAATGCTAAAGTATGTATGTGCACACACACACATACATATATATATATATATATATATATATATATATATATAGAGAGAGAGAGAGAGAGAGAGAGAGAGAGAGAGAGAGAGAGAATCTAAAGATATGCAGAAAATTCAAAAACAATATAAGGTACTTAAGGAGAATGGGAATTTGGATTTGGAGGATGAGAGGATTAATATAAAAGGTAGTCCTTGATCTAAATCATAAAAGAAATGAAGAATTCTATGAAGTGGAGGTGAGAAAGAACTATATTCCATACATGGGGGATAACCAGTGCAAATGAAATTTGTCAGCCAGTCAGTCAATAAACATTTGTTAAGTACTGATTATGTTCCATGCACTGTAGTAAGTTCTGGGAATATAAAGAAAGGCCAAAGAAAATCCCCACTCTCAATGCATGAACTTGCAGGGATGTAATATCATGTGTGAGGAAATGAGAGTTCAATATAACTGGACTATAGGGTGTAGGAAAGTTCATAATGTATAATGTGGCTCAAAGGTAGGATGGAGTCAAGTTTTAGAGGGCTTTAAACAACAAACGAGAGTTTATCATTTATTCTAGGAGAAGGAGGGAGCCATTGGAATTTCTTTTTGGGTGGGGACTTTAATGTTCAGGCATAAGCTTAAAGAAAATCATTTTGGCAGGCATATGAAGGATCGATTGGAGCAAGTAGAGACTTGAAGTAGGCAAACTAATTATAAAACTTTTGTAATTGTTCAGGTAAAAAGTAAGGATGGCCTGACCTAAAAAAGGTAGTTACATGATGGGAAAAGGGAATGACCGTGAAAGATGTTATAGATCTATAAACAGGAAGATTCAGAAACTCATTAGATACATAGGATTGGGTAGAGAGAGAAATCAGGGGTTATGCTGCAGTCATGAACTGGTAAGACTGGAAAAATGGTGAACTCAAAAAAAAAAAAACCCAACAACAGCACAAGCATAGGCAACAGAAGAGAGTTTGTGGCAGTATGGCAGTAGTTAATTAGTTCTATTTTGGACATGATATATTTTATATGTTGTCTGACCATTCATTTCTGAATGTCTAATTGGAAGTTAGTGGTGTGGAACTAGAGCTTAGGATAGAGAATGAGGATGGGTATATAGATTTGGCAGCATATGCATAGATGAGACAATTAAATCCATGGTAGCTAATGAGCTCAACAGGAGAGAAAGTCTAAAGAGAGATGAGGAAGAAGATTCAGGCCATAGATCTGGCATACCCACACACAGTTAAGGAGGTGTGATATAGTTTATGAGCCAGCAAAGGAGAACGAGAATGAGCAGCCAGGCAGGTGGAAAGACAACTCAGTAAGTGTAGTGTTGTAAAAAACCCAGAGAAAGAATCTATGAAAAGACAATAGTAAACAATTTCAAATGCAGTGGTGATGTCAAGAAGGATGGGACCAAATATAGGTTCTATGTTTTCAGAATAATTCAAGTTTAGACAAAGGACAAAATTTTGATTCTATCTCTGGAGTTGGGGGTAGGGGAAGTTAGATGGTACAGCAGATAGTGTGTTGAGCTTAAAGTCAGGAATATTCATCATTGTGAGTTCAAATTCAACATCAGACATGTCCTAGTTGTGTGACCCTGGGTAACTCACTAAACTTGCTTGCCTCATTTCCTCATCTATAACATGAACTGGAGAAGGAAGCGGCAAACAACTCTAGTATGATTGCCAAGAAAATGCCAATGGGATCACAAAGAGTCAGGAACAACTGAAAAATGACTGAACAATGAAAATGAGGGATAGGAAGGAGGGAAAATCATCTCTTTTTTTTGAGGATCTCAATGGAATATTTTTATGTCCATATCTTATAAGGAGCTCAGGTCCACTAAATATAAAAATGTCTACTTAGAACAGGGTGAAAACTGACTTAAGCAATGACAGGCATCCATCCAAGTGTTCTCCAGAATTATAATGCTTCTATTACGCATGCATAGAGATGGTAGCTTAAGGATTGGATCTTTTTTTTTTTTTTCTGAGTGAGCAGGAAACCCAGGAGAATACAACCAAAGTTCATCTCATGGTCTTAAATTTTGCTGACTAAGTGTACAAGATGCAAAGCCAAACTGCATATGCATATGATGTACATACAAGTAAATCCAGGAGGAATTGGAGCTTTTGAGTTTTCTCAGGTTCAAAGTATGTAGCAGAATTTACTAAGTGAGAGAAGTTCCTAGTCAGCAAAGCACATGTTCATATAGGTACATGGGGGTTTCATTTTCCTAAGAAACTGTTCATTCTTGTTAACAAGCTCAGTTGTCTAGGTGGTTGGAGGGAGTTGGGAGGAGATTGATGAGAGAGGCAGTTAGAAGGAAGAGAGAATTATCAAAGAAAAAGAAAGCCTTCTGATATTTGTAGAGAGGTGGAAATAAAGTTGTGTTGCCTTTACCAATTCTTATTCCTGTGAAAAGGTGAAATAATTGTGCAGTCAGATCACTCCAAATGCCTAATCACTAGAGAAATCAGTGAGCTCTTTTGGAAAATGAATTAATACTTATTGGTCAGGTGATGGGCATATGCTCAATTGTGTGACATCCATAGCTCAAAAGAGTCTGTGATTGTCTTTCTATGTTATAAAGTGAAGAAAGTTTGTTAATAGTGTGGCAATTCCATAACTATCAAAAAGAGAAGCCAATAATTAAAGTTCCAAATTGGACCTTTTTTTGGCTTAAATCATTCTCAATGGTTTGAATTTCTCCAGGGATAGAATTGTGACTAGGTATATGATTTAAGAAATTTAGTATGAAGTCATTCCCTCTATCAATAGCATCTTTTCTTCAATTTAAGAGATCTAGAGAATTGCCATGGGCACTGAGAGTTTAAGTAACTTGCTCAGGGTCACAAAGCTAGTACTATATGTCTCAGAGACTAGATTGAACCCAGCACCACCTGGATCTGAGAAAGGCTATCAACTCAATCCCACTGCTTCTCCTTAAATTATCCTGATGGGACATTGCAAATATCTTTTTCATGATTCACTTGAATTACACTCGATTATCACATTAATGGTCAATTCCAGAAGTGTTACATATACTGTCAGACTCAGGTGAAGAGCTATTTTATTTTTATTTTTCTCTTCTTTTGAATTATATGTCATAAGACTTGGTTCCTAAGTAAGAGAGAGGAGGAAGATTAGTGTAGAAATAAAAATTTAAAACAAGATGTAAAAAATTAAACAAAATCTATAGGTATCAGATGTTAGAGGTAGGAATCAGACTGTATATGATTAGTATGCTATAATGTAAATAATTGTTCAATAAATACACAAACTACTACGTTATTTCCTAAGTGACAAATCGTGCAAAAATAGGTGCTTCCTCAAAATAAAAACTATTTTTACCTTAATCAATCCCATACCTCCATATGAGCATTAATCATTCCTACGTAAAAGGACAGGCATTTGGGACATTTGACCTGTATCAGCATGTCTCCCATTCTGAACTTGTAAACAAGTGAACAAAATGAAACAATGATTTTTCAATGAATTTGGCACTCTCTTAGGAGTTGCTGAGGATAAGACAATCCCCTCAAAAAGCTTAGTGTGATTAAAAAGAGAAGACATAAATATGTGAATCTATAGCTAATAACTATGTTAATTTTATATGATCATGTAAATTAGGACAGAAAAATACTGAATCTGGATATTTACAAGGATAGCCATAAAAGACTAGGTTTCAAGGAGAGACACACAAACTTTAGTTGGCAGAGAAACAGTGACTTGTGTTCCAAATAATATTTTGGATTCACATATACTACTAGAGACAAATAGCAGTGGTCGATAACTTACTACTGAGAGCAACTATGGCCACCATTGGTCAATGTGACATGAATAATGGAGAGGTGTACAGTAAACCTGGGGAATATGTCTTGTATATTTCAGACCCCTTCCAGTGACTTGTCAAACATGAAAACTATTTCCCCTTCCAAGGGATTTATGTGGGAAGAAATGATGCCACAAGAAGGAACCTAGAAAGAATTACTAAGGATTTTTGAAGTTCTAGACAAGATGAAGGCCTTGAGGATAATTTCATCAAAGCTGCTTTTAAAGTTTTGATACAAAAAGGTAACTATAGCTTTTCAAGGCTAAATAATGATCATGAATCATGATATAGAAATACTACACCTAGGTTAGAAGGGATGGTCCATCTTGTCTTTACCAATGATTCTATAACTTTCTGAAGAAAAGAGTTTTAGAATAAAAAGATTTTGTGAAATGAATTGAGGAGAAAATTCTAAGAATTAGACTTTTTAGCCTATAGTTAAAAATATAGGCATAATGGATTCTTGGAGAATGGGACAAATCTAGTGAATACCACTAAATATTGAGGAAATATAAACAACTGGTATAATCCTGGAAGAGCAGTGTAAAGAGAGTTAAAGTGCAAATGAGCTGTGGCTGAGGATGAATCCCAGAGAAAAGATAATGGGCATTTTAAGCTATATTGGGGACAAGAAAAAGACCAAAGAATTGTTTAGACCATTGTTTGAAGTTGATAAAATGATAATAGCAGGAGAGAAGACATCTATCCAATTTGAACATTGCTTCTGTTTTTTGTTTGTTTGCTCTCTTCTAATAATGGGAAAGATATTAAGATTAGATATTAAGATGGCTGAAAGTAAAAGTGATTGCCTGAATAGAAAAAAAGTAGGTAGAATATGTAAATTGAGCATAGAGCCATCTTTAATGAATTCTTGTCATGAGAATCAGATGACTCATGTTCCAAAACACAGGAATAAATGGGAGATAAGATTTCTGATTCATTGATAAAAGTCAAAACAAATCAAAGGGAATCAGAAAGGTACCACTGGAGTCATGTTTAAATATCCTGACTAAAATGCAATGGTTTGTTTACAGAGTCTTCTAACAATGAGCCAGTATGGTTGACTAAGATGTCTGACAAATTACTAGTATAAGTTATTAAGGAATGGTACATGAACCTTTAAAAAGTCAAGTGGAAATTGCCAATAGATTGTATGACTGTATTAAAAGCTTGTCATACCAGTCTAATATCTTTCCTTTTTTGGCAAGTGCAAAAATAGTACATCATACAGTCTATATTTCAGCAAAGGTTTTGACATTCTCTATTGTGCTCTTTATGGTTAATACAGAAAAATGTAAATTATGTCACTGCAAAATTTGTGTGGATTAAGAACTGGTTGAATAACCCACATACAAAATGTAGCCCATAAATAAGTTAGTATTTATTTGTAGAGAGGTCGCTACTGAGGTGCCCAAGATCATGTCTTGGTCCTTTACTATTCAGGTTTGTTCGTTTATTTTTTTCAATGACTTGAGTGAAAGGATAGATAGTATACAATTGCTCCCACCATTCCCTACCTCCATTTACCTAAAAGTTTCCTACCTCTTGCTCTGGGAACACTAATCAAATCAACATCACTGGAAAAGATGTGCTAATTCAATGCCCTGTAACTTGTTCATCATATCTTTACCAGGGCCAAAAGACCCTTCCTCTTGCCACTACTCTCCTATACGTCTTGCTCCTTCATTAGAATCTAAGCTTATTAACATCATGGATGTCTTGCTTCTTTGATTTACATTCCTGTCACTTAGCACAATGTCTGATAGGTAATAAAAACATTAAAATGCTTTCTAATTCATTTATTCATAACACAAAAATAAAGGATTGCTAATATGCTGAATTACATTATCAGAAAAAGAAAACTCAACAGGTAAAACTTATATTCCCTGAATTCTACATTTGAATGAGATATCAAAAGCCATTTAATTCAACCTATACAGATAAGATCCCCACCCCGAATTTTATACCTGAAAATAGTTGTAATGCCTCTATTTAACACCTTTCAAGCTGGGGGAAGTGAGTACCTCTGGAAACAGCCAATTCTTCTTTTAGAGACCTTTAATTGTTAGGATTTCTTCTTTATATCCATCCTATTTTTGCCTACTTGTAACTTCCAAATCTTTCTCCTGCGTCTGCTTTCAGTCAATAAGCGTTCATGAAGCACCTACTACATGCCAGGCACTCTGCCAAGCACTGAGAAAACAAAGAGTGGCAGAAAAAATGTCGTTTTTCATTCCTGTGAAAGCCTTTGAAGAGAGCTGTAATGAGCATCCCTAGTTTTCTCTCATTCATGCTAAATATTCCCAGTTCCTTCATATGCCATGGGTCAAAGCCTGTCAGCATCCAGGATTCTTAAAGTCTAGTCATTCGCATCTTATGCTTGCCCATCTCATACCAGGCTGTCCAGAAGTAAACACAATTATCAGACCTCCATATTAGGTCTGACAAAGACAGAGTACAGTGGGCTGTCAAGGAAGCTGCAACCCTCTTATACAACCCATGATTATATCAGGGGTTTTTTGGATGCCATATCACAAGGCTGACTTACGTTGAACTGAAAATCCACTAAAAACTCTATATACTTTTAAAATGCTGCCTATTCATGCCTTGCCCACCTTATATATGTTCAGCTGACTTTTTTTTAGCCCAAGGTCAAAAGTACATTTATCGTTATGGAAGTTTATCCACAGATTAAGTTCAATGCTGTTAAGATTTGTTTAGATCCTGATTCTTTCATTCACTCTGTTAGCTATCCCACTCAGCTTTGTATTGTTGGTAAATTTGATGAACTTACAATCTATGTTTTTACCCAAGTCACTGATTCAAAAAAATAAAAAATGAATCACAAAGGACACTCAGATGCTCCAATGAAAGCCTCTTTCTTTTTGGCATTAGACTATTAGCAACTTGTCTTTGAGTCTAGCCATGCAGTTTTGAATTTATCTGTCTTTATCATTGTCCAATAAATCTCTCTCCATTCTTTCTACAGAAGTCAAATATTGTATCCAAAGATTTCCTAAAATCTAGGCAACCTAAACCTATAGCATTCTTCTCACCTACAAGCTTAGTAATCCTATCAGAAAATGTAAATTAGATTGTCTGGCTTGACCATGACTTGATGAAACTGTGCTGTGTCTTAATAATCACCAGTTTGTCAGTGGTCCTTTTAATAATTTATACTAAAAACTTCTCAGGTAACTAAGTCAAGCTCATTGGCTTGTAATTTTAAAATTGTTATTTTATTTTTAAATGATGACAGCAGTTGTACTTCTCCAGCCTTGTCCAGTTTTCTATGATCTTTCAGAATTCACTGACCATAGTTCATTATTCACACTTTCCATTTCTTTCAAGAACCAATGATGTTATTTCTTCAGATAAGATGACTTGAATACTTATGTTGGATATCAAATCCTTGTTAGCTATTTTTATCTCATTCTTAGTGTAAAGGCCATTCTCCTTTACTGAGAAAGCAAACAGAAGAAGAGATGAACAGGTCTTTTTTCCTTCTGCTCTTAACTAGAATCATCTAATACACCTCAAGCAAAGGTCTTATCTTTTCTCTGACCCATCCCCCCACCTCAAATATAGCTAAAACAACAGCGCCAACTACAAATTTTCTTGTCCTTAGTTTTTCTCATAAACCTCAGCTGAGTCAGAGTTTTAACATTCCAAGAACCACTTTTCCAGGTCTAAGCCAGATTCATTCATATACTGTTGTCTGGGCTTTATTCCATTTTCTGTACATTTCTTTCTGAAATATAAGTTTGAGGGTGAGATCAGAGTTAGGTCACATTGATCTTTTCAGAAGTACTCCATTTTCTCTCTTAACTAGAATTGTTTTCTTTTGCGATTTTATAATTTGATTTTTGAGTATTTCCCATACATTTTGAGCTAATTTTCCTGTGAAATATTTTAGTTCAAAATATCATGCTTATGTCCTCTCCTCTGAATTCTTGGAAATCCATTTTCCCAAAATTTAGAGTACCTTTCAAGTCATGTCCAGATAGTCTAGAATGGCAAGTTTACAGCTCCACATTACCCCAACTTCCATATATCTATCATTTTAGCTCTCTCCTGAAACAAATCTGTATTCCATATTATTATTAATAATCATGCTAATAATTATAAGTAATAATAAGCATTTAAAAGAATTTAAAGTTTGAAAAGTGCTTTATACACATTATTTTATTTTATTCTCAAATCAGCTTTATCCTGGTAGATAAGTACTATTACTATAACTAATTTTCAGTTCAAGAAAATGAGGCAGATTGAAGTTAAGTAATATGTCAAAGGTCACAGAGCTAGTAAATATCTGAGGCAGGATTTGAACTCAGGTTTTCCTGACTCCAAGTCTATCTCTCTATGTACTTCAACATATAGCTGGCAGATCCAGAATAGAATTTCCCTTTATTATTTCTTACACCACTTGAAAAATCCAATTATCACTAAAGCAAGTCAAATAGTTATTATCTGTTCATCTCTGGGTAGACAGAGCTTCAGAAGTTACCTATCTGATCAGTCTCCCATAAGTACTTTATCATTCCTTTGTGCCAGATTGTGATCTATTTACCAAACACTTCATCAACTTCCATTCTCTGTCTTGGTCTATGGCATACTCCAATGATAAAATGATTTTTATTTTTCCCACCTTTGATTTTTTCCTAAATATTCTCTGTTGCCCTTCTTATCTCTGGTTTCTGGATTTCCTCACATAAGTATTCTTTTTTTTTAGTTATATAATTCTCCTTCCCCACTCCACGTTAACAGTTCTGTTTTGAACCATGTCCAGTCATGAGTGTCATCCTAGTAAGTCTTAGGGATGTCTCAGAGGTCAAATCTTCCCTCTAGCATTAAGACATGTAGTTCCTCTCCTTTCTTGCTTAAACATTAGTCACTTGTCTATAGATATTTGGGACCATGAGTTGTATTATATGTTTCTTTCATGAATTTTGTTTCACGAATCCTTGGCTGTCTCAGATGCTATTTTTCTTTGTGGCTACTTTCTATAGTATTTAATTTGGGGAATAAATAAACTATTTTCTCCCCCACTTCTTTGCTAGCTTAAAATCTATTTCTTCTCTCTTTCCGATGAGGTGGAGAAAGAGAAAATAGATTTCTGAGAATTTAAAAAATAAGAATAGAGTTAGGAGGTACTACAAGCATGGAATGTTGCATGAACATTAAGATGAGATGATTTTTCATAATTTTGCTTTGTTGTTTTACTTTGCTACAAAAGCTTTCATGGATTGAGGGTAGTGTATAAATTTTTGCAATGTAAAAACAAAACACATAACTAAAATTTTTAAAAAGAACTTTTTTGTTAGATTTTCAAGACATTATTAGCATTTGTTATGTATTTTCCATTTCTGGCCATGTATCTGTTATTTCTATATAATGACCCATGATCCAAAAGGGAGTACACATGTGAAAAAAATCACTCTATACTCTTTAGACACTTACCCATAACCTCATAATCAGCTAATGATGTACTCTCTTAAATAAGAAAAAATTGATTAGGAGTAAATATAAAGTCCCATATGCTTAGGTCAAAAAGATGAACCTGGAACCAGAGGATCAAAAAGGTCAGGCACTATAATGCAAGCAAAAAAAAGAGCACTTATCCAAGAGTCAGAAAAACTTGGTTAAAATCTTGCCTTTGTTGTTACCCATGTGACTACTGGCAAGTCACTTAAGGTCCCTGGTCCTCATTTTCCTGACCTTTAAAATGAGGGCTTGATCCTGATGACCTGTGAGCTCAAGATCTATGATCCTATAAGATGAGAGGTTAGGAGTAACTAGACAATTGTATGAAACAAAAAAGATCAGATGTTCTCTGTAAAATACAATTTCAATCACTTAGTACTATGTTGCAGCACCAAGAAAGATTGCCTTCACAAATACACAGTATCCAGAACAAGAGATTATCCCTTCTCTATACTCTACATTTTTGTGACCACCCTGAAAGTATCATGTTCAGTTGAGAAAGTCCCATTTTCAGATCATTAACAAATTGACATATGTTAAGAGGAGGACAGTCATGATGCTGAGGGACCAAGAGATCATGCCATATGAGGACTGACTGAAAAAATTGGGAATGTTTAGCCTGAAAAAATAGTATTTTGAAGGAGTGGAGCACAGGAATCAATCCTCACACTTTTTCAGTACATATAATATGCAAGATACCATAGTAGGTACTGGAGATAAATTATGAAGAATGATACAATCCTCACTCTCAAGGGGTGGGCATTTTTTATTATTTTTTAAATTTTAAATAATTATTTTATTTGTTTTCAGTGTTCTATAATCACTTCCATATGTCTTAGATTTTTTCCCCTTCCTCCACCCTTCCCCAAGATGGCTTGCAATCTTATATAGGTTCTACGCAAATTTCACCGTAGTCATGGTAAATAGAAAAATTAAAATGAATAGGAGAAACCATAAAACAATACAAAACATAACACAAAAGAAAATGGTCTGCTTCATTCTGCAATCCAATTCCAATGTTCTTTCTCTAGATGTGGAAAGCATTATGCCTCGAGAGTCTATTGGGAATTTTTTAGGTCCCTCCATTGCTATGAAAGACTAAGTCTACCAGAAAAATTCCTTGCACACTGTGGTTGTTGCTGTGTACAAAGTTATAATGGTTCTGTTCCATTCATTCAGCATCAGTTCATATAAGTCTTTCCAGAATTCTACAAAGTCTTCCTCTTCATCATTTCTTATAGCTCAATAGTATTCCATTACATTCATGTACCAAAACTTGCTCAGCCATTCCCCAATTGATAATCATCCCCATGATTTCCAGTTTTTGGTCACCACAAAGAGAGATACTATAAATATTTTTGTACATGTGGGACCCTTTCCCGTTTTTATAATCTCTTAGGGATACAGTACCAGAAGTGGCATTGATGGGTCAAAGGGTATGCATATTTTTGTAGCCTTTTGTGCATAGTTCCAAATTGCTCTCCAGAATGGTTGAATGAGCTCACAGCTCCACCAATAACGAATGAGTGTTCCAACTCCCCGACATCTTCTCCAGCATTTATCATCTCTCTGTTTTGTCATGTTAGCCAATATGATAGGTGTGATATGGTACCTCAGAGCTGTTTTGATTTGCATCTCTCTAATCAATAGTGATTTAGAGCATTTTTTCATATGGCTATAGATAGCTTCAATTTGTTCCTCTGAAAACTTCCTGTTCATATCCTTTAGCCATTTAACAATTGGGGAATGACTTCTTTCTTGTACATTTGACTCAGTTCTCTATATATTTTAGAAATGAAGCCTTTCTCACAGACACTAGTTGCAAAAATTCTTTTCCACTTTTCTGCTTCCCTCCTAATCTAAGTTGCATTGGGTTTGTTTGTGCAAAACTTTTTCAATTGAATGTAATCAAAATTATGCATTTAGTACTTCATAATGTTCTCTATGTTTTGCTTAATCAAAAATTTCTCCAGTCTCCATAAATCTGACAAATACACTATTTCTTGCTTCATTAATTTGTTTATAATATCCACTTTTTTACCTAGATCATGCATGCATTTAGAATTTATTCTTGTATAAGGTGTCAGGCATTGGTCTATGCCCAGTTTCTGCCACACTGTTATCCAGTTTTCCCAGCAATTTTTGTCAAACAGTGAGTTCTTATGCCTGAAGCTGGGATTCATGTGTTTATCAAACAGTAAATTGCTATGTTCATTGAGTACAGTGCCTTGAGTAACTAACATATTCCACTGTCCTACTCCTCTGTTTCTTAGCCAGTACCAAGTGATTTTGATGATTGCTGCTTTATAATACAATTTGAGATCTGGTAGGGCTAGACCACCTTCCCTAGTATTTCTTTTCATTAGTTCCCATGATATTCTTAACCTTTTATTCTTCCCCATGAATGTTGATATTAGTTTTTTCAAGCTCTAGAAAATAGTTAACTGAGGGTTTGATTGGTATGGCACTGAATAAGTAAATTAATTTAGGTAGTAATGTCATTTTTGTTATATTGGCTTGGCCTTCCCATGAGCAACTGATGTTTTTCTACTTACCTAGAACTGCCTTTATTTGTGCAAAAAGTAATTTGTAATTGTGTTCATATAGCCCCTGGATTAGTTTTGGCAGGTAGACTCCCAAATATTTTACAGTGTCTACACTAGCTTTAAATGGGATTTCTCTTTCTATTTCTTGCTGTTGAACTTTATTAGTAATATATAGAAATGCAGATGATTTATCTGGGCTTATTTTGTAACCCACAACTTTCACAAAGTTGTTTATTATTTCAAGTAGTTTTATACTTGATTCCCTGGGATTCTCTAAGTATTTCATCATATTATCTGCAAAGAGTCATCAGTTAGTTTCTTCTTTGCCTATTCTATTTCCTTCAATTTCTTTTTCTTCTCTTATTGCTACAGTTAACATTTCTAGTACCATATTGAATAACAGTGGGGATAATGGACATACTTGTTTCACCCTTGATCTTACTGGAAATGCATCTAGCATATCCCCATTGCATATAATGCTTGTTGAAGGTTTTAGGTAGATACTGCTTACTATTTTAAAAAAAATTCCCTTTATTCCTATGCTTTTCAGTGTTTTTAATAGGAATGGGAATTTTAATAGGACACTAATAGGAATAGTGTCTTATATTTTGTCAAAAGCTTTTTCTGCATCTATTGAGATAATCATGTGATTTCTGTTAGTTTTCTTGTTGATATGGTCAATAATGCTAATACTTTTCCTAATATTGAACCAGCCCTGCATTCCTCATATAAATCCTACCTGATCGTAATGAATTATTCTCATGATAAGTTGCTGTATTCCTTTTGTAATATATTATTTAAAATTTTTGCTTCTATATTCATTGGAGAAATTAGTCTATTTTCTTTCTCTGTTTTGGCTCTTCCTGGTTTAGGTATCAGAACTGTATTTTGACCATTGCCTCCCTCAATCTTCCTTTCTTTCTTTCAGCCCCCCTCACTTTTACTCCCCTTTTCTCTTACTACTTCTCCCCTCCTTTTTCATTCCCCCTTTCTCTCCAACTGCCTGTAGAACTATTTAGATACCTATACTTAACTGTTTGTTGTTCCCTCTTTCAACCAAATTAGATGAGATTAAATCTCAAACAATGCTAATCTCCCTCCCCTCTTTCCCTCTACTGTAATATATTTTTGTGCCTCTTCCTGTCATGTAATTTAACATTTTCTGCCTCCTCCTTTACATATCTCCCATTACAATCCCTTTGCACCCTTAAATCACATTTTATCATCACACCATTTATTTTATACCTGCTCCCTTTGTCTATGTATATCCCTTTTATATAAATGATAAATATATAAATATACAATTCTCAAGATTAACAAGTATCAGCTTCCCTTATAGGGATGTAAACAGTTTGCCCATATTGAATAAGAAGTTGGTTTTTCCCCCCTGTTTACCTTTTTATGCCTCCCTTGGGACTCGTGTTTGAAGATGAGTTGTGGACTTTTTGTCAGGAAGGTCTGGAAATTCCTTATTTCATTCAATGTCCATTTCCTTGCCTGAAATATTATGCTCAAATGTTCCAGGTAATTAATCCTTGATTGTAATCCCAGCTCCTTTGCTTTACAGAATATCATATTCCAATTCCTTCAATCTTTTAATGTAGAAGCTGAAAAATCCTGTGTGATCTTGATTGTAGCTCCTTGATATTTCAGTGGTTTCTTTCTGGCTGCCTGCAGTATTTTCTCCTTCATTTGATAGTTCTGGAATTTGGCAATGATATTCCTTGGTGTTTTTAGTTTGGCATCCCCTTTGAGGGGTGAACAGTGGATTCTTTCGATGACTATTTTGCCCTCTGGTTCTAAGACTTTGGGGCAATTTTCCTTGATGATTTCTTGGAAGATATTGTCCAGGTTCTTTTTTTATCATGGCTTTCTAGTAGGCATATAATTCTTAGATTTTCTTTCCTGTATTTATTTTCCAGGTCAGTTGTTTTTCCAATTAGATATGTTACATTTTCTTCTATCTTTTCATTCTTTAGATTTTGTTTGAATGATTCTTGATGTCTCATAGAGTCATTAGTTTCTACTTGCCCAATTCTATTATCAGATTATTTTCCTCAGTTAACTTTTGCATCTCCTTTTCCATCAGTCCAGTTATACCTTTTAAGGAATTATTTTCTCCAGTTACTTTTTGTACTTCCTTTTCCTTTTGTCCAGTTTTCCTTTTAAGGAGCTGTTCTCTTCAGTGAATTCTTTTTTCATAATTTTAAAATCATTCACCAGTTTTTATTCTACTTCTCTAATTTGTCTTTTAAAATTCTTCTTCAGCTCTTTCAAGAATGCTCTTTGGGCTTCAGAGTAGTTCATATTCCAGTTCATATTCCCTTCTGAAGATTCAGATCAGTGTACAATCTCAATGCTGACCTCTTTGGTATTAGTGTTTTGGTCCTTGTCCCCACATAAATATTCCATGGTCTTTTCTTTTCTGCTTTGCTTCTTGCTCATGATGATCACACTTTTCCTGGCTTTTAAAGTAGATCTCTGCTTCTGGGACACAAGAGGCTCTTTCCTGTAGTTCTTGTTCCTTGGACTTGAGGCTCTGTGTGCTGTGGTCTCTGGTTCTAAATGCTGCAGCTTACCTGGTGCTGAGCTGGCTGGTGTTCAAAAGCAGGGGCCAGGTGAAGTCTTTCTGTGGTTCTCCAGAGTTTCCCTGGAACTAGTTGTGTTAAGTTTCAAGGAGCAGTGGTCTGGGCACAGGAGGTCTCCTCCACTGAACTAGAGCATAGGCAAGCTCAGTGGTTTATGAACCCTTCTGCACTAGTGTTTTCCTGATTCCCCTGGGGTGCTGAGGCAAGCCTGGCTCCTGCTGTTGATGGTTGCAAGCTCCACCCCTCTGGGGCGCAGGATCTCCTCCTCGTTTGCTAAGGTGGTGTTGTCTGGGAGAGCTCTGGTCCTCCACTGGTCCCCTGCAGTCACAGCAAGAAGGACCCTCTTTAATGATTTTCCTAGCCTTACAGGCTAAGAGACTGGTTGCCTCTTCAGCTGATCCCACTGTTCTAGGATTTTTCCTGGGGAAATATTTTATGGGTCTTTCAAGGTCAACAAGGGGAGAGGAAGAGCATTTACTGATCATTCGGAGATCTTGGCTCCCAGAAGTTCAAGTAGGTGACTTACAGACATTTAATCTGTGGGCTGATAGTCTAAGTAGCAGCCACTGCAGATACCTGGGGCTTTGGACTCTCACTTGCTTGGTTTCACTGAACTCCTGTCCTGGGTTGATATGCCCAAGATTCCATAGTATAGCCACTACCTCAGACTGCCTGAAGTTTTCTGCTTGGTCCTGCCTTGGCTGTACTGCACTGGTGCAGCCTGTGCACTGTGCTCTGTATGCTCCTCCTGCCCTCTGGAGCAGATCCTTCCCAGCAACCTTCCAGTCTGTCCTGCTCTGTGAATCTGCCACAGTCTGTCTCCTTTTGGATTCTGCCCCACCAAAATCAGTTCAGGTTCTCTTTTTAGAAGTATCTTAAGGAGTTTGTCTTAGAGATTAGGTTAGTAGTTGCTCTCACTCCGTCATCTTGCCTCTGCCTCCCAAGGGGTTTACATTTTAAGGAATTTTTAAGTATTTGAAGAACTACTTTGTGAGGAATTTAAATTCACCTTGTTTTGCCTGGTAAAAGAGAACCCAACAATCAGATGTTATAAAGGCATATTTTAACTCAATATGGGGAATGTTTTTTTCTAATATTTAGAACTTTCCCAAGATAGAATGGGCTACCTTAGAAGGTATTTAGTTCACTTTTCTTGAGGCCTTTAAGCAGAACCTAGATTATCACCAACAACAGATATGGTAAGGGGAAGGGGATATTTCTTTGAAGTTATAGGTTCAGTGGATGATCTGAGAGGTCTCTTCCAATTCTAGGATTCTGTGAGTGGTATAGATGTTTATGCTATGGACATACAGAAGAGGGAGTAATTATATACTCAAATCAAAGTTTAAAATTAAAATATTCTAGACAATTTATCTGTGGATAGTTACATGCTTTTTAGAACCAGAAGCATCTGTCTCCCTGTAGTCTATTGTTTCTTTCCTGTTATCTTATAAGAAGGACAAAGTCACCTGATAAGTTTCAGGTTTTTATTCTCTGGGGTAACAGTGTGCAGGCTCACAGAGTCTTGAAAGAGTTAATAAGCTTCCCAGGTTGCCTTTGGATGCATTGGAGCAGCTACCTGTCCATAATCGTGCAGTGAGGAAATGAGAAACAAACATCTAAAGGAAGTCTATACAGCCATCTATAGAATAGCAGTGAGGCTGGGTTCACACAGTTTCCATTAACTTTGGGTCAACTGCTGCCTCTATGCTTCCTCTGTCTACCCTCCCTTTGTGTTTATTTCCATGACATTTCAATGGGAGTTCCACAAGCCTAGGAGAAACAGAGCTATGAGTGGCACTAACCAAGCAGAAACAAAGAGCATCTGTCAATGGAATTATTTTTCTCAGTCAAAGGAAACCCACAGCCACTAAGCAGGAGAGGGAACCTAAAGGTTTATGTCATTCAGTATTTCCAAATGGCCACTACACTAACCATTTATCCTCTTTTAGCTAATATTGAGTTTAAAACTCACTTCAATGAGATATTTGAGCAGTTTTGTATCATCGATCAAAGATTTAGAGCTAGAAGTCCTACGGATCATTTTGTCCAAACCCCTCATATTATAGAAAAATTTCTGAAGTACAGTGAGGTAAATGAGTTGTCTAAGATGATACAAAGAAGTCAGATTAGGACCTGAATTCCCTGTACCAATGCTCAAATAGGGAAAATGTGGTGCAATGTACAAGGTGCTTGATTTGGAGCCAGGAAAGTCAGAGTTCGAGGGCTGCCTTTGACATATAGTAACTTTGTGACCACAGACAGGCCATTTAAGCTTATGTGACCTTTCTGGATCACTTGGAAGTCTGAGTCACATGGAGCCTGTGGTGGAAGGAGTTTGCTGAATGGGGTGGAACAGGAAGAGGTGAAGCTAGAGCAAAGCTTAAGGGAAATTAGTGAGAGAACAATCAGAGCTAGAAAGGATGTAGGTAAGCAGACAGTCGGCTAATATGAGTGAAATAGCTTGTTTGTGATTTTGTTCAGTGGAGCTGGTTTGTGGGAAGCCTAGCAGGAGGAAGGCTTAGATATGGTGTTTTCCTCTTCATTGTTATTGTGTAACGATTTTTGTTACTGTGATAGATTTGGCTTTCTGGTATCTGAACAAATGTTTTGATTCTGTCTTCCATGTGGAGAGTCTGTTGTATTTCATGATTCAGAATTGTGCTGGCATATTCATGGCTGTCACAGGCACTGTGAATATTGCATTTGCACTGTAGTTGGAAAGACATTCAGAGAATATATCATTAAACCCAAACTTTTAAGTAGGAAACCCTTCAACAACACTATAAATAAATGAATAATTATTCCACTTTTTGTTGATTACCTTCAGATATGAACAAGAAATTCTGCATTCCCGAATCAGCCTATCTTACTTTGGACAATTTGAATTCTTAAGTTTCTTTTATTTTCCTCTTTTCTTCTATTCTTTCCTCTCCTTAATACTCCTGTTCCTTCCTCTCTTGTCCTGACCTTTTTCCCTGAAAAGAGGAAGATACAAAAAACTTGAGAAAAATTATACACCTTCCTTGTTTGCCCCAAAAAGTTACTGAATGCATACTAACTCATACTAACCCAAATATAAACATTTTTATCTCCACTAAATCTTTATGAGAATTATCTGTACATGTATTGTCATCCTCCATAATAGTCTAATAGGAAAAAGACAAACTTTAGAAAGCAGCCTTCTATAGTAAACCATATCCTTCAAGTCAATTAACTGGTTAAAAGCTATGGAGAATTTAAGTGTAACTACACACATTGCAACAGATATTCCAGCATGGAAACACTCACAGCTAGCCCTCCCAAGATACTTGCTCTAATTAACACCAGATAAGACTATTAACGGTGACTCCTTGCATCTTGAAAGCTCTACCCTTTTTGAAAAACAAATAAAGTGGCCCTACATAGAATCTTACTTTACAAGTCCATATCATTGCTTGTTCCATACTAGCATACTGTGGAAGGAGAGGAGAGGAGGAGGACAACAGTGGTCTCTTAGTCCGAGAGACAAATACTCATGCACTCATCCTCAAAAACTTCAGTGACAATATTGAGGGTAAGAAAATTTAAATAAGTCATTAGAAATGAATTGAGGTGGAGGATGAGGAAAAGGACCTTTTAAAAGGTGACCCACAAGCTGAGTTTTGAAGTAAAAGAAGGATTCTAAAATGCAGAGATGAGGAGGAAATTCATGGCAAGTGTCAGGGGACAGTTTTGAAAAATTATTAACCCTTCAAAAGATGTCTTTCCTTCTATGATTTACCACACCCTCTTATTTATTTTCACTTTTCATAATGTAGCCTGCATAGAGCATTAGACTTATCCAAGTATAAGGGCAAGCAAAGTAGGATCTTTTGCTTTTTTTTGCTTTTTCATAATCAAGAAGTATAATGCCTTGTTTTGTTACAAGATCTGTGGCTTTTTAGATTGTAAGACCAAGGATACTGGAAGGGTGGAGTATGATGGCAAACAAAATAATATCTTTTGTTATTTTTGTTTTAGGATAATCAGTTGCCCCTTACTGAATCTTACCTTTACCAATCAAGAGTTTTTACAAGGAGTAAAGTACAGAAACAAGAGTTTCTTTTAACTAGAAACAGTATACGTATTTGTATTGGATCTTCCCCATCTATTCATGGGCCTGCTCATTAAGGGGAATTTGATTAGGAAAGATTTGTGGGAAGGCCCAAGCCTTTTGTTAATGAGGCACTGGTTCTCAGGCTCTACAGAAAAGACATAAATACTCTGAGTTGAGGTTTTACTTTGGAGCTTATGGGAAGTATTTGTTTGGCCAAACAAGGATTCTTGGGTAGCCACAATGGAGCTCCCCCAGCTTGGGAAACTCAGATGTCACTGTTTCCCTCTCTGGTAACTAGGATCAGACAATTGGACTTTTCTGTTGATGATCAGGCAGAAGAAGACACATCTGTTGATCTTTGATTTCTCTATATTTTCTTTAAAGTTCAGGGTGCTGACTCCCTGACCTAGGTGAATGATATATGCTATTGGTTAAAGCGATTGTTAACCTCTCGAAAGATGCCAGTCCTTTTATGAATGCAGACTGAAGAATCTGTGATAGCAGGTTCTCTTGTGTATGTTGGGGTGCTTACTAATATACCAAGGGGATTTTGTGGCCTGTGAGCATGGTGCCTGATATTTCAGTATAATCCATTTTTCTCTCTCTGGACTGACTCGTTTATGTCCAACCAGCCTAGTTGCCAGCCAATCTTGGAAAATTTTCCAAGACTGACTTTTTTTATATGATCAAAGTCACATAACCACATGGCATACCTCCGTCAACTCTATCTTCTATTAGAATTGCAGTTAATTTCTCTACTTTCTAATCATTTTGGCTTTGGAGAGAAATGGATAATGATGCTTTCAAAATAAAAAAAAAGGATATATTTCTCTCAATAATTCCTAAACCTGCAGCATTCTTATTCAGCTTCTATAACCTCATTTGGTAATTAAGATATTGATGTTTTTTAACACAAGGATAGTACTTTGTTTATCTATATCCAATTTAATCTTATTAAATTCAATCTATTGATACAACATGTTGAGTTTTTAAAAATTCTCTTTCATCAAAACATTAACTTTCTCTGAAATTCTACACTATCACCGAGGTTTTAATAAGCAAAAAAAAACATTCATTGACATCACTGATAAAAATTTTAACCAGCCCAAGACCAAGAAAAAAACCTATTATATTCATAGGATCATAGATTTGAAGATTAGAGGGACTTTAGAAGTCATTGAACCTCATCATTATACAGATAAAGAAACTGAGGGATAGGGATGTCAAATGGCTGGCAGAGGGTCATATAATCTGTAAGTGTCTGAGATAGGAACTTAACTTAAGTGCTTTTTATCCCACATTTAGCTTTTATCCACTGTACTATGGATCTAATCATTCAATCAGTTACAAATCCACAAAAATACCATGGTTCTGTTAAGTTTGCCTATCAAGTCCAGTGGGGTCTTATGAGACTCTTAAAAATGTCTTGATAAATAAATCTTAATTATTTTAGATAGCACACTTAATAAAAATGGCATTAATCTGAACACATTTAATAAGAATAATATCTATGGCTACCTTATACCCCCTGCTCATTATTAAAACATATGCATATCTGTGGTTCAAGTGGTTCAGTATAACTAAGCATGCAGTGAAGTGTGTGCACATTAACTCACACACAATAATTAACACAAAATTAATTTCCACAGTTAATAAATACAGAAAAATTAAATTAAACTTCAACAGTAGAAGACCAAGTTGTAACTATTAATCCACCCATGAGCAACAATAATTCTTTTTTGCCAGTATTTATTTCATTTGTATATGCAATGGTAATTTGCACCTTTTAGCAGACCAACTATGAACCACTATCATTTGATGGCTCAAGATGCAAGAGGTGTTATGTAAGACAATTTGGCAGCAGAATCACCAAGAAGAGAAAAAAATAACACATGAACCATGCACTGGGGTTATAGATTCATTAGCTAAGCTATTACTGGGTCTCTATCAAGTCTGACATATGTGTCTAATGTTGTCATAAGTATAACTTTGTATTAGATGACAAGATCGTCAAATGTTAAGCTCTGGCAGGTTTTGCCATTCTGAAAAGAAGATGATTACATTTCTGGTGATATAGAAAGACTGCTGTCTGTGAGCTAACATGTGGAAGATGAGAGAGGCTTCTCACCAGGAAGTCACCCATGAAATGATAAATTATTAGACTATGGCAAAACAGTAAACATTTAAAATGTTCTCAATCTCCTGAACTTCCTTTTCTGTAGTGATAGTAAAGAAATGATGGAAAGGAAGACCAAGGGATTCCTCAGAGGCAGGAGTATGGCTAGAGCCCTGCAGGAAAATTCTTGAAGGGGAAAAACTGAGAAACACAGTTGGAGATTGAATCAAGTGGTATACAAATTCCAGCTAACCAAATTTGCCTTTTAGAGATGATTCAGGATAATGTAGTTGAAAGTGAGGCAATAAAGACAGTGGTCAATGTAAGGGGAGCTGACCGCCACACCATCTTGTTCACCCTTCCCTGCACCAGACTCACTTTACCTGATGTCTGTCAGTGTGGCGTCCCAGATGGTGTGGTGATCAGTGCCGCTTACAGGTCAACTATAAGTACTTAGGGTAGACTATGGTTCATAACAGAAATATGGTTAGTTCTGAAACTTAGAGTTTGAATAAGATGATAAGTCATTATGTAGGGCAAGAAAGTGATAAGCCTACAGGGAAAAGACTTGTAGGAGAAATTCTTAAAGCAGTTACTCTAAAACCAAGAATCAAAGAAGCTAAGGAAGCAGACTATAGAACTAGAATAATGTCATGGGAATCTCAGCCCTAGCAAATGGCTGATGAGTATGTCAGCTATGTCAACTATCTCTTTTTCACATAGAAATGAAAAGGCATAAGGATCCTTAACCATCTGTATGTGTAAGGACCCCATCCTTACACATACAGATGGTTAGGGTTATATTTTGAAGAAATCAAGTCCAATACATTGATATCATCTATAAAAAATAACAGCTATGTCTATAACCAGTCAACTCAATAATAAAACAAAATTCTAAAAAGGCAGTCATATCATTTCCTGGATGCCACGTCAAGCAAACTAGCTAAGTTTTTACTCTTCAAATGATTACTTTATTGTCATATAGTGAACCAGTAAATGATTAGTAAACATATAGTTATCATGTCTGAAATGATACTTTTCTAGTTTCGGTGCTATTTTGTAGTTTTTATTCAAGCATATGTTATTTATGAGGGTTAACATATGTGAACAACACTACAGCATAGTTTATTGGCAACAGATTAATGAATCCTTGGCTTGGATTCTTAATTAAGAGAGAGTGCTTATAAAAAAAAAAAAAGGACATAGTTTTCACCCCCATGCTATTCAATTATAAAATTTTCGATGAGGAATGGAGACAAAATATCTGTGTCACTATGGGAATATTAGTCAGAATTGTAACTAGAGTGGGGTGATTGGGCTATTGTCCCAAGGAGACAAAATATAGAAGACATTGACAGCACACATGGAGGGAAGAAGTAGCCAAGCTTAGCCCCTAGTAAGCAGGAATAATTAGGCTAAAAGTATACTACTAAAAGTTTGCTTCCTCTCATAGGCAGCTGAATCCCAAGTGAGGGATTTTGGTTGGATGGTATTTGTGTGGTTGGGAAGAAGGGGAATGGAAAACTTGATGGGATAAAAATAATAAGGAAAGGAGCAGCAATGGAAATAAGCATGTCACTTTTGGGATTAGTGATGCATCTATATTGTTGTTACTAAACAAGAAGTCAAAAATATGCCTGAATATGTAGTGTGTAATCAGTCTACCAAAAGTCCTAAATGCCCTGCCGACCAGTTTGACCTTTGTTCTCTAGGTAGTAAAGATTGATTGAAAGTGATTGAGTATGACATTTTTGTGAACATTGGAGTTTTGGGAAAATTAATCTAGTGGCAGCCCATTCAATAGACTGGAAACAGAAAAAACTAATAATAATGATGCTAGCTGGTATTTAGGCCATGCTTCAAAATTTACCTACATCGTTTGATTTTTTTTCAACAATCTTGGGAGATTGCCCTGGTTATCCCTAATTTACAAATGAGGAAGCTGAGTATGAGAGGCTAAGTGACACGTCCATTTTCACATAAAGGGGCATGATTTGAACGTCAGTGCTCATTGCTCCAAGTCTTCTACTGTAACCTTTATGCTAAAACTGTTTCTCTAGCTAGGAAGCTATTTTAGTAATCCATGTCTGATGAAAAGGGATAGTAAGGAGAATGGGGCTCCCTTTATTTATGATCACATTTAACTCAACCATTGCTTTCAGCAACCATTGATTGGATGTTAGCTGTATACAGAGCCCTCTGATAGAAATTTTTAGAGCTACAAATTTTTAAAAAATCAATATAACAGGCCATTGCCCTCATGAAATTTATAATCTAATGGAGGGACACAAATAGCACAAAATACATCATTCTGAGGGCATAACAATTTGGGAGACTTAAGGTTAAATACAACTATTTCTTATGGTAGAGATCAAAGAAGGTTCCATGGAGAATGCATTATTAAGCATATTCTAAAATAAAATATTTATTAATCATTGAACATGTGGAAAATTAAATAGGAATCCGAAAGAGCCAATGACTCCATGAGAATAAATCACACTAGAATAACCGCATATACTTTTTTTTTTACAGGTTAGCTAGACTCATATATCAAATAAATGCTGTAGATATACCTTACCTCAATTTTTGCAAAGTTTCTGATAAAGCCACTCATACATTTGTTATGAAGCAAAAAGAACAACACATGGAAAAGTATGAACTAAAAAATAATAGCTGAATTTATGACTGGTTGGAGGACTTGGTTCAAAATGTAATCACTGATTTAGTCAGTCAAGAAGCATTTATTAAATAGTTATTACATGTCAGGCACTATGTTAAATCCTCAGGATACAAAGAAAGGCAAACATATGGAAAATAAAGAGGTTGAACGAGATGGCTTAGTAATTCCTTTCCAATTATAGATCCACCATCCCCTAGCATACTTTGAAGACAAGAATGTAATGAAAATTATGGTAGATGTAGAGACAGAGGATCTTGGCTTCAAATTTCAACTTTTCCACTTATTATTTTTAGGTCATTGAACAAGTCTACCCTCTCTGGACCATTTATAAAATGAGAAGGAGGAAGGGCTAAAATGCTTTCAGATCTATCCTAGCTCAACATAGACTCTGATTCTGCTTCTGTGGGAGGTTAGGCAAAACTTATTTCTCATTGTCAAGGCCCAGCCTATTAAGAGCTCAGATACAGTTTGATGATGAGAAAGTTAGCTCTATACCTGTTAAACAGATATGTTAACAGGCCCTGAGGTACAAGGACAATAGGAAGGACATCGCCAGTGACCTTATTAAGCACTATACTCAGTGCCCTCCTACCTGTAAAGGCTCAGCATTGGATTGACTGAATAGCATTCTTTCAGAAATCTATATGATAAAACCTCCATTTAAAGGTTTTCTACCAATAAAATAAGGAAATGTGACTCCATTTTCCAAAAATAATATTCAGTCACTCTTTCTGATATGGTCATCCAAATGAAGGGAATCATTTTTTTCTAGACATAACATGATAATGAACTCTTTCCCTGACTTTTCTAGGTTCTAATAAAAGACTTATCAGGCAAGAAAGATAACAGCTTACTGAACAGACTTTTCATCTTTTCACAACTAGGATATTATTGTGTTTCTTTACACAGAATTATATTGACAAAGGTCAGAGTTAATTGGGGGCTTTTCTTATTTATTTTACATTCTAAATTTCAAGTAATATTCAGAATAAAAATCATAGAATTGGTTATGCCTCCCCTGAAACAGGCCATTTTTTAAAATGTCAATGAATTAGACAGAAAAGAACAAAAAAATGAATATTAATACACTCCTAGGGGTTTTATGTTTTTAGTTGCTTATCTGGATACATTCATTTTTCAGGGTAGGGAATTCCCTGGTAAGAAGAATCTCAGTAGATCTCTTTATCAATGTACATAAGTATCTGCTTGGAAACTTGGTCTTAAATTATTTCCTGGATCCCTGAGGGGTTAAATGATTTGCCCAAAAATATCATATAGGTAATATGCACCATAGGTAGAACTTGAACCTAGGCCCTCCGAGCTTTGAGGTGAAGTCTCTGTCCACCATGTTAAATTGTCATCAGATATTTCAAGTAAAAGGGACTTTTGTATAGGACTCAAATAATAATTATTATCAAAATTCATATAACACTTCAAAATTTGAAAAATATTTTATAAATATTATCTCATTTAATTTTCACAAGAGGCATAGAATATAAGCAATGCAAGAATTCCAATGCACATTTTAGAGATAAAGAAACTGGATCTCAAAAGTCTTAAATGAACTGAAGCTCAGAGAGACTGAAATATTTTCCCATTGTCACACAGCTAATAATTGTCAGAGGTCAGATTTGAACTCTGCTCTTCCTGAATGCTAAAGCAGCACTCTATTATACCACTTTCTACTTCTCATAGGGAAGAGGTTTATATCTCCACTTGGGTTTGGTGGTATCGATTCTATCTATTTGCAATTGCAACATACTCCTTTCTCTGTGGACAGCAAATTACCCATAGCAAAAGGGACTGGGAGAAGTACTAAACCAATAATTTCATTGGTATAAGTAACTCCAAAATAAGCAAACTCTCTTCAACAATGCAGGTTAGCACCCTTTCTGCAACTGATAATGTTATAGAGTTATAGAGAGGCCTAAGGGATTTCTGAGGGTCACAGACTGTATCCTCTAAGGTATGACTTTAATCCAGAACTTCTAGACTCTAAGGCTACCTCTCTATTGACTTTGCCATGCTCCATTTCAGTGAGCAAACCATTATTAAAATTCCAAGCCAAAATTCTCATCTTGATGGATTACCACTACTATTTTCCTAAGAGCATTTTGATTTAAGCAAACAAAGTTTGTTAGATATAGTTGCAGGCAGGGACTCTTTCTGTGTCCACTGCAAAGATGCTAGCGAGAAAATCTAAGTGGGGATATTTATTGAAATTGATAGTCTCCAAATCACATTAATGCAATGTAACAGGTGATAATATAAAAGCTTGCCAGCCAAGGTGCTCCAAGTTATCACACCCTGAGCAGCCGTAACTTTGCCAATGGCATTGGCATCATATTTCACTGTATTTACCATACATTGCAGTCACTCTTTTACCTTACTGCATCTACTCCAGGGAACTACTGCTGTGGGAGCTCTAACTCGTTAGTCTTCATTTCTCTGTGTATACATCATGTGAAAAAAATGTTTAAAATGTAAACAAATAACGTCTTCAGCACATTTTCCTGGAGAGAATAATGGTGGCTGAAATGATGCAGGGGATGGATGTAGGAATGCCTGCTATATGGGAAAAAAAGATAGGAAGGCATTGAACCATATCACTAAATTAAAATGTCCAAAGTAGTTTTTGTTTTTGTTTTTTCTGCTTAGGGCCATAACTATGGCAAAACTAGGGGCAATGAGAAAAAGTGGTGAAGGGATAAATTTTGATTTGATGTAACTTACAATTAGATCTGCCCCAAAATAGAATAGGCTGCTTCCAAAGGCAGCAGTATTCCTATTAATAGATGTGGTCAAGGAAAGACGAGATGGCCATTGGTTGGCAATGGCATGAAAAGATTTCCACTTCTGGAATAAAGTGGCCTTTATCTCTTCCTACTTTATCTCTTCCTACTTTAGGATTCTAAATTTTATGGTTATTTGATCTTTTATAGGATTTTTTAAAATTCTTTTTTTAAATTGAGGTAAATTACTAGTTGAGGTGAGGGCATGAATGTATGTACAAGTTTTCAGCTCTCCCTGTTTTCTATAAGGATAAGTTAATGCCATGCATAACTACTAATAGAACAACTTTTGATTATACAAGTCATGGAACATTCATAGACACCCTTCTAGGTGGCAAAGTGGATCATGCTGGGCTTGCAGTCAGGAAGATATTAGTTCATATCTTTACTCAGATAATTCCTGGGGAAGTCACTCATCCAATCTCAGTTTCTTCCCCTGTAAAATGAGGTCAATAATGACACCTTCCTTACTAGATTGATGTGAAGGTCAAATGATATAAAATATGAAAAATGACTTGCAAGCCATTAAGTACTATACAAACATTAGCTCTTAATAAAAAGCACCATAATAGTATGTAAAGTTAAATACTAAAGTACAGTTTGATATTTTAAGAATAGTGTCAGGAGTGCTACAGCTCAGAATAAGTTGAGATCATTTAATTAGGCTCACCACAAAAAAATTAGCTGTTCTTGGTATTTTTTAAAACTACAATGGGTAAAAGAGGGTGGAAGAAGGAATAGGACAGCTGCATGGGGCAGATAGAGCAATGAGTAGGTGTAACTAAGAAAAAAAGCAAAATTGGCCCATTCTCATTGTCTTTTGTTTTCTTTGCCAAGTTGAATAATAAAAATAATAATAAAATTTCAAATTCATATAGTGCCTTGAGATTGTCAAATGTGTGAGCATATATATATATTCACACATGTATATCTATATGTATGCAGTGTTAGACCTGGAATAAGGAATATATGAGATTAAACACTTACTCAAGTTCTTATAAACTATATGACCCTGGGCAAGTCACTTAAATTCTCTAACTCTCACTTTTATCATCTGTAAAATGAGAAAAACAGTTATACCTATCTCATATGGTCATGAGTATCAAATGAGAAGATATATCTACAGTGATTTGCTGAAAATTTATATAAACAGAAGTCAATATCATCATCACCATCATCATCATCATCATCATCATCATCATCATCATCATCAGTAGCTAGGTGGCATAGGGGATAGAGCACTGAGCTTGAAGTCAGGGAGACCTGAATTTAAGTTTCATCTCAGATACTTAATAGCTGTGTGACTCTTTGTAAGTCCCTTCACTTCTTTCTGCCTCAGTCTCTTCATCTATAATATGGAGGTAATTTCACTTACCTTCCAGGGTTGTTGTGAGGCTCAGATGACATAATGGTTGTAAACTGCTTAACATAGTGCCTAGCACATAGTAAACACTATATAAACGCTAGCCAGTGGGAATAGTAATACACTGTTTTATATATTAACCTATTCACAAGAGGCAGGTTCTATTATTATTTTACAATGTGGAAAGTAAGGTAAGAGAGGCACAATAGTCTAATCTCTGAAGTCAAAAGTCCTCATAAAATCCCCCTTCCAATACATTTTAACTAGATGACCTTGGGCAGGTGTCATTTAACCTCTCTGAGGTTCATTTTCTTCTATTTTAAAATGAGTATGTTGACTTCAATGTTCTCTAAGGTCATTTTTACCTCAAATAATCTATGTTTTGCATTGGTAAGGATTTCAGGCAGGATTTAAACTCAAGCTTAACTCTAAGTGCACTGATCTTCACAATGTTACTTGTCTCTCTCTATGTGGCTCTTTGGATTAAAATGAATGAAACAAACCATCTGATGTTGAGCTGATATACATAAATTTAAAGATTTAACCCATAATACCATTGATAAGGGGGATTCTAAAGTAAGGAAACTCCATCTACCAAGTCAAGTCATTTACATCTCTGAAATTTATAGGATCAGAGAACTGCATTGGAGCATTTCATTGGATAGATTTAGGGCAGAAGTTTGCTGATAGAGGTTTAACAATTGGCTCCACATTCCCTGTACCCCCAAAGGTGACTTTAAGACATAGTTTAAGATCCAAACACAATTATTAACATTTTCTCCATCACTTTCAGTTTAGAAAACCAGTAAAATAAGAAACTGAGCCCTAATTTCTATCGTTTGCCTATTTCTGAGTTGTGAAAACACACACTGAAAATTGAACAACTGGAAGATAGTGGAATAGAAAGATGCACCCACTCTAGTTCTTCCCCCATATCCCATAAAATACCTGTAAAAATGACTCTAAAGAAATTCTAGAACAGCAAAAGTCACAAAACTACAGAGTGAAAGAGATTTCCAGCCCAAGACAGCCTGGAAAGCTGACAAGAAAGGTCTATCACATTGGGCTCAGAGAAGAGCACAGCACAGCCTTTGCTGCACCAGGTGGCAGAGACAAGACTGGAGCAGGCCTCAGGGCACAGAATCCCAGGCAGCAGCTGCAGCACCCAGATTACTCAACCCACAAAACACCAAAGGCAGCTTCAAAGGTCAGTGAGAAAACTCTATCACTTGGGTGAGAAGGGAACATGGTTGGCCCCAGCAGCTCTAGAGTGGCAGCAGTTACTGCAGCACAGCATCCATTTTAGGAGTCCTCAGCCTAAAGAGCCTGGGGGAATCAAGTGGCTGATCTGGGTCTCAACTGTGAGTGGTAGCCTTGGGATGAGGAGGAGTACTGGTTGGTGGAGCTAGTGGAGGCTATGGAGGAGGAATTCTACTCACAGATCCTAGGCACAAAAGAGTGGTTGTGGTTGCTCCTAGAGCAGAGCACAAGCCAGGAGAGGAGTACACACTTCTTCTTTGAATGTGCCACCTTGTAGGAAATGAGAACTTACACGTCCCCAGAGTATAGCCTCCTCTAGACAACAGACTCAAAAATGAAGTAACAGGCTGGGAAAATACTCAAAAAAGGGAAAAAATAAGACTATAGAAGGTTACTTTCTTGGGGAGCAGATTTTTTTTCACTCTTTCAGTTGAGGAAGAACAATACATACCATCAGAGGAAGACATAAAAGTCAAGGCTTCTGCATCCAAAATAAATATGGAATGAGCTCAGGCCATGGAGGAGCTCAAAAAGAATTTTGAAAATAAAATAAGAGAAGTGGATGAAAAATTGGGAAGAGACATGAGAGCAATGCAAGAAAATCATGAAAAGCAAGACAACAGCTTGCTAAAGGAGACCCCAAAAATGTTGAAGAAAATAACACCTTTAAAAATAACTAACTCAATTGGCAAAAGAGGTCCAAAAAGTCAATGAGGAGAATGTTTTAAACAGCAGAGTTAGCCAAATGGAAAAGGAAGTTCCAAAGCTCACTGAAGAAAATAGCTCTTTAAAAATTAGAATGAAGCAGATGGAGCTAATGACTTTATGAAAAACCAAATAATTACAAAAGCAAAAGAATGAAAAAATTGAAGATAATGTGAAATATCTCGTTGGAAAAACAACTGATCTGGAAAATGCATCCAGGAGAGACAATTTTAAAATTATGGGGCTACCTGAAAGCCACAATCAAAAAAAGATCCTAGATATCTTTCATGAAATTATCAAGGAAAACTGCCCTTATAGTCTAGATCTAGAGAGTAAAATAAATATTGAAAGAATCCACTGATCACCCCCTGAAAGACATCCCAAAAGAAAAACTCCTAGGAATATTGTAGCAAAATTTCACAGTTCCCAGGTCAAGGACAAAATATTGCAAGCAACAAGAAAGAAACAATTCCAGTGTTTTGGAAATACAATTGGGATAACATAAGATCTAACAGCTTTTACATTAAGGGATCAGCGGGCTTGGCTAACATATTCCAGAAGTCAAAGGAACTAAGAATAAAACCAAGAATCACTGACCCAGCAAAACTAAGTATAATATTTCAGAGGAAAAAACAGTCATTCAATGAAATAAAGGACTTTCAAGGATATTTGAAGAAAAGACCAGAACTGAATAGAAAGTTCAATTTTCAAATAAAAGAAACAAGAGAAACATTTAAAGGTAAACAGGAAAGAGAAATCATAAGGGACTTTCTAAAGTTGAACTGTTTGCATTCTTAGACTGAAAGATAATATTTGCAAATATTGAGATTTTTCTCAGTATTTGGGAGGTTGGAAGGGTTACACACATGCACACATGCATGCACACACACATACACATACACATACATAGACAGAGACCATAGGGTGAGTTGAATAAGAAAGGATGATATCTAAAATAAATAAAATTAAGTGGTGAGAGAGGAATACATTGGAAGGAGAAAGGGAGAAATGGAGTGGGGTAAATTATCTTTCATAAAAGAGGCAAGAAAAAACTTTTTCAATGGAGAAGAAAAGTGAGGAGGTGAAAGGGAAAAAGTGAAACTTACTCTCTTCACAATTGACTTAAGGAGGGAATAACAAGTTCACTCAATTTGGTATGAAAATCTATCTTACACTACGGGAAAGAAGGGCATAAGTGGGGTGGGGAGAATGATAGAAGGGAAGGCAAATGGGAGGAGGGAGCAATTAGAAGTAAACACTTTTGAGGAGGGACAAGGTCAAAAGGGAAAATAGAATAAATGGTGGACAGGTTAGGATGGAGGGAAACATAGTTAGTCTACCACCACACGACTATTATGAAAGTCTTTTGAAAGATGTATATATAGCCTATATTGAATTGCTTACCTTCTCAGTGGAGATGGGTGGAGAGGGAGGAAGGGAGGGAATTTGGAACTCAAAGTTTTAGGAATGAATGTTGAGAATTGTAGAGCATGCAACTGGGAAGTAAGAAATACAGGTAATGGGGTATAAAAATCTATCTTGCCCTACAAGGAAAGAGAGAAAATGGGGATAAAGGAAGAGAGGTGTATTATAGAAAGAAGGGCATATTGAGGGAAGGGGTAATCAGAATGCAAGGTGTTATGGAGTGGGGAAGGGGAGAGATGAGGAGAAAAATTTGGAACTCAGAAATCTTTTGGAGATGAATGTTGAAAACTCAAAATAAATAAACATTTTTTTAAAAACTGAGTATAACACTTCAGGGGTCACTCATGAAATAGAGTACACTTCCAAGCATTTTTCATGAAAAGACCAGAGCTGAATAGAAATTTGACTTTCAAATACAAAAATCAAGAGAAGCCTGAAAAGGTAAGCAGGAAAGAGAAACCATAAGGCACTTACTAAAGTTGAACTGTTTATATTCCTACATGGAAAGTTCATATTTGTAACTCTTGAGACTTTTCTCAGCGTTTGGGTAGTTAGAAAGATTATATACATGTAGACAGAGAGCACAGGGTAAGTTGAATAGGAAGGTATTATATCTAAAAAATAAAATTAAGGAGTGAGAGAGAAATATATTGGGAGAAGAAAGGGATAAATGGAAAGAGGCAAATGATCTCTCAGAAAAGAGGCAAGGAAAAGCTTTTTCAGTGGAGGGGAAAAAGGGGGAGGTTAGAGGAAAAAAAGTGAAATTTACTCTCATCAAAATTGGCTCAAGGAAAGAATAACATGCACACTCAATTTGCTATGAAAATCTATCGTACAGTACAGGAAAGAAGGAGAGAAGGGGACAAGTGAATAGATTGAGGGTAGGACAGGATGGAGGGAAATATAGTTAATCTACCACTACATGACTATTATGGAAGTCTTTTGCAAAACTACACATATATAGCCTATATTGAATTACCTACCTTCTCAGTGGAGATGGGTGAAGAGGGAAGAAGGGAGAGAAGTTGGAGCTCAAAGTTTTAGGAATGAATGTTGAGAATTGTTTTTGCATGCAACTGGGAAATAAGAAATACAGGTAATGGGGTATAGAAATCTATCTTGCCCTACAAGAAAAGAGAGAAGATGGGGATAAAGGAACGCAGGTGTGTGATAGAAGGGATGGCAGATTGTGGGAAGGAGTAATCAGATTGCAAGGTGTCTGTGGTGGGGAGAGGGGAGAAATGGGGAGAAAATTTGGAATTCAAAAAATCTTTTGGAAATGAATGTTGAAAACTAAAAATAAATTAAAAAAAGAAAATTGAACAATTGAATCTCAATAGCTGTTAGGAACTAACTACAGTGTTTACCTAGTTGAGGGTTACATACTCCATGTGTTCTATACACAAGATTTGAACCTAGGTTTCTTGGGCTTCAAGGCAATCTGTCTGACTACTAAGTAGTGCTGTTTTGTTATTGATGAAGTTAAATAAAGACATAATAAGAGAGTAGTTATATACCTTTATATCATTCAAGTTCTAGGCCTAGATGAAGTTCAGACTCTGATACTGAAAGAAAAGGGAGATATTATTGCTGAATCACTGTCAGTGATATTCAAAATACTGTGGAGGAGTAACACAGAAATGGATAAAGACAAATACTCCAGTCCTTTACACTACTTGCCCAAAGAGATGAAAAATGAGTGATTTTTAGTTTAATTCCAGGTAAAACCCTAGAGTTTATTATTGAAGGGATGATTAGTGACTGATTTTAAAAGAAAGCAATAATCCAAACAAACGGGCACATTTCATTCAAGACCAGATCAAGCCAGACTAAACTTATTTTCTTTTCTGACAGGGTTACTAAATGAATAGCCCAGGGGAATTTTTTCAACGTGTCTAAGTTTGCTAAATTTTAGTGAAACACTTGAGAAATGGTCTTCTGTTATTCTTGTGGCTGGTAGACTACACAATAGTAACACTAAGTAGATTCATATCTGCTTGAATGCTCAGACTCAAAGAATAGTCAATCATTTAATTTCAACTTAGAAACTGAACGAATTTCTCAAAATGAAGATCCCAGGGATCTCTACTTATCCTTGGACTGTTAGGATCCCCAGCCTCAATGAATGAGATGAAAGCAAAGAAGGCACACTTATCAAATATGCAATTGTCCTAAAGCTGGAAGTCATAAATAAAATGACAAGTCAAAGCAACAGGACAGAAACAGATTTTGAGAAGTTAGAATGCTGAGCCAAAAGGGAGAAGATGAAGTTCCACAGGATAAATATAAAATCCTGAAATTGGTTTATAAGACAACAAGGTTGAAAAATACAAAGTCAGGAGGTGTTTTGAAAGGGTTCAAATGAAAATGTTATGAAGATTTTAATGGAGTAAAGGATCAAAGTGTGACTACAAGTATCATATGGTAACTAAGAAAGATCAGCCTATGCAATTTCAGGCTATAGTGATGGAGGCCTTATGTCCAGGATTCAAATGCCCACATAATTAGAAAGTATTCTGATGACATATGGAGTACTATACTCAGTTCTAAGTATGAGTAGAAAGGTGTTAAATTTGAGAGACTATAAAGTGATAAAGATTATATAGTGATTTGAGTTCATGTCATATGAGGATTAATTGGAATGACAAGGTATATTTAGACTGGAGAAGACATTTTGTTGGAGGGATCAGATGAAGGTAGGTGATGGATATTTTCAAATATTTGATGCACTGCTTTAGAATAATGGAACTGGATTTTTCACATTGGCCCCAGAGGAAAATAATAGAAATAACCAGTGAAAGTTACACAAGTATAGATTTAGGCTTAATATCTTGGAAAATTTCCTAATATTTAGAGCTGTCTAAAATGAAACAGGCCAACCTCAGGAGGGAGTGAGCATTCCTTATCTGTGGTCTTTAAAAACAAAACAGAACACCTGAATGAACTATTTTTCATGAATAAATTAGTCTAGTTATTCCATCGGGTCCCTTTCAACTCTGAGATTATGTGCTTTTGCAGGTCAACTATCTATTAAACTTATAATGTGTTTACATGACATACCAAAAGGACAGACTGAGAAATTAAAAAAAGACAAAGGATCCTATTGTTTTGTCTACACACTTTGCAACAAGTGGTTTGACTTGAGGTTTCGAATGACTTGGTAGTATAGAAAAGAAAAGAATACAGGATCTGAAGTCAGAGAATTTGGGTTTGTAATATAACTGATATGATCAATCTGTGTGACACTGACTGGATCACTTCCCCTTTCTAGTGAAGAATGCCCAGATTCCTTACCTGTGAAAAGATGGCTTTCGTCTAAATGAAAATATTTTATTCCATGTTGATTTAGGAATCTCTTGACTATTGAACATAAACATAGACAAAAATTAAGGCAAGCAACTGGACCTGATTGGTATTTATCTGAATTAACAAAAAGCTCATTCTTGAGTTGGGAGCCAAGATGGTGGAATAGAAAGATGCACATATACTAGCTCTTCCCCCACAGCCCATAAAATACCTGTAAAGAAGGACTCACAACAAATTCTAGAGCAGCAGAAGCCACAAAACAATGGAGTGGAGAAGATTTCTAGCCCAGGGAGACTTGAAAGACCAAAGGGAAAGGTCTGTTGCACCAGACACGGAGCAGAGCCCAGCCCAGTCTTGGCCATTTGGCACCAGGAGGAGCAGGACTGAGTAGGCTTCAGGGACAGAATCTCCAGCTGCAACACAGATCCCTCAATCCACAGGTACTAAAGGTCAGCGAGAGGGTTTTCTTGGCTGGCAGAGAAGGGACCAGGGTGTCCCCATAACTCAGGCCTCGTCAGGTGGCAGGAGTGGAGGCAGCAGTGGACAGGGTCTCCCAAGGCAGGCACCAGCCTGCATCCATGGTTGAAGGCCTCATTATATAGCCCCTGAGGGAACTGAGCCCTGTATGGCAGCCCTGCCCCCACCTGAGCAGCTCATTTTAATCTCACACTGAATAGAGGTCCTGCCCCCACCTAAAGCCCCTAGGGGATTGGAGCAGCTCATCTGAATCTCAGTGAACAGTGCTGGCTTGGCAGAACTGGAGGCAAGGTGGTTGTAGAGAGGAAACTGTCTGGGAAAATGCCCAAAAAAGGGAAAAAAAATAAGATCATAGAAAATTACTTTCTTTGGGAACAGGTGTCTCCCCCCATCCTTTCAGATGAGGAAGAACAAGGCATACTGTCACAGGAAGCCAAGGTCCTTGCCTCCAGGGCTTCCAAAGGGAGCTTAAATTGGGCTTAGGCAAAAGAAGAGCTTGAAAAGTGAGTTAGCAGCTTACTAAAGGAGAACCAAAAAAAAAAAATGCTGAGGAAAAAAACATTTTTAAAAAGAGGCTAACTTAATTGGAAAAAGAGGTGCAAAAAAACAATTTGGAGAAGGAAGCTTTAAAAAGCACGATTAGCCAAATGGAAGAGAAGGTTTAAAAGCTCACTGAACAAAATAGCTTGTTGAAAGAGAGAATTGAGTTCAGGGAAATGAATGACTGAGATAAATAAAGTAGTTAAAAAACAAAACCAATACTGAGAAAATAGAAGATAATGTGAAACAACTCGTTGGAAAAACAACTGACCTGGAAAATAGATTCAGGAGAAACAATTTAAAAATTATGGGACTACCTGACAGCCATGATCAAAAAAAGAGCCTAGACATTAACTTCCACGAAATTATCAAAGAAAACTGCCCTGATATTTGAGAACCAGAGGGCAAAATAAATATTGAAAGAATCCACCAATCACCTCCTGAAAGGGACCAGAACAGAGAAACTGTTAGAAATACTGTGGCCAAATTTGAGAGTTCTCAGATCAAGGAGAAAATTCTGCAAGCAGCTAGAAAGAAGCAATTTGAGTATTGTGGAAATACAATCAGGATAACACAGGATCTGGCAACTTCAACATTAAGGGATTAAAGGGCTTGGAATAGGATATTCCAGAAGTGAAAGGAACTATTAAAACCAAGAATCACCTACTCAGCAAAACTGAGTATAATACTTCAAGGGAATTAATGTTCATTCAATGATATAGAGGACTTTGAAACATTCGTATTGATAAAAACATCAGAATTGTACAGAAAATTTGACTTTCCAACACAAGAATCAAGAGAAGTATGAAAAGGTAAACAGAAAAGAGAAATCCTAAAAGACTTTCTAAAGCTGAACTGTTTGCATTCTTACGTGGAAAGAAAATATTTATAACTCTTGAATTTTTTCTCAATATTTGGGTAGGTGGAGGGATTATACATACATACACACACACACATATACACATATATAGACAGAGAGTGCAGGATGTATTGAATCAGAAGAGATGATATCCACACAAAAAAATAAAATAAAAATTAAATGGTGAAGGAGGAAAATGCTGGGAGGAGAAAGGTAGAAATGGAATGCGGCAGGCTATAACTCATAAAAGAATTACAAAAATCTTGTTCAGTGGAGGAGAAAAGGAAGAAGGGGAGAGGGGGAAAGTGAAGGTACTCTCTCCACATATGGCTGAAGGAGGGAATAGCATGTTCACTAAATTTGATATGAAAATCTATCTTACCCTACAGGATAATAGGGGAGGAGGCGACAAGTGGGTGAGGGGAATGATAGAAGGGAGGGCAAATGGGAGAAAGGAGTAACTAGAAATAAACACTTGAGAAGGGACAAAGTCAAATGAGGGAATAAACAAATAAGGGGGGGAAAGTAGGATAGAGGGCAATATAGTTAGTATTACACAACATGATTATTATTAAAGTCTTTTGCAACACTGCACATATTTAGTCTGTATTGAATTGCTTGCCTTCTCAGTGGGGATGGGGAGGGAAGGAGGGAGGGAGAGAAGTTCGAATTCAAAGGATTAGTAATGAATGTTGAGAACTTTTCTTGCACATACCTGGGAAATAAGAAATACAGGGAATGTGGTATAGAAATTTATCTTGCCCTACAAGAAAAGAGAGAAGATGGAGATAAGGGAAGGGTGGAGTGTCAAAGAAGGGAGAGTACATTGAGGGAAGGAGTAATCAGAATGCAAGATATTAGAAAGCAGGGAAAGGGGAGTGATGGGGAGAAAAATTCGACATGTTACAAAGTGATGTGAAATCAATTAGTATTAAAACAGTTGAATGAATTAATTACTGAAAATAAATCAAAGACATCTTTAGTTTGGGGAAAAGGATTTTAGTCTGAATTTCCTAGAGGCAGGTAATTTCAGGTAAAATTTGGCATTGATGAAAATGTGAAGGGTTTAATGGTAAATTTGATTTTATGACTGCTATTTAATCAGGAATTCGAGCATGTATAGAAAGGTATGTAAGCCAATTAACACTTACCTCACAAGATGTTCCTTAGTCAATGAGAAATTATAGTCATATATGAAACCTGGTTATTGGAACTTGCTACGTTAAGATGCTATGGGACTATTAACTGACTGTTCTTCTGAGTCTAACTCCAGGTATGGATGGAAAGAAAGGGGGTCTTAGCTTCCAATCCATGATGCCAATAAACCTGTGAGATGCTGGCATGAGCTGAAAAAGGTGATCTCATGGGAAGGATAAGAGAGTGTCTGTTTAGCCTGGGCTGAGGTAGGATTATCCTGACTCAGTTTCCCCACTGACACCTGGCAGACTTTAAGGCTGAATGAATGCATGTTGACAATCTACTCCTACCTGGAATTGACTTGAAGTTGGGGAGATATTGGTTCCCTGCAATGTCCCTACTCTTAGTGGCAATTTCCTATAGTCAAAAGGTTTGTAAGCTTAATACCCAGATCTATTAAATTATAGATTGTTGGTAGGGGAACATCCAAAGTTAGGTCTAAAATTAAGCTATTAGTCTTAGGACTTTAGACCAACAACAATAAGTTAAGGTCCTTTATTTCTTAGTAATACTGTGGACACAATTAGGCCAAGGGCTTGTGAGGTTAGCATACATAAATATTATTTGTGTCTCAGTTGGTTAAGGTTTTTAAAAAATTCTTTTGTGGTCTATATTGTAAATGCTTTAAAAAGAAGTATCACCTGAACAAAAGTTGGAATTGTTTTATACTATATGAACTGCGTTAAAAAAGGAAAAAAAAGCCCATTCTTTTAGTTTCTAAAAACCTAAATAAACTAGACAAGTAAGTTAAACAGTTCACTCCAGATGTCATGAGCAGCAGATATAGCATATCTTTTTTTTTTAATTTTATTTTAAGAACATTGCATAATCAATGGGATTGTCAACCTTCCATCCATCATAATACATTTAGCATTGAGACCAAATGAATTTTGAGATTCGAGCCCTGTAACAAAAATCATCTTACAAATTTACAAAATGCTCCCTGTGTGGGATAATTATGTCTTACAAAAAACACATTTCAACTGTGTTTTTTTTTCCTTCCAATAGGATCTGCCCTATTTTTCTACATTCAGACTTTCACTAGTCAGGTCCAATGGTCTCTTTTCCAAGCTACATTCATTTAAGACTCTAGGGATACGAAACTCTTACATTGTAATCTATGCCAATGGGAAGTTTATCAGAATCATTTATCTAGAAAAGGAATTTATCTCCAAATATTTTTCTTACTATTACATCACATATGACTTGATTCTGCTACTCCTCATTCTTAACAGATCATATAGACTTTTGACTGTGTCCTTTATTTTGTCTTTTGCTATCTATGCCCTTCTGATTACTCAAAGAAGCAGATAACCAGCCTAAAGTGGTTCGCTGAACCTTTTATCCTGAAGTTTAACTTTCCCCTTGAGTCTCCTGATCAAAATTTTCCTGCATCATCTCCATGTTATGCCATCATTGACCAGTTTTCTATATTTACTGAAGGAGGTGAAACTCTTTGGTTGTTGGTTGTCCTCCACTCAATATAAGGATATTAACCAATTGAGAGATGGATATGCATCCACAAAATAGATACAATTGTAGTCTCTTTCTCCAACTTCTCTATCATCAAATAAATTAAATATTTTGCAGAATCCTCTAGCTGTGGATCATTAATTCTATTTCTCTGTCTCTTAAAGAAAGTGACAAAACCTGATGAACCTCCATCTCTGCAGTTACTTGACTCTGTGAACCATCTGACCAATATCACATCTTATCATTAGCAACAGTAAGTTCACTCTGCCTGTCTTATAAGAGAGAGATCGAAATTCAATACTCGCTTTTGGGGAACCTCTCTAAATCACCTTAAAGGACTGTTGTGGTAAGAATTCAGTCCATTAGATCCTAGGATAATGCTATTAGAGCTAATCACATTTGGTAGATATCATCTCCAAAGAACCATTGTCTTGAGTCTCTATTGGAACATTTTTCATTTATAAGATTCTCTGATAGTTTCAAATAAAGACAGTGTATCAATAGAATCTGCCCCTTATAAGTGTTGCAAATCTTATGATACTGTTCAAAATAAACAATAAGCCTAAAATTGGGGGAAAGAAGCAATTCCTAATCATCTCTTCTTTCCCCACAGTGGCTTAGAAAAATTCCCACCCTATAAATATGGATCTCAGTAGTTTTAATAAAATTAAGATGTCATAACTTTAGTAATTCCTACCCATATGAAGTTCTACCATCTCCAAAAAGAATGTAGTCAGGTCATACAACTCTTATTTTCTGTTCTTCACAATTTATAATATATAATCAATTCATCAATAAATATTTAAGCACCTATTATGCTGTAGGTGCTATCCTATGTTCTGGGAATATAAAAGTTCAAAATGAAATAATCCTCATTCAGAATAATCTGTCATTTGAAGGACTCAGGTAACAGAATAATATATACATTTTCAGGTAAGGGCAACCTGGGATTTTTTTATTAAGGATAATTGTTTTCAGGATTTTGTATTTTTATTTTTCAGTTGAGGAGGGAGTTGGTGGTAGAAGGGACAGGAGGTGAGTGATAGATTGTAAGAAAAAAATACAAAGGAAATTAAAAAAAAGAAATTTGGGTCACTGAAGCATTCTTATAAAATACAAAGGAGAAAACAGAAAGGTCACAGGAAAACTCAATCAAACAAGGTAGCTTTGAAAGTTGCATGATGAAATGACGATAAACTTCAAATGAAAAATCAAGGTGTGTATAAGAGAGTTTCATGATTTTATGTATTATTCTCTTTCTTACTTTGGATAAGGAAATATTCACTTTATTTGTTGTTCATGCCTAACAACGTGTTGAGTGCTGTGAAGATTTTTTAAGTGAGATAGTTTACTCCTTAATGAAGGTTATCATCCACAAAACTATTCTGTCTTTCCTCATTTCCTTATTAATGTACACATTGTCTTTTCTTCTGGAGTAGGAAATATATCAGTTATGTTTGTACTCATGACACAGCACGCTGCCTGACACATAGTTATTGTTTAATATCAGCTTTTTGGGTTGAGCAATGACAGTGCATAGGGAGATGTGACTTCATTAGAAGTTTTCATGCAAAGACCACATGACTACTTGTTGGTGATGCCTGTAAGAAATATTCCCACATAGGCCCTTTCCAATTCTAAGATTCTGTTATTTTTGGGTAGCAAAAAGAACTTCCTTCTTTGGCAGATTCATGATTCCCTTGATATGAATACATCTTCTACCACTGCAGATAGTCACTCATCCTAGAACATCCTAGAATCCTAGAATCTCAGAACTGGAAGGGACTGCAGAGACCATCACGTCTAATATATAAATGAACAACAAAACCCTCTACAACACAACCAACATTTTTAATTGTTTTATGGGCCATCATCACTAGAGCTTTTATCATCTATTCTCCAAGTTACTCAGATTTTCCCATACACATTCTTGGATAGCTGATACGGTTTTGTTTTGTTGTTGTTGTTTTTTTTTTTTTTCTGAGACTGTGCTTGAGGCCCTTACAGCCTGGGAGACCCAAAAAGATGGTGTGCTTTTCATGACCCACAGTCACTCCCCTTGCAGCATGAAAGTTTCAGGGACGATTTTTGTAGAATAGGAAATAATTGAAATAATTAGAGTACCACTAAGTATTACACAGCAGTAAGTGTAAGTGCCTTCAGATTCCAGAAATTGGAGATATCAAAGCAATGTAATTGATGAATGAAATTTTGTGGAGGAGAAAAAATATGACCTACATCTCAAACACAGGGTAGGTTTGTGTTCTCAGGGTCAAAAGTAAAGCAAGAGCATAGGAGAAGAACTGAGCATGGCAATATGGTCATGAATCAGACTGACGACATAAGGGAAAAGTTTATGTTGGGTACATAGATAAGTTTGTATAAGCAAAGTGCTTATAGAGAAACAAACCACTGGAAAGATTTGAAATGCCAGTTTACAAAGTTAAAAACTGATACAATAGGTGATGTTTCCTCACCATTAATATTTCTGTACTTATAGAAGTGGTTGCTAGGTATTAGGTTTCTATTTTTAAATGATATGGGAAGATTCTTGTCCTAATGCTTAGTTTGAAAATTCTGAAGGTGAAAATAGGAAAGGGAATGAAAATTAGAAGCATGATGGTGATTTGCTCTGACATAGACCTTCGTTTCCTGTCTCTGCACTCACCAGGACACCCCAGCAAGCTCCTTCATGCCCTTGCTGACACATCATGGAAACACACATTTCATTTACATATCAGTTTAACTTATATCCTAAATGTGTCGGTCCATATCATTAATATATCTCTCTTAGACTGTCAACAACTGAAAGAGTGAAGCCAAATTCAAATAACCTAGTATAGTACCTTGTGTAGCAACACATACATATTGAATTAAATTCTTCTTTGATATAAGTGGTTATCTTTTTAAAAATAAAATGGACAAGTAACATGCTGAATATTTTAAAATACTTTGATTAAATATTTTACAGTAAAAAAGATATATCAAGATATATAGATAATATACTTTATCATAAAAGATGCCTATATGGATCAGGTAATCTAGACTAGGAAAAGCCTTTGAGGTTATGAAACAAATTAGATCAATATTTTGGAGCTGGTTGAAGGAAAGCGGTAATCACAAATTGTTAATCCCTTAATGGAACTGTTACTTTGAATTTAGTGACAGGCATTTTAGGAACAAACATTTAGGCTCTTTGTACCTAAATTAAAGAAAACCAACCAATCTTCCCAGGAAAGGACAGGTGTAGAGTCTAGAAATCAATTTAGGATTATCTGAGAAAAACCACTAAGCTGTTCATACCTTTGGCCTGGTGATTTCACTACTTAGCACAAGACCCCAAATGGTAAATGACAGAAAGAAGGGTAAATATACAGAAAGTTTTTCACAGAATCATTTTGTATCAGAACAGCAAAACTGAAAACGTAGTAAATGTCCATCCACTGGGGAATAGTTACACAAAATATGAAATATGAGTATAATGTAATATCAAAATTCCATAAGATATGATCAATATGAATAACTCAGAGAAACACAGGAAACTTGTTCAAAAGGTGGATAGCAAATATTGAAGAAGCAGGACAATGATATGCATGAAAAGTGCAACAAAAGATATGTAACTTCAGATTCTATATACTGTGGCCAACCTATGATAGAGCTTTTCAAGCTCATAATGGTTGAATCCACCACAGTCAAACACATTGTAAATTAATGCTGACATTGTGATATCACTTTGGTCCTCTTCAAATATGAAGAACAAGAACAAAACAAATTTCTATTCCTGAGAACAGACAAACTTTTAAAAGTCATCTAATCCAATCCTCAAATTTTGCAGATGAGAAAATTTAGGATTAAATTTAACTAAGGAACTTGCCCAAAGTAAAACAAGTAGTTAATGTAAAAGCCGAGATTTAACAGGGAAAAACATAGTTACCTCCTTTGGGGAGAGAGGGGGAAGACTATTGATGAAAATCATTGCATATACTTATACCCACTATGTGCATTTCTTTTCATTAATTATATTTCTTCGAGGTAAAAGAGGTTCTATTGATAAGAATGATTATTAGAATGCACCAATGTCCTAAAATATTAAAAGCATCAATATAACATTTTTTTAAGTATGGTTTAACTGGGCTATACTCTTGTACTTCCTGCTCCTGTATCAAAATTCAAAGCTTCCTAAGAAGTTGGAGGTTAATGGGAAAGTCCAACAGGAAGTTTTCCATAGTACTTTACCAAAGTAATTGACATCTACAATGAATGAGAATGAGAGAGATGAGGACTGATTCTTTTACTTTTACTAAAGATTGAGCTCAAAGAAGACTTTGCAGTGACTTACATGGTATTTGCATGTGTGTGTGTGTGTATGTGTGTGCATTTTATTTTTCCTTTTGACAGGACCAAGTAATAACAATCTATGTTTCAAATCTCCCTCTTATAAGATAAAACAAAGGAACTGGGAATACATCTCCATTCTCCACATTACCAAAGATAATGACAAGGTGCTTTCAAAATGGAAGAAGACCTCAAAGTCTAGGCTCCAAAGATATGGCAGGGAATCTCTACCTGTATCAGGAGCTGGATGTGTGGGAGGATGTGATTTAAAAGAGAAGCATAGGACCTTTGATGTGAGGTAGCAGAGACTTTAGAGATGACCTAGTCCAAATCACCCTCTGAATTTTACGGATAAGTAACTGAGACCTAGAGAAGTTTATTGAACAGTCACATAGGTGATTAGAACAAGATAAAAAAAATCAAATGCCCATCTTGTGATTCTAAGTCTTGAACTCTTTTGACTATTCCCATGCTGCCTACAACATTTTTCTTAAATTAAAAGATAATAAAAAGTCTTAGTTAAATTATTGTGGGAGGTATGGATAAATAACAATTTGTATTTAAAAAAAGATCTAAGGGGCTTAGCAGACTTGCTGTATGACTTCCAAAAATGGAATATTAGGTTTAAGATGGCAATGATGCTCCATCCATAGAAAGAGAGCTCAGATTGCTTTGTCCAATCCTAATCTCTCTCCTGACTTCAGTCTCTCATCTCTAACTGTCAATTAAACAACTTGAACTTGATAACTTGTAGTCATCTTACATTCAACAAATCCCAAACTAAACTCATTATCTTTTTTCTGAAAACATCCATTCTTCCTAACTTCCTGATTACTGTCAATAGTACCACCCTTCTCTTAGTCACCCAGCTTCACAAGCTAGGTGTCATCTGTGGCTTCTCATTCTTGCACAGGTAATTGCTGATTTTTAAAATGAATCCCCGTGTTACCATCACCTCTTAGAGAAACTTTAAAGCAGACTTCTGTCTCCTACATAAGTTCTTTCTTCAACTCTCCCAAGTTATTATCCTTGTCTTCTTGAAATTGCTTTTCAGAAGTTTATAAATGTGGAAAGTTTACTTGTCAACATGAAACTTGTAACCGTTAGTGAGATGTAAGTTCCTTTGAGCAAAGAAATTTTTTTTCACTCACTCTGTTTCAGAATAATAATTGTACATAGTAAGCAACTAGCAAAGGTTGAATTGAATTTTATTAAGTAACTATCACTATTTTCATGAGTAGTTTAGGACATTAGAAGAGTTCTACTGAGGAATGCAAAATAAACTTTGGGTTTAGTTGCTGAATTTTCAAAGCTAAATTATTAGGGATTAATTCTGTCACCTAAACCGTTAATTCAACGAAAATATGTGAACTCTATACCTTACTCTGCCTTGGGCACTAATCATATGAGAGTATTATTCAACTGAGGATTTCTTGTACCCAGGTGGAATTTTCTTCACGTCATCAGTTACAGATGAGGGATTGCATATCCATTGATCTTATTAGTACTTTTAGAATCTCCTATGGATCTTATAGCAATGAGATTTTTTTTATCTTATGTTAGCTTAAATATCTACCTTTGAGATTAATGTGACTAATGGTAATCTGACATTTTCCATCTGAAAATTCTTTAAGATGTAAGAATATTTTGATATATATTTATAATAAACCTCACTCTTTCCAGGTAGCCCAGATCCCTTTTCTGTGAATAAATTTTAGAAATGCTATGTATCTCACTTGCGAGAGAATGAAGGAAAAGGAGATAAAATCAACATTGAGACTTTAACAGAATCCAATTTGTACTTAGAGATTCAGACCTAAGTCATGGCATCCTTTCCATATGAAATAATATGAATCAAATGGCACCTGCTTTTCAAATTAGTATAAATTAGGAGCTAGAAAACTTTAAAATTCTTGTGAGAAATAGCACACTTTGTTGCTAATAGTATCCCTTATTCCCTGCAAAATTCAGTAGACAGTGAACACTCCTTCTACTTATATGACTATAGTGTGTGCTTATTAAGTTCCATCCTGGTTAGAGACAATGCATCAATCGTCAGTCTGCCTCTCGAATTAAGAAACTGAGTACCACTGGAATGCTCCCTTTGAATTACTTCTGATTCTTAGTATAAACCTCTTCTCAATATTTTGGTTGACACTTTCCTATTAACATGGAAATTTGAGTAAAGACTATATACATATATATATATGTACATACACAAATTTGTGTATACATATAATATTTTACATACATGTGTGCATTATATAGTCATACATTATATATGCACACATGTATAAATGTATATATATATACATATACATACAGACCTGTATGTATATGTGTATAGATCCATATGTATATGTATACACACACAAATATACATATACAATGTTTGTGCAGAAATCTTGAGTTTTTATCTGAACCTACATCTTTCTAAGGGCTATTTTACTTTTGTCTTGTTCATTTTTTTTGCCTAGACCTTTAATTTCATCAGGAAGATATCCATGAGGAAACTCTATCAACACAGATATATAATTTATAGTCTTAGAAAATTTCCTGGGGCACTGAAAGATTAAGTGACTGGCCAAGGGTGACCTAGCCAGTTTTTGTCAGAGACAGGACTTAAACTCAGACCATGTTAATTCTGAGGTGACTTATTTATCTACTACACTAGGCTGCTTCTCAGACTTAACTGGATCCATTTTGGTTACTAGCGTTAGAAACAATTAAAAAGAAATTCCCCTTCACATATCATTGCAGGCCCCTTGTAACCATAGTTCCTCTTAAACCGAAGTCACTTATATTCTTGAGCAAAATGGTGGTATAAAACTAGGCAGAGGCTAAACTGGATAAAATTGATAAAAAGTTTATATTATAAAGAAAAATATAAGTGGTTAATGAACTGGATTTTTTTGTTGATTAGAATTATTTTCTTTCTAATATCAGTTTTCATAAATTGATCTTATGAATTTCATAAATTATCTTTTACATAGACAGTGTGGTTCCAAAAAACCTGGATTCCATTGGATTTGTATTCAGAAGCTTTGGGTTCAAATCCTGAATTTGTCACCAGCTATATGCTCTTTGATAGAACACTTAAACTGTCTGGGCCTCATTTATAAAATAAGGGAATGAGATTAAGAAACTGCTAATGGGCCAGCTTTAAATTTCTGCCCCAAAATGTGTCTTTTACTTCCACCTTTTAGCTGGTCTCCCTCCTATTGTCTCCAAAACTACATAGCGATACATCAGCTTCAGCACCCATAGGCTGAGGGCTCATATAAACTCACTGAGGTAGCAAAAAGTTCAGAACACGGAGAAATTACATTTGCTATAATATTTGCACCTATTATTAGACTTGCTCAGTGGGTAAGATCAAATGAGATGACTGCAAAGCTATCTTACTAAGGGTACCTATGACTTGATACTGAAGAATACTGAATTTGACTCAGAAAATCATTAATATTTACTTTAGTGTATGAGTTTATCTTTTGAAATTTAAGTTTTCCTTTAAGCTTACATTCAACTATCATCACTTTTTTTTATCTTTCAGCACTAAGATGAATGTATTTACTAAGGACAATAAATATTTATTTACTTGGCTTTGGGATCAAAAGAAAAAGTTTAGGTCTAGTAAGTGGTTTTTTTAAAGGGGAAATCAAACTCCAAAATTGATTCAAAGTATGTTTTTCAATCAAACATTAGTCTTCCTTTTCTCTCTTTTGTTAATTTCACTTGCATGAACAAGCATGGAAATTATGAAATAGTCTTTGAATTGTTAATACATGCCAACTAATTGTGCTCAAAAGAACAAATCCAGCCTGATGGCAATTATCCATGTGAAAAATTAGTTTTCTTAGGAAGTGGCATTGTGCTGTTTGGCTTCTAATTGGTATATGGCACCAATTAATGTCTAACACTGAATCTAGCAAATGAAAGGAAATTAATTGAAGATAACTAAGCAAAAAGTCTGTTGTTAAGCAATGCAGAAAAATGGTATGCTTTTGAGATCCCTGCCCTCCAACCCCACCCCCTGTACTTGTTTGGAGTTCATCTGCATTTTCTCTTTTTCAGTGGTCCATTTTCAGCTGCCAAGAGTTGTTTTGAGGGTTCACTTGGAGGTCTCATTACAAAATGAGAAATATTTAAAAATCTATAAATCTGACAAGAGTTATACTGAAGTTAGAGTGTAAGTCTACTAAGGTCAAGAATGATAATTCTGATGATTGAATTACAGTTGGAAGCCATCTGGTCCAACTCCCCTGATTTTCAGAAGAGGAAACTAAGGTCAACAGAGGCGTAGTAATGGCCACAAAAGGAGTAAATGATAGAAGCAGAATCTAAATTCAGGTCTAGCATTGTTCAGGTCTAAAACTGTTGTAACTCATTTTAGTCATGTTTGACTTCGTGACCCCATTTGGGGTTTTCTTGATAAAGATACAGTAGTGGTTGGTAATTTCCTTCTCCAGCTCATTTTACAGATGAGGAAACTGAGACAAACAGGATGAAATGAGTTGCCTAGAGTCATACAGCTAGCAAGTGTCTGAGGATAGGTTGGGACTTGGAAAAGTGAGTTTTCTTGGCTCTAGACCCCTCACTCTGTCCACTGCGTCACCTAGCTGTCCCACCTATCTTTGACCAACTTGAAAACGGTAATTAACCCAAGGACTGTTGGATAAATGTATGTAACCCGGTATGAAAACATGAAAGAGATATAAATGGACCATGAGATCAATTAATGGGATAATATTCTCCTTTGGGCTTTGATAGATACATAAAATACATAAAATTGATACATACATAAAATAGACAAATTATTGGGAACAATATATCCATGAGTGCAAATCAAAACTACTATTTTATGTCCTCTGTACTGCTTTTTCAAATCTCTCCATAAACCATATGTAATTAGTATATGGGCCACTGAATCATAGCATGGCCTCATTCTTACATGGTCACAGGGACACCTATTCACTCTCTCTAGGCTACTGCCTTCATTTCAAACTGCTTTCATACTGACATGATCATGTAGCTAATTTCACATTATCTCAGGATCCTAGGGGTAATCTTGTTGTAGTCAATTTGACTCTCCCTACTCACCATTTCTGATCTCAAGATCCCAGTAATGAATTTCCACTTGCCTTAAAACTTTGACTAAAAATAATGATACTTTACCATTTTAATCATAACTATTACTTAAATAAATCAAAAGAAATAATAATGAAATCACAAGTACTCATATATTGAAGTAAATACCAAAATAATAAATACATTACAATTCACACATAAACTTGAATTATGCTCTCTCTGCAGTGTATTCAGTATCCTTAGAGGTTATTGGGTGCAAACTCCAAAGAATATATGGATCTGGAACTGTAAATTTTGGAGTCTTCATCCTGGAACTACACTGAGTGCCTGGGGCTGTCTCATCCAGGAAGCCTATCACCACCATGGCCCACTAACCATGAAATAGCTTTTTCCATGGCCCACTCCATTTCTACCATTGATGAGTTCCTCCTAAAGTCTCCATTTTGTGGAGAGGCCAAGGCTGGCCTGCCTTCTTTGTTTTCTTGTTCCTGTTCCTGGTTTCCTCTTAAATTCATAATGATGATAACGAGTATTTGCATTCTACACACACTTCCCTGACTTTTCAGCTCCCTTATATGAATGTGTATTGTCTTTCCCAATCAGATAGTAAGCTCCTTGAGGGCTAAGACTGCCTTTCTTTTTGCTTGATTTTGCACATCCATTGCTTAGCAGCACTGTGCCTGGCACATAATAATTCCTTAACAAATACTCCCTTCCTCCCTCCCTCCCTTCCTTCTTTCCTTTCTTCCTCTTAAGACCTATCCAGTAAAAGTCCCTTGATGAACACAGTTCCTTTGCTGAACAGAAATTTTCCTACTAAGCTGAGTTGATCTTCTAGATGAATTCCGTACTTCTTTGCTTCCAAGCTGGACCTACTATTTAACAAAAACTACAGTCTATATTACATCTAGCTTCAAACTTCCCTGATTCAGTCCTGAAGTAAGTCTGTTTACCTCCTTCTCTTTCTTACTTTTCTGAGTTCAGATTCTGAACCCACACTATGAACAACCACAGCTTAGCTTTTGTTTACTAATAAAACTGATCTCTTTATAGTCGCATAAATTACTCATCTCATAATCAGAGAATTATCGAACCAGTTTGTCATTTAAAATGAGCAACAACTCTCTCAGAACTGAGTCATTATGAT